>NC_086106.1:27928585-28268585 GCF_963921235.1 Mobula hypostoma
GAGAGTTGGCACTGTAATGTGTTGCACACATTGCTTGTCAATATGTCAACTCTTGTTGCTAACTTGTGTTTAATGCCTCATTGAGATCAATGCTATGATGCCCTGTCACTTCCTCTTACCGATGTATGACAGTCAGCTCGTTGTTTGTCTGTGTTGGCAATACAAGTTGCTGTAGAAGTATCTCGTCATGGTCATGCACTTGGGAATGATTATATCCACCCCACCCCTGTACTGATCCCTCTCTAGCTCCTCATCCTGATTCACTGAGCAGACACCCAATGGGTCCTCAACCTTCACTGAGGTTTTACTCCAATCACAGCCGTAACTGTCTTACACTAATCCCGTGTTATGCATTCACCAGAACTTCGTGTCAAGTTGTCCTGTCATTCAGTGTTGGAAGTGGCAAACTGACAAACGTTTGGAAATTCAGCACATTGTCTCCGGACTCCAGAGGTTAGAGAAAAATATGCTGGAGAGAGATATAAATCTTCCTAAAGTTTGTCAAAGACAAAATCGAGATTATTGTCATCTGCACAAGTGCATGTACAGTGGTATGCAAAATTTTGGGCACCCCTGGTCAAAATTTCTGTTACTGTGAATAGCTAAGTGAGTAAAAGATGAACTGATTTCCAAAAGGCATAAAGTTAAAGATGACACATTTCTTTAACATTTTAAGCAAGAAAACTTTTTTTATTTCCATCTTTTACAGTTTCAAAATATCAAAAAAGGAAAAGGGCCTGAAGCAAAAGTTTGGGCACCCTGCATGGTCAGTACTTAGTAATACCCCCTTTGGCAAGTATCACAGCTTATAAACGCTTTCTGTAGCCAGCTAAGCGTCTTTCAATTCTTGTTTGGGGGATTTTCACCCAGTCTTCCTTGCAAAAGGCTTCCAGTTCTGTGAGATTCTTGGGCTGTCTTGCATGCACTGCTCGTTTGAGGTCTAACCACAGATTCTCAATGATGTTTAGGTCGGGGGACTGTGAGGGCCATGGCAAAACCTTCAGCTTGCACCTCTTGAGGTAGTCTATTGTGGATTTTGAGGAGTGTTTAGGATCATTATCCTGTTGTAGAAGCCAAAAAGTTCAATTCAAAAGGTTCAAAGGAACACCTAAACAAGCCTGATGCATTTTGGAAACAAGTCCTGTGGACCGATGAAGTTAAAATAGACCTTTTTGGCTGCAATGAGCAAAGGTATGTTTGGAGAAAAAAAGGTGCAGAATTTTATGAAAAGAACCTCTCTCCAATTGTTAAGTACTGGGGGTGGATCGATCATGCTTTGGGCTTTTGTTGCAGCCAGTGGCACGGGGAGCATTTACTGGTAGAGGGAAGAATGAATTCAATTAAATACCAGCAAATTCTGGAAGCAAACATCACACCGTCTGTAAAAAAACCGAAGATGAAAAGAGGATGGCTTCTACAACAAGATAATAATCTTAAACACTCCTCAAAATCCACAATGGACTACCTCAAGAGGTGCAAGCTGAAGGTTTTGCCATGGCCCTCACAGTCCCCTGACCTAAACATCATTGAGAATCTGTGGATAGACCTCAAAAGAGCAGTGCATGCAAGACGACCGAAGAATCTCACAGAACTAGAAGCCTTTTGCAAGGAAAATTGGGCAAAGATCCCCCAAACAAGAATTGAAAGACTCTTAGCTGGCTACAGAAAGCGTTTACAAGCTGTGATACTTGCCAAAGGGGGTGTTACTAAGTACTGACCATGCAGGGTGCCCAAATTTCTGCTTCAGGCCCTTTTCCTTTTCTGTCATTTTGAAAATGTAAAAGATGGAAATAAAAAAGTTTTCTTGCTTAAAATGTTAAAGAAATGTGTCATCTTTAACTTTATGCCTTTTGGAAATCAGCTCATCTTTTACTCGCTTAGCTATTCACAGTAACAGAAATTTTGACCAGGGTGCCCAGACTTTTGTGTGCCACTGTATGCATGGGTGCAATACTGTATGCATGGGTGCAATACTGTATGCATGGGTGCAATGAAAAACTTGCAGCAGCATTGCAGGCTAATAGAATCAGATAAGCAGCATTCAGAAGAAATAACATTTTTACAAGAAACCACACAATTAGAATATAGTAAATTTTAGTGTAAAGTAATTATACAGTCCTGTCTGACAGCCACTTTCTATATCGTGTGGAATGCTGGCACTTCAAACCGTGAGCAGCAACACGTGATTTAATCCCAGCGGATCACAGGGCAATTTACAATCACCAGTTAATCTATCAGCCAGTACGATTTTGGAAAGTGGGAAGAAACTGGAGCAAGCGGAGGAAATCACGTGGTCATGGGGAGAAAACACAAACTCCTTACAGACTGGGGCAAGAAATGACCCGGGGTCACTGGGACTGTAAAGCATTGTGCTAGCCACTACACCACCATGCCAGATTACTGTATTACTTCTGGAGATGCAAAGAAGAAAATCTCGTCATATCAGAGCCTCAGTTATGGAAATATAAAAGGGTATTCACATGTTTATGTCAGTGTTACCTAGACTATCTTTGAAAATAGGTACACTAATGTGAGTTTGAGCTGCTCTACCATCAGCAACCACTTTAGCTTACTTGCAGTGACTTGTGTGTATTCACCTCCTTTCACATCTGAATTTGTAATTAACAACGTTTGTTAAGGACCTTCTCATTGAGCTCCCAGTGGTTCCTTATGGGAATCTCAGCAGGAATCAGAGTCTTTGATCACTCCAAGCAGCAGAAACCTGTTGGGAAGCAGACAGCACATCTTGGGTTAATTTTACAAAATAGTTAATTAAACTCTCTGCCATAATATGTATATCAGCTTCTCTGAGGTCGAGAGCTCCTGGCAGTGACGTGGGTCACCCTGTTACCACCTCCAATGGACTTTATCTTGTTTGTGGTTGCTCTGATGTGACACAAGACGACAGGAAGAGCCGTAGGCCATGGTACAACCTTCCTCATGATACTCACTCAGTCCTTGTTGATGATCCCATTCATTCATTCGTCTTGTCCTGATGACTCTGGATGATGTGGACAATGGAAAGACCGTTCAATATTCATCAGTTGTCATAATTCCCAATAAACATTCCCAGTGAGATGTGTTCCTTGGTCAGAGTCAATGTGAGGTGCTAATCTCCATCTCAGAATACAGTCCTTGATTAGTTGTTGGTGTGTGTGGCTGTGGCTTTCCTTGTGGGAATAGTTTGAAAACTTGTCCACTATTACTAGTACATTGGGTATCCTCGACACCTTGGGAGAGTAATGTAGTCCATTTGTAGATGCAAAAATAGACCAGATGTCCACTCCAATGTGTCCTGGGGAATTTATCTGCTAGATAAGAAAGCAACATAGTCTACGACTCTATGCTCCAGCACTCTTTAATGTCCCAGCATTCTCCATCCAGAACAACATTTCTTTATTAGAGCATTGAGTCTGCATCTCTCAAATAGCCTCTATGTTTGCCTGTTTACTCCAGATGCTCTCTGTACTTCTTTTAATTCTTTGAGTTTTAAAAAAAAACTTCTTTGACCGAACCCATGCTGCCTTGTTGACAATTTCATCAGCGAATGCATTTGCATGGTTTTCCCTTATTGTCATTTTGTAGTGGTGTTTTACCATTATTAGATAACACTCATGAGTTCATTGTGATTCATACAGCCATAAGAAATCCCCTTTGCCTCCACTTGTTTCCAAATCGTGAACAATTCCAGAAGCATATTGGGAATCAGTGGAGAGATTAGCTGATTTTCTTTGTGCCATCTCACAGGCTTCCAGTACTGGCTGTCACACTGAGGTACCAGGAACCAAGCCTCCCGATGCCAAGTGACACAATAGCCTCCACCATATCTTGAAAGTTTCTCGAAAATAATACAGAGGCAACCCCCAGAACAATTACACATAGAGAGCTAATGATATAAAGTACTGTACAAACAAGCACAAGAAAGTTAAACTACAAGAAAGGTAACAATTATACAGTCTAACCCAACCCTACAGTCTCCATCACCCTGAGAGGGTCTTTCTGCATGTGGATATATATTCCACACAGACATATTCAAACCTTGTCCCTAGTGTGAACTTGCTGGTGTTTTACCAGGTTAGATGACCGAATGAACCTCTTCCCACACTCAGAACAGGTGAACAGCTTCTCCCGGGTGTGAACTTGCTTGTGTTTCTTCAGGCTGCATCGTTGAGTGAATCCCCTGCCACACTCCGAGCAGATGAACGGTTTCTCCCCGGTGTGGATTCGCTGGTGGGTCTCCAGATAAGGTCGTTTATTAAATCCCTTCCCACACACTGAGCATTTGAATGGTTTCTCCCCAGTGTGAATTCGCTGGTGGGTCACCAGATAAGGTCGTTTATTAAATCCCTTCCCACACTCTGAGCAGATGAACGGTTTCTCCCCAGTATGAATTCGCTGGTGAGTCAACAGGGAAGATGGCTGAGTGAATCCCTTCCCACACTCAGAGCAGATAAACGGTTTCTCCCCGGTGTGAACTCGCTGGTGTGTTCGCAGATTGGACATCTGAGTGAATCGTTTCCCACACTCTGAGCAGATGAAGGGTTTCTCCCCAGTGTGAAGTCGCTGGTGAGACTTCAGGTTGGTTATCTGAGTAAAACTCTTCCCACACTCAGTGCAGACGTACGGTTTCTCCCCCGTGTGAACACGCTGGTGTCTCGTCAGGTAATGTTGTTCCGTGAATCCCTTCCCACACTCGGAGCAGGTGAACGGTCTCTCCTCAGTGTGGATCCGCTGGTGATTCAGCAGGTCACATGAATGAGTGAAGCCCTTCCCACAGTCGGAGCAGGTGAATGGCTTCACCCCGCTGTGCAGCTGCTGGTGTCTCAACAGGTAACGGGAATCCGTGAATGCCTTACCACACTCGGAGCAGATGAACGGCCTCTCCCCGGTGTGCATTCGCTGGTGGGTCGTCAGGTGAGATGACTGAGTGAATCCCTTCCCACATTCAGAGCAGGTGAAAGGCCTCTCCCCCCGGTGAACTCGCTGGTGTGTAAACATGTTGGATAACTGAGTGAATCCCTTCCCACACTCAGAGCAGATGTACGGTTTCTCCCCGGTGTGGACTCGCTTGTGGTTGACCAAATTTGACAACTGCGTAAACCCCTTCCCACACTCAGAGCAAGTAAATGGCTTCTCCCCCGTGTGAACTCGCCGGTGGCTCTGCAGAGCAGATGAACGGCTGAACTCCTTCCCACACTCCGAGCAAGAGAACGGCTTCTCCCCGGTGTGAACCCGCTGGTGCTTCATCAGTTCGGATGACTGGGTGAACCCCTTCCCGCACTCAGAGCAGGTGAACGGTTTCTCTCCGGTGTGGATCCGCAGGTGGACCACGAAGTTGGAGCGGTAGGCGAACAGTTTTCCGCAGTCAGGGCAGGTAAATGGCTTCTCCCCGGTGTGAACCCGCTGGTGTGTGATCAGATTGCTCGATTGCTTGAAGCGTTTCCCGCAGCTGGGGCACTGATAGGGGTTCATGGCTGTGTGTGAACGGCGGGGCTGACAGAGGGGAGGTTTGTAAATCTGCTACCTTCTTCCCGGATACACTGCGGCTGAAAGTCCAACCGCAACCCACTGGAGACTGGGACGCTCGGGAGCTGAGCCCCAGGTTGCGGATGAAATCGACCTCGGCACTGGACCCGGGCCCGAACGCAGACTTGGAGAGAATAGGACCAGGCTAGGACCCGGCCGAACGCGGCTACGGAGAGTGTCGATATTCCACCGTCTCCCCCCGACCGCCTACCGCACCCGAACCCGGGAGAATCCTCCGCTTCCCGCCGATGTCCTGACCTGGATGTACTGCGTCACCGGGAAGACGCCCGCGTACCGATGGCGCTGCGGGGGATGGAGCTGGTTCTACACGCCTGGCATTATGGGTAGCTAACCGGCCATTGATGTAGATGTCTCCCTCCCCCCTCAATTTTTTTGTTGCAATAAAGTAGATTATTTGGTGTTGCGGACCGGAAGGTTGTGGAGGTTAATAAGAGTGACAGGAAGTGGGGATAAAATCGGAGGTAATGGAGGTAATGGTATACTGGACATGGTATAGGGTGACAGGAGTGTATGGAGGGACGAGAACAGCAGCTTTTTGAGAAACGGAAAAATTAAGCATTGAATTGAGGATTGGGGTGGTTTATAGTCCCGTGATAAAGGCAGAAGCCGGGATTTAAATAAAATAAGGAAGAGTTTGATGTATTACTGAGTTTTGAACGTGGATCTGTTTCTGATATAAATCCGATTAGATTAACTACATATAAAAACATTAGGAGATACTGTTGACGCATGACCTTTAAGAGGTGGAGCAGTGTTTGTGGTTTTGTGTTATATAAATAGTTTATATATATATATATATATATATATATATATATATAAAATGGTTAAATTAAATAGGTAGTGAAAAATAGAAATAAAAATAGTGACATATACAAAGTGCTGGAGGAACTCAGCAGGACAGGAACTCAGTAGAAATAAAGGTGGGGGGAGGGTTTTTTAAACTCTACTCCTCATTTTTTTTTCTCCAAGTCCCGCTGAAGTGTCTTGGCCCGAAATGTCAACTGTACTCTTTTCCATAGATGCTGCCTGGCCTGTTGAGTTCCTCCAACATTTTATGTGCATTGCTTGGATTTCCAGCATCAGCAGATTTTATCTTGTTTGTGAAAAAATTAGTGAGGAAGTGCTCACGGGTTCAACGTCCATTCAGAAATCTGATGGCAAAGGGGAAGAAGCTGCTCTTGAATCGTTGAGACTGTGCCTTCAGGATTCTGTATCTCCTATCTGGTGGTAGCAATGAGAACAAGGCGTGACCTGGGTGATGGGGTTCCTTAATTTTGGATGCCCATTATAAAATGTATTGTTTTCCAGCAGCAAGGCATTGCAATAGATAATAATAAAAATTATAAATTCCAGTAAGCATATATTAACATTTTTAATTAAAATAGAGGAAAAATTATGAAGCAGTTCATGTTTCATTGTCCATTCATAATTCTGATGCCAGAGAGGAAGAAACTGTTCCTGAAATGTCGAGTGAGTATCTTCAGTCTCCAGTAACTCCTCCTTGATTGTAGCAATGAAGAGAGGGCGAGTCCTGGGTGATACTTAAAGATCGATGCCGTCTTTTTGAGACATCACCTTTTGAAGGCGTTCTTTGTGCTGGGGAGGCGAGTGCCCATGAAGCATCTGACTGAGTTTACAACTTTCTACAACCTTTTCTGATCCTATGCAGTGCCCTTCATACCAGACGGTGATGTAACCAGTTCGAGGACTCTCCGTGGTACATCGGTAGAAACCTGTGACTATGTACTGAAGTCTGTGTCAATGTTATTACCATCGAAATACAGTGATATTAGTGTCAGTGTGTAAAGCACGTAAGTTCCTTTTTAAAGGATTTATAGATTATTGATAAACAAAAAAGTGTTACTTTCATGGCAGATGTGGTGTATCATTCTAAAAGAAGGACAGAAAAATAATATGATATTAAAAACTACAGAAAAACATATAGAGATAGAAGAGTTAACTCTAAAATTATTAACGATGCTTTACTGTTGGTCATGGTCTTTCTAATCTTACGATGGAATGCCAGAAGTTTGTAAGCAATTGGCCAAGAAGTTCAGAAATTTGATGAAGATTTATCAAATAAAACTGGTGTTTTATGCTTACTGAAAACCTAGCTGAAATCTTTTCTGTGGTTTAAGCCACAAAGTTATGTTGATGTAAGGTGTGATCGGAAAATGCGTATAAAAGAGGAGAGGTTACCTTCGTTAAAAAATGGGATAGCACTTTGAGTTTTGAAAATTGGAGCTGTTTATGAGTCTATGCTGGTTGAGAGTGGTGGAAAGAGTAGTAAAGATAATAAAGTATTATAATAGTTGTGAGAGGTTATATATATATAACCTGATATATTGGAAATTGGGGTGGAAATGGGAATAATAAGGCTTTATGGTGTGGGGATTTTGATGTGCATAGTACTATGTAATGTCACAAACGTCACTGGGATGGTGCTGGAGGACTCTCTGGAAGAAAAATGTTTGGTGTGATTGAATGGAGGCAGGAGTACAAGGATAAATCTACTTAACAACACTGTAGATGCTTGCTCCTATCTGAGGATACAGCAAGTGCCTTCTCACCATAACCTTTGAAGCTCTGACCAATCAGGAAACTATCAATATTTCTTTAAATATACCCATGGACTTGGCCTCCACCGCAGTCTACGGCAGAGCATTCCACAGATTCACTCCTCGCTGGCTAAAATAAATTCTTACCTCTGTTCTAAAGGGTCGCCCCTCAATTTTGATGTTGTGCTCTCTAGTTCTGGACACCCCCACCATAGGAAGCACCTTCTCCACATCCACCCTATCCAGTCCTTCCAACATTTGGTAGGTTTCAATGATATCCCCCTGCATTCCTATAAATTCCACTGAGTACAGGCCCCAAGCAGCCAAAAGCTCCTCATCTGTTAACCCCTTTGTTCCTGGAATCATCTTCATGAACCTCCTATGGACTCTCTCTAATGACAATATATCCTTTCTGAGGTATGGAGCCCAAAAACTGTTGACAATACTACCAGAGCAGCCTGACTGGTGTCTTATAAAGCCTCAGCATTATCACCTTGTTTTTATATTGTATTCCCCTTGAAATACATGCCAACATTGCATTTGCCTTCTTTACCACAGTCTGTACCTGTGAATTAACCTTCTGGGAGTCTTGCACGAGGACTACTAAGACCCTTTGCACCCCTGATGTTTGAATTTTCATCCCATTTAGATAATAGTCTGCACTTTTTTTCCTTTTACCAAAATGCATTTTCATACATTTTCAAACACTGTATTCCATCTGCCACTTTTTTGCCCATTGTTCCAATTTGTCTAAGTCATTCTGCAATTGCATTGCTTCCTCAACACTACCTACCCCTCCACCTATCTTTGTATCATCTGTGAGTGTCATGTAGCAGGAATGGTGCTGTTGCTATTTCAAAGGAAAAAGTGCTAAGCAAATGTGCCACAAAGCCATCCATTCCATTACCTAAATCATTGACAAACAACGTGGAAAGTAGCAGGTCCCAATACTGACCCCTGAGGAACACCATCAGTCACTGGCAACCAACCAGAAAATGTCCCTTTTATTCCCACTGGCTGCCTCCTGCCTGTCAGCCATTCCTCTATCCACGCCAGTATCTTTCCTGTGATGCCATATAATTTATCTTGTTGAGCATCCTCATGTCTGGCATCTTATCAAATGCCTTTTGAAAATCCAAATAAATGACATCCACTGCTTCTCCTTTGCCCACACTGCTTCTAACTTCCTCAAAGAACTCTAATAGACTTTTCAGGCAACATTTCTCTTAATAGAAACCATGCTGACTTTCACTTATTTTATCATTACTCTCCAAGTACCATGAAACCTCATCCTTAATAATTGACTCCAACACTTTCCCAACCACTGAGGTTAGGCTAACTAATTCCCTTTCTTTTGCCTTCCTTCCTTCTGAAAGAGTGGAGTGACATTTGCAATTTTCCAATCCTCCAGAACTATGCCAGAATTAAGTGATTCTTGAAAAATCACAACCAATGCATCTGCTATCTCCTCAGCAACCTCTTTCAGAACTCTGGGATGTAGTCCATCTGGTCCAGGTGACTTCTCCACCTTAAGATCTTTCAGTTCGCCTAGCACTTTTTCTTTTGTAATAGCAATGGCACTCACTTCTGCTCCCTGACACTCATGGACCTCTTGTACCCTGTTAGTAACTTCAACAGTGAAGACTGATGCAAAGTGCTCATTAAGTTCATCTGCCATTTCTTTATCCCCCATTACAACCTCACCAGCATCATTTTCCTCTGGTCCAATATCAACTCTCACCTGCCTTTCACTCTACTTAACTGAAAAATCTTTTGGTGTCCTGCTGTATACTATTGGTTCATTTGCCCTCATATTTCATCTTTTGTCAGCCATGGCTGCCTATCCCTGCCATTTGAGAATTCCTTCTTCTTGGAACATATTTATCCTGCACTTTGTGAACTATTCACAGAAACTTCAGCCGCCTCTGTTCTGCCATCATCCCCACCAGTATCCCCCTCCAATCCACCTGGGCAAGCCCCTCTCTCATGCCTCAGTAATTCCCTTTATTCCATTGTGATACTGATACATCTTGACTTCTGCATCTCCCTCTCAAATTGCAGTATGAATTCAATCATATTATGATCACTGTCTCCCAAGGGTTTCTTTACCTTAAACTCCCTAATAAAATCTGGATGATTACACAACACCCAATCTAAGATAGGCTTTCCCTGAATAGGCTCAAACACAAGGAATATATAAATATTCCTTATGTAGCTGTCTTTCCTTCAATATTTTTAATGTATACCTTTATTTATCCATGTAGTTGATCTATCATTTTTAATTACTTCTCTTGACCTTGGGTATGAACATTTCCTGCACTGCATGTATTACCACTTTAAAACGATCCCATTGTTCCTGGACTGACTCAACATCAAACAGTTTCCTTCAGGTTACCTTCTGATGTCTTTGCCATATCTGCACAAACTTTGCCTTTCTAAAACTCAATTTAATGCCTTTGGTATTTACCGATATATTCTCCCAAAAAACCTTTGAGTCTAACAATGCTATTATCACCAAAGGCTCAACAACTTCTGTACTCAAAGTTCTATCCTGATTGTTACAGAATATCATATCTATTCAGACCTCCCCTCTTGTTGGAGCATTTACATGCTGGCTCGAAACACAATCATTCAATAACTCAATGAATTCACTTTCCTGCAGTCTATTAGTCACTGGGTTCTCCCACTCAATATTTGACAAATTAAAGTTTCCCATAACTATAACATCATCCCCAGAACATGGATTTCTAATATTCTGATAGAGTTGTTTATGAAAATCACAATCAGCATTTGCAAGTCTATAACATACACCCAATGTTATTCCTTTATCTTTATAGCTTTCAATTCTCACCCAGATATCTTCATTAAGTCTAGATTCATCTCCTGTCATAAGCAGCCTCATGTTTAAGTTCTCTATTATGTATAAGGCTGCTTCTCCACCTTGGTGATCTTGCCTATCTTTCCTAAGTGAAATAGCTGTTTCAATTAGATTACTACAGCACGGGCCATGCCCAGTTTTCCATAGTAATCTCCTCAGGTTGAATTAGATGTGGCTACTTCCCTATTAACATGTAATTATGGTCATAGTCATAGTCAGACTTTATTGATCCCGAGGGAAATTGGTTTTTGTTACAGCTGCACCATAAATAATTAAATGGTAATAAAACCATAAATAATTAAAAATTAATATGTAAATTATGCCAGGAAATGTCCAGGACCAGCCTATTGGCTCAGGGTGTCTGACCCTCCAAGGGAGGAGTTGTAAAGTTTGATGGCCACAGGCTGGAATGACTTCCTATGACGCTCTGTGTTGCATCTCGGTGGAACGAGTCTCTGGCTGAATGTGCTCCTGTGCCCAAACAGTACATTATGTAGTGGATGGGAGACATTGTCCAAGATGGCATGCAACTTGGACAGCATCCTCTTTTCAGACACCACCGTCAGGGAGTCCAGTTCCATCCCCAAAAGATCACTGGCCTTACGAATGAGTTTGTTGATTCTGTTGGTGTCTGCTACCCTCAGCCTGCTGCCCCAGCACACAACAGCAAATATGATAGCACTGGCCACCACAGACTTGTTATCTATAACAAAGTAATTATAATCAGTAGCTGGTGGAGAACGTTGCAGGGTATCCTGCTGGGTCTTGCCCACCCTGTAGGGTATGAATGGTGCACTGTGTGTGGTCAATCAGGAGCAGAGATAATGTCTGACATGCTGCACCCTCCATCTTCCCCCACCCCTCCCCCACAAGCTCATTTGCATCATCTAGCGTGCTTTCCCATTCATTGCTTTCAGAGTTCAATTAAATACCATATTTTCATTCCTTTTTTATTTATATATTTGAGCAACATTTAAAAAAAAACAGTGCAACATACATTGTCTGAATGCAGATCTAGTGAGGTGCAGACGAAACATTTAATTGTTAATTTGAGATCTTTGCAGCAGACAGTTTAAAAAGGAAAGTTTGTTGGAATATTACTTCCTGTACATTACAGCATATACAGTAGATAATGTAAAGTATATCATATGTGTATTGACCGGCTGCATTACGGCCTGGTATGGGAACATCAGTGCCTCTGAGCAGAAAGTCCTATAAAAGGTAGTGGATTCAGCTCAGTAAGTCACAGGTAAAACCCTCCCAACAAACCACTGAGCACATCTACATGAAATGTTGCCTTAGAAAAGCAGCATCCATCATCAAAGATCCTCACCACCCAGGCCATGCTCTTTTCTCGCTGCTGCCATCAGGGAGAAGGTACAAGAGCCTCAGGACTCGCACCACCAGGGTCAAGAACAGTTATTACCCCTCAACCATCAGGCGGAAGGTACAGGAGCCTCAGGACTCACACCACCAGGTTCAAGAACACTTATTACCCCTCAACCATCAGGCTCTTGAACAAAAGAGGAAAACTGCACTCATCATTGGAGATGTTCCCACAACCAATGATGTCACTCTAAGAACTCTTTAATTTGTTATTTCATGCAGTTGTTATTTGTTATTTACGGCCATTTATTTCTATTTCCATTTTCACACTTTGTTGCCTTCTCCGCTCTTGCTCTGATCCTGTTTACAGTTACTGTCCTATAGATTTGCTGCGTCTACCCACAGGAAAAAGAATCTCAGCACACTATGTGGTGTTAGGCATGGACTCTGATCATAAATCTCACTTCGACCTTTGCATCTTGGTGCACATTTGCCTTTCTGGAAAACATTAGACTTTTTGATATTACTTTGGTTGGGCGGGAGAATTTAAAAGGGGGTGAACTTCTGGTCTGTTTGCTCAACACTCCAGCCCAGTACGTGGCTGGAATGCCTTTGGCCAACTGCCATTCACATTACTGGAAGAACGGGCGAGGAGGACGGTGGACACTCCTACTAATCGAGAAACTGTCAGCCTCTGCTTTAAATATACTCAAAGACTTTGCCTCCACAGCTGTCTGTGGCACAGATTCGTCACCCTCTTGTTAAAGAAATTCCACCTCGTCTCCCTTCTAGAGGGACGTCTTTGTATTCTGAGACTGTGCCCCCTGGTCCTGGACTCCCCCACCATCAGAAACATTCTCTCCATGTCCATTCCATTCAGGGGTTTCCATATCCTATAGGTTTGGTTTTTGAAATAACTGGCTCAACACTAATCACTACCTCAGCACAACCACTACACGACCACTTTGCATTACAAAGGATTTCTTGTTCTGACTACATTCTGGTAAAAAAGAAATCGTGCACCATCTATGTTTAAGTTATGTTTACATTGTGAATGCTACTTAGCTGATGCTTTGAGGCTGTGATGTTGCTGCAAGTAGGTTTTTCATTACACCTGACACCTGACACATTGGGTAAATTGTCTTAGTCACACCATTTAAACTGAACTCTTTCTCACATGTTCCCATCTCCATCCACTCTTGTGTTCACATCCCATAACTTACAGCCATGCTGTGCATTCTGGAAGGGGAATAATGGGGGAACTGGTGACTGTTTCCTGTTCCCTGTCCACATGTTAACCCCACAGAACCTGATGGGGGAACTCGCTTGCAATGATTGACTAAACTGGGCTGATCCCTCTCTGGCTCCCCACCCTGTTTCACTGATCAGACACCCAATGGGTCCTCACTCTGCTGTGAGGCTTTACACCAACCACAGCCGGTACCCGTGTGACACTAATCCTGTGTTGTGCATTCCCCAGACCTCTGTGTCGCCCTGCCTTTCAGTGTTGGGAGTAGCAAACTGACAAATGTTTGGAAAGCCATCACATTGTCTCCTGACTCCAGAGGTTTGAGAAAAATGTGCCAGAAACGGACATAAATCTGTGCTCTTCCTATCCCTAAGTTTGTCAAAGACAAAGTGGAGATTATTGTCACCTGCACAAGTGCATGTATGCATGGGTGCAATGAAAAACTTGCAGCAGCATTGCAGGTTCATAGAATCAAATAAGCAGCATTCAGAAGAAAAACATTTCACTAGAAACACCACAATTAAAAGAACAATATTGACAATTTTAGTGTAAAGTCATTGTACTGGTGCCGTCATTAAGGCCGTGCCAGTTGGTTCAGGATCTGATCCGTTGTAGGGAAATAGCTGTACATAAACCCCGTGGTGCGGGGTCTTCAGTCTTCTGTCGCCCCTGGCCCCAGTAGCTGAGGGAAGATGGTGCAGCCCGGAATGTGGGGATCTCTGACATACATACTGTACATTTGGAAAACTCCTGAGATGGTTTGTCAATCAGAAAGTTACAACAGTGTTGAACTGTTGGGGAAAAGCTGAGATGGGCAGCGGGGATGCATTTGCCAAAACAAGCGGGCAGAGGGAGTTGCAGTAATATTCCTGCAGAGGGCGCTGCGAGGGAGCTGATGTCGACACCAGAAGGAACAGATCTCTCCCTGGTTTGACCCAGAGTGGCTCCCACTGGGTTCGTTGACTTGTCTTTGCACTGTACACATGGGGTGACATTAAGCACTTAAGAGACAAAAGCATTTTAAACAGAACTTGTTTACTTCACATAGATTTCAGAATATCAAACTTCAGCAAGTTCTAAGATTTAATAAAAAAAGGCATCTTCCCCAATCACCAGACTCAATTCCTAGAGAATTAGTCGGTACAGTAACTGCAGAATCCATAACTATGTAAGAATCTCTCTGCGTGTGGATACTTATTCCGCACATGGCATTTTAAAATCTTGTCCCTAGTGTGAATTCGCTGGTGTCTCATCAGATTGGATGACCGAATGAAACAGAACAGGCTTCTTTGGAGTGTGGACTTGCTTGTGTCTCAATCGTTAACAGGAAGCGCTGAATCCCTTCTGCCAGTCGGAGCAGATGAACAGCCTCGTTCATGTTTCAGCAGGTGAGATGACTGAGTGAACCCCTTCCCACACTCGGAGCAGGTGAACGGTTTCTCCCCTGTGTGAATCCGCTGGTGCTTTAACACATCAGATGAACTGGTGAAGCCTTTCCCACAGTCGGGGCAGTTGAACGGCTTCACACCGGTGTGTATCTTCTGGTGTCTCAAAAGGGACGAGGAATTGGTGAAACCTTTCCCACACTCGGAGCAGATGAACGGTTTCTCCCCGGTGTGAATCCGCTGGTGCTTTAACATATCAGATGAGCAAGTGAAGCCCTTCCCACAGTCGGGGCAGTTGAACGGCTTCAATCCGGTGTGTATCTTCTGGTGTCTCAAAAGGCAAGAGGAATTGGTGAAACCTTTACCACACTCGGAGCAGATGAACGGCCTCTCCCCGGTGTGCATTCGCTGGTGACTCACCAGGCGAGATGACTGGGTGAATCCCTTCCCACACTCAGAGCAGGTGAACGGCCTCTCCCCGCTGTGAACTCGCTGGTGCTTAACCATGTTGGATATAAGTGCAAACCCTCTGCCACACTCGGAGCAGGTGAACGGTTTCTCCCCGGTGTGAATCCGCTGGTGCTTTAACACTTCAGATGAATTAGTGAAGCCCTTCCCACATTCAGAGCAGGTGAAGGGTCTCTCCTTGGTGTGGATCCGCTGGTGTTTCAGTAGATCAGATGAAACAGCGAAGCCCTTCCCACATTCAGAGCAGGTGAACGGCTTCACCCCGGTGTGTATTTTCTGGTGTCTCAAAAGGCAAGAGGAATTGGTGAATGCCTGACCACACTCAAAGCAGGTGAACGGCCTCTCCCCGGTGTGAATTCGCTGGTGGGTCGTCAGGTGAGATGACTGAGTGAATCCCTTCCCACATTCAGAGCAGGTGAAAGGCCTCTCCTTGCTGTGAACTCGCTGGTGTTTAAACATGTTGGATACATATGCGAACCCTTTCCCACACTCAGAGCAGATGTAAGGTTTCTCCCCGGTGTGAACTCTCTTGTGGTTGACCAAATGTGATAATTCAATAAACCCCTTCCCACAGTCAGAGCAAGTAAACGGCTTCTCCCCGGTATGAACTCGCTGGTGGATCTGCAGAGTGGACGAACGGCTGAACCCCTTCCCACAATCCGAGCAAGAGAACGGCTTCTCCCCGGTGTGAACCCGCTGGTGCTTTTTCAGTTCGGATGACTGGGTGAACCCCTTCCCGCAGTCAGAGCAGGTGAACGGCCTCTCTCCGGTGTGGATCCGCTGGTGGACCACGAAGTTGGAGAAGTGTGCAAAGCTCTTCCCGCAGACAGGGCAGGAGAACGGCTTCTCCCCGCTGTGAACCCGCTGGTGTTCAATCAGGCTGCCCGATTGCTTGAAGCATTTCCCGCAGATGGGGCACTGATAGGGCTTCATGGCTGTGTGTGAACGGCGGGGCTGACAGAGGGGAGGTTTGTAAATCTGTTACCTCCTTCCCGGACACGCTGCGGCTGCAAGTCCAACCACCGCCCACCGGAGACCCCGGAAGCCCGCCGCTGAGCCCCAGGATGCGGATGAAATCGACCTCAACACTGGACCTGGGCCTCAACTTCCGCCGATGGCCTGACCCAGGATGCACTGCGACACCGGGAAGGCGCCCGCGTATCTGCGGTGCTATTTCTAACACGCCAGGGATTATGGTTAGCTCGTCGACCATTGATCACATTGTCAGTCATGGCGATTGTCCGGCAGAGGGAAAGAAGCTGTTCCTGAGTCGTTGAGTGTGTGCCTTCAGGCTTCTGTACCTTCTTCTTGATGGTAGCAATGAGAACAAGGCATGACCTGGATGATGGGGTCGTTAATGATGGACGCCCGTTGTAAAATTTATTTTCCAGCAGTATCACATTGCAATAGATAATAATAAAACCATGAATTACAGTAAGTATATATATTTTTTTAAAGTTAAAAAGAGGAAAAACTTATAGTGCAGTGCTCATGGTTTCACATGCAGCCACTCTGCAGAAAGTGCGGAATCAGAATCCATGTGTCGTGAAGTCTGGTGTTTTCCGGGTGCAGGACATTGCAGTACATAATAATAAAGATATAAATTACAGTAATTACATTTTCTAAAAAAGAATTAAAAAGAGAGAATTGTGACACAGTGTTCATGGGTTCAGTGTCCATTCAGAATTCTGATGGCACAGGGGAAAAGCTGTTCCTGAAATGTAGAGTGAGTATCTTCGATCTCCAGTACCTCCTCCTTGATGTAGCAATGAATAGAGGGCGAGTCCTGGGTGAAGGATGCCGCCTTTTGGAGGCATCACCTTTTGAAGGTGTCCCTCGGGGACGGGGAGGCGAGTGCCCATGAAGCAGCCGACTGAGTTTACAACTTCCTACAGCTTTTTCTGATCCTGTGCCGTGGCTACTCCATACCAGACAGTGATGCAACCGGTTAAAAAATTCTCCATGATACTGTGCATCTGTAGAAACTTGCAAGTGGGTACATTAGACTGTGTCAATATCTATTACCATTCAAATACAGTTATATTAGTGTCAGTATGTAAAGCACATGGTTTGAAATTAAAGGATTTGTAGATTATTGATAAACTAGAATTTGTTACTTTCATGGCAGATGTGGTGTATCGATCTAAAAGTAGGACAGAAAAATAACATGATATTAAAAGCTGCAGAAAACATGCAAAGATAGAAGAGTTAACTCTGAAGTTATTAATGATGCAACAATGGGGAGTGATCATTTCCCCATTGTTTATATAATGGGAATACGTGTGTATCAGAGAATGGTTCTCATATTCCTGATGGGATTTCTAAAAAGGCAAATTGGGATATATTTGATGATTTATTTGAAAGTAGATTTCCTGATCATTTGGTTTTGGAGGATATCGAGTTGAGTAATAATACCTTGTGCTGTGTACTGAACTCCAGAGGTAAGGAAGTGAATTCTGGATCTTTTCGAGATAGTAAAAGGAAAATAATAGGTGGACAGATGAATGTAAAGGAGCAGTGAAGGAGTGGAATGAAGCTTTTAGGAAAGTTAGGCAGAGTTACTTCCCGTTCATCTTTCATACAATGTAAAAAAGCTCAAGCTATAGTTAGAATAGTAGTGAGAAGGGCAAAGAGAATGAATTGGAGAACATACTGTGATAGTACTGGGCAAGAAATCCAGGTCAGGGAAGTTCGGGATTTGATACAGAAAATGGGGGAATTACAAAATTTGATGCATTACTTGTCTTGTATTGTGGGAAGAAGTTTGTAGTTACTGACTCTGAGAAAGGCAGAATTATTAGCAAAAACATATGTCAGTGTACATAGTTCTTGTAGAGAAACAGTTTGAGCAAGCAATCCTCAGATTGTTGAGAAAGTAAAAGAATATTCCAAATCTCCAATGGGATCCCACCACCAACCACATCCATCTCACCCCCCCCCACTTCTGCTTTTCACAGGGATCGCTCCCTATGCAACTTCCTTGTCCATTCATCCCTCCCCATCGATCTCCCTCCTGGGAATTATCCTTGCAAGTGTAACAAGTGCTACACCTGCACCTACACCTCCTCTCTCACTACCATTCAGGGCCCCAAACAGTCCTTCCAGGTGAGGTGACACTTCACCTGTGAGTGTGTTGGGGACATATACTGTGTCTGGTGCTCCAGGTGTGACCTCCTTTATATTGGTGAGACCCGACATAGATCGGGAGACCACTTCACTGAGCACCTACACTCCGTCTGCCAGAAAAAGCAGGATCTCCCAGTGGCCACCCATTTTAATTCCACTTCCCAGTCCCATTCTGACATGTCAGTCTATGGCCTCCTCTACTGTCACATAGAGGCCACACTCAGGTTGGAGGAGCAACACCTTATATTCTGCATGGGTAGCCTCCAACCTGTTGACATGAACATCAATTTCTCGAATTTCTGGTAATGCCTGTACCACCCCCCCCTCCCTTTCTCCAGTCCCCATTCCCTTTTCTCTCTCACCTTATCTCCTTGCCTGCCCATCACCTCCCTCTGATCTCCTCCCCCCCCCTTTTCTTTCTTCCATGGCCTCCTGTCCTCTCCTATCAGATTCCCCCTTCTCCAGCCCTGTATCTCTTTCACTAATCAACTTCCCAGCTCTTTACTTCACCCCTCCCCCTCCCGGTTTCACCCCTCACCTTGTGTTTCTTCCTCCCCTCCCCCCACCTTCTAACTTTGAATCCTCATCTTTTTTTTCCCAGTCCTGATGAAGGTTCTCAGCCTGAAACTCCAAGGCCATACTCTGGTTGGAGGAGCAAGACTTTATATTCTGTCTGGGTAGCCTCCAATCTCTTCACATCAGCATATATTTCATGAACTTCTGGTAATGCCGCCCTCCCCCCTCCCACACCTCACCATTCTCCATTCCCATTTTTCCTCTTTTGGCCTTGTCCCCCCTCCCCCCACCAAACTTTTTACTCTGACTCTGTGTTTTTTTTTTCTCCAGTCCTGCCGAAGCGTCTCAGCCTGAAACATTGACGGTACTCTTTTCTGTAGATGCTGCATGGCCTTCTGGGTGCCTCCAGCATTTTTGGTGTGTTGCTTGGTTTCCAATCATCTGCAGATCTTCTTTGTTTGTGTTCCAGATCTTGCCTGCATTAATAGCGCTGGTCAGACATCACCTGGGTAAGATAATGTGCTTACATGGTTATCAGATTCAAAAGCTATGTTGGTCTTGGAATTCTTTAATACAATATGGGTTGAAAGGCGACTGCCTGCTTTCTGGAAATTATCAGTTGTTATCCCTGTATTGAAACCTGGTGAGGATCAATCAGATCCTTCCAGGTAAAGACCTACAATATTTTGCTAACTTCACACGTCTGTAAGATCATGGAATGAATGTGTTGGATGAGTGTGGCGGCAGAACATGGGCACGGAGGCAGAGTCGGGAGGCATCATTGACGTAGTGAGCATGGAATCAGTATCCAGGAGAGTCTTCACCCGGAGTCCTGGGTTTGGAGAGAATCCAGAAGTGATGCTAGACTTAGACCTGACAGTCCTCAGAACCATGGAACGAGGTTACTCACACCAGAGTCGACCAGCAAACTGACAGCTCTTTGTTGTGATCACAGGGTCTCTATCCTGCATTTGCTGATGGAAAGCAGGTGTGTGTAGCTAGTGGAACCTGGGAATGATTGGAAATTAAACGAGGGGATAGAGGCCCAATTCCTGAGGTAAGTAGCAAGGTGGGGGATTGCCAGAAGGGACCATGACAGAATGGTTATAGCAAAACTTTCTTATTTTGTGGAAAGTAGTGGAAAATTAGCTGCATACCAATCTGGTGAATGATACTGGACTTGGTATTAAGTTTGGAATCTGATATTCATTAGGCCCAAAGTTAATAAAGAATCAATGGTTTCTTTGATGTAGAAAAAAAAACTTATATCTTATGGACATAAGCATTGCTGCTTAAGCTTGGAAAGGTGGGAATAGGTTGTAGAATTTTCAATTGGATTCAAAATTTTTTATGGGACAGACAGATACAAGTTAGGGTGGGAACAACATTTTCTAAGGAGTATGAGATAGAAAATAGAACAATATAGGGGAGTGTGTGTAACTTACTCCTTTTTAATATTATGATTACTGATATTTTCCTAAAATTTGGCTCAAGCATTTCTAAATAATTATATGGAGATGAAGACAGTGGCAGTGTGGAAGAGAGGCAGGAATATAAATTATATCGTTTATGTAAATGATACATAAATTATATGTAAAATGCAGACAGTTATTAATGAAGTGGAGGAATTGGGATGTCGGTGGGGGACTAAACTTTCTGGTGCAAGGACTCAAGTTATTTGTTATTCTAAAAGGAACATTACACCCACAATTGATCTCAGGATTTCTGGTAAATCTCTAAAACAAGAATCAGTGGTAAAGTTTCCAGGAATGTACACACAGAGATCAGTGGAAGGCAGATGGAACCAACATCTTGCCACATACTCGCTCACTGACCTTGCCGCAGCCCAGTCCAATCTGCGATTCATCGTAATGCTCATTAGAACATTAGAAACTATTAGAAAGTTTTTGACAAGAACAGACCATTCTGCCCAATAAAGCTTGCCAAGTTCCTATTCACACAGTGTGTTGAAATAACTATCGAGTTTAGATTTGAAAGTCTCTAAGGTACTATTTGCAAATACACAACGAGGTAGTTTGTTCCATGTGTCCACAGTTAGCTGTGTAAAGAAATTCTTCTTGCTGTTAGTCTGAAATCTCCCTTAAACCACCTATGGCCTCATGTCCTCAGTGATGGATTCATTTTGAAGTACCAGCGAGCATCCACCTTACTTATAACCTTAACATGAGGAAATCTGCAATGCTGGAATTTCAAGCAAAACACATAAAAGTTGCTGGTGAACGCAGCAGGCCAGGCAGCATCTTTAGGAAGAGGACTACAATTCACCTGTGAGTCGGCTGGGGTGATATACTGCGTCCGGTGCTCCCGATGTGGCCTTCTATATATTGGTGAGACCCGACGCAGACTGGGAGATTGTTTCACTGAACACCTACCCTCTGTCCACCAGAGAAAGCAGGATCTCCCAGTGGCCACACATTTTAATTCCACATCCCACTCCCATTCTGATATGTCTATCCACGGCCTCCTCTACTGTAAAGATGAAGCCACACTCAGGTTGGAGGAACAACACCTTATATTCCGTCTGGGTAGCCTCCAACCTGATGGTATGCATATTGACTCCTCTAACTTCCGTTAATGCCCCACCTCCCCCTCATATCCCATCCATTATTGCCCATCCTCTGGGCTTCCCCCCTCCCCCTTTCCTTCTCCCTAGGCCTCCTGTCCCATGATCCTCTCATATCCCTTTTGCCAATCAGCTGTCCAGCTCTTGGCTCCATCCCTCCCCCTCCTGTCTTCTCCTATCATTTCTGATCTCCCCCTCCCCCTCCCACTTTCAAATCTCTTACTAGCTCTTCCCTCAGTTAGTCCTGATGAAGGATCTCAGCCCGAAACGTCGACTGTACCTCTTCCTAGAGATGCTGCCTGGCCTGCTGCGTTCACCAGCAACTTTTATGTGTGTTACTTATAACCTTAATGATTTTGAACACTTCTATCTTGTCTCCTCTCATTCTACATCTACTTAGGCTAAAAATATGTAGTTCTTTCAATCTTTCTTCAGAGCTCATACCCTGCAGACTTGGAATGCGTCTAATCACCTTTCTCTGAACTCTTTCCAGTGCCTTCATATCCCCCACACAATATGGAGACCAAAACTGTAGACAGTACCCAAGGTATTTGCATTACATTTCATCTGCCATTTATCTGCCCACATCTAGATTTTGTTTAGACTGAACTGTATTGATTCTGCTGCCTGAATGTTATCCCCCTAATTTTATGTCATCAGCAAACTTTAGCAGTTTATTTGTTATGTGCTTATCAAAATCATCCATGTAAGTTAAAAGCAGCAGTGGCCCCAAAACTGATTCCTGTAGAATAGCTTTTTAACATCTTCTCGGTGTGAAAATTATAACTTCACCATAACTCATTGTTTTCTGTTTTTAAGCCAATTCTGCACCCATTCACACACCTTGCTCTGAATCCCTACCTCCTGTGATTTGATTATTAATCTCTTGTGGGGTACCTTGTTGAAAGCCTTCAGAAAGTCCAAGTAAATGTTATCAACTGTTATCATAAATTTTAGTTGCGTCTTCAAGGAACCCAAGCAAATTAATAAAACATGATTTCCCCTTCCTGGCTTTTTGGTAACATGTCTGTTGTTATCATCTGCTTTTCCATCTCATTCCTTATTGATGTTTCCATTATCTTGCCTACGATACACGTTAAGCTTGCTGGACTATAGTTACCAGGGTCAGTGCAGTCACCCTTCTTATATACCGGGAAAACATTAACCCATTTCCAGTCCATAAGACCGTGAGACATAAGGACATAGTTAGGCCATTGAACCTGTTGAATCTGTCCCACCAGTCCATCATGGCTGATTCCAGATCCCACTCAACTGTGTACAGCTGCCTCCTCACCATAATTTTTGATGCCCTGACTGATCGGGAAATCAATTTTCACTTTAAATATACCCACGGTCATGGCCTCCACAGCTCTCGGTGGCAGAACATTCCACAGATTCACTCATCTCTGGTTAAGAAAAAATCCTCCTTCCCTCTGTTCTAAAGGGTTGCTCCTCAGTTTTGAGGCTGTGCTTTCCTCCCTTCTTAATGTGGAGTGACATTTGCAATTTTCCAGTCCTTTGGAACCATGCCAGAATCAAGTAATTTGTGAAAGATCATAACCAATGCATCTGCTATCTCTTCAGCAACCTCTTTCAGCACTGGGATGTTGTCCATCTGGTCCAGGTGACTTATCCACCCTAAGACCTTTCAGTTTGCCTAGCACTTTTTCCTTTGTACTATCAATGGCACTCACTCCTGCTCCCTGACACTCACAGACCTCTGGTACACTGCTAATGTCTTCCACAGTGATGACTGATGCAAAGTATTTATTAAGTTCATCTGCCATTTCTTTGTCCCCCATTATTATCTCACCAGCAAAGTTTTCCAGTGGTTCAGTATCAACTCTCACCTCCCTTTTATTTTTCAAAACTGAAAAAACTTCAAGTATCATACTTTATATTACTGGGTAGCTTGCCTTCATACTTCATCTTTTCCCTTCTTATGGTTTTTTAAGTTGCTTTTTGTGGGATTTTATAAACTTCCCAATCAGTCAACTTCACGGTCACTTTTGCTACATTATATGCCCTTTCCTTGGCTTTTACTTCCCTTGTCAGCCACGGTTGCTCACCGCTGCCATTTAAGAACTCTTCTTCTGTAGGACATAGCTATCTTGCGCCTTGTGAACTATTCCCAGAAACTTCAGCCATCATCCGTGCCAGTATCCCACTCCAATCCACATAGGAAAACTCCTCTCTTATACCTCTGTAATTCCCTTTATTCTATTGTGATACTGTATATTAAGAGCAAAAGGATTGTAAGGGATAAAATTGGTCCTCTTGAAGATCAGAGTGGTCGGCTATGTGCGGAACCAAAGGAAATGGGGGAGATCTTAAATAGGTTTTTTGCATCTGTGTTTACTAAGGAAACTGGCATGAAATCTATGGAATTGAGGGAATCAAGTAGTGAGACCATGGAAACTGTACAGATTGAAAAGGAGGAGGTGCTTGCTGTCTTGAGGAAAATTAAAGTGGATAAATCCCCGGGACCTGACAGAGTGTTCCCTCAGACCTTGAAGGAGACTAAGTGTTGAAATTGCGGGGGCCCTGGCAGAAATATTTAAAATGTCGCTGTCTATGGGTGAAGTGCCAGAGGATTGGAGAGTGGCTCATGTTGTTCCGTTGTTTAAAAAAGGATCGAAAAGTAATCCAGGAAATTACAGGCCGGTGAGTTTAACGTCAGTAGTAGATAAGTTATTGGAGGGAGTACTAAGAGACAGAATCTACAAGCATTTGGATAGACAGGGGCTTATTAGGGAGAGTCAACATGGCTTTGTGTGTGGTAGGTCATGTTTGACCAATCTGTTGGAGTTTTTCGAGGAGGTTACCAGGAGAGTACATGAAGGGAAGGCAGTGAATATTGTCTACATGGACTTCAGTAAGGCCTTTGACAAGGTCCCGCATGGGAGGTTAGTTAGGAAAATTCAGTCGCTAGGTATACATGGAGAGGTGGTAAATTGGATTAGGCATTGGCTCGATGGAAGAAGCCAGTGAGTGGTGGTAGAGAATTGCTTCTCTGAGTGGAGGCCTGTGACTAGTGGTGTGCCACAGGGATCAGTGCTGGGTCCCTTGTTATTTGTCATCTATATCAATGATCTGGATGATAATGTGGTAAATTGGTTCAGCAAGTTTGCTGATGATACAAAGATTGGAGGTATAGTAGACAGTGAGGAAGGTTTTCAGAGCCTGCAGAGGGACTTGGACCAGCTGGAAAAATGGGCTGAAAAATGGCAGATGGAGTTTAATACTGATAAGTGTGAGGTATTGCACGTTGGAAGGACAAACCAATGTAGAACATACAGGGTTAATGGTAAGGCACTGAGGAGTGCAGTGGAACAGACGGATCTGGGAATACAGATACAAAATTCCCTAAAAGTGTCGTCACAGGTAGATAGGGTTGTAAAGAGAGCTTTTGGTACATTGGCCTTTATTAATCGAAGTATTGAGTATAAGAGCTGGAATGTTATGATGAGGTTGTATAAGGCATTGGTGAGGCTGAATCTGGAGTATTGTGTTCAGTTTTGGTCACCAAATTACAGGAAGGATATAAATAAGGTTGAAAGAGTGCAGAGAAGGTTTACAAGGATGTTGCCAGGACTTGAGAAACTCAGTTACAGAGAAAGGTTGAAGAGGTTAGGACTTTATTCCCTGGAGCGTAGAAGAATGAGGGGAGATTTGATAGAGGTATATAAAATTATGATGGGTATAGATAGAGTGAATGCAAGCAGGCTTTTTCCACTGAGGCAAGGGGAGAAAAAAACCAGAGGACATGGGTTAAGGGTGAGGGGGGAAAAGTTTAAAGGGAACATTAGGGGGGGCTTCTTCACACAGAGAGTGGTGGGAGTATGGAATGAGCTGCCAGACGAGGTGGTAAATGCGGGTTCTTTTTTAACATTTAAGAATAAATTGGACAGATAAATGGATGGGAGGTGTATGGAGGGATATGGTCCGTGTGCAGGTCAGTGGGACTAGGCAGAAAATGGTTCAACACAGCCAAGAAGGGCCAAAGGGCCCGTTTCTGTGCTGTAGTTTCTATGGTTCTATGTGACTTACGTTTCTCCCGCTCAAATTGCAGTATGAATTCAATCATATTTCTGATCACTGTCTCCTCAGGGTTCCTTTACCTTAAGCTCCCTAATAAAATCTGGACTATCACACAACATCCAATCTAAAATAGGCTTTCCCCAAGTAGGCTCAAGCACAAGCTGCTCGAAAAAGCCATCTCATAGGCATTCAACAAATTCCCTCTCTTGCAATCCGACACCAACCTGATTTTCCCAATCCCCTTGCATATTAAAGCCATTACAAATGTGACATTATCCATCTTACATGCCATTTCCAGCTCCCTTTGCAATCTCAACCCCTCATCTTGGCTACTACTTGGAGGCGTATATATGATCCCCATAATGTTATTAACCCTTGCAGTTTCTTAACTCCACCCACAAAGACTGAACATTCTCTGATGCTATGTCACCTCTTTCTAAAGATATGCCTTTGGGATACTCAGTCCTCAGGGATTTCACTAGTCTTCACTGACTTCTCATGTGAGAGCTTTGTGTATATATTCACAGAGCTCATTAAGTACTCTTGGATATATGTTGCCTGGTCCTGGAGATTTATTAACTTTCTGCCTTTTCAGCTGAAGCACAACCCCACTTTCTAGGATCTCTAAGTCACTTAAAACTACCTTATTTTTCTCTACACTTACTGGCATATTGCAAACGTCTTTGCAGGTGAACACATTAGTAAAATATGAGTTAAGAGTATCAGTTATGTCCTTCTCTGCATAATTTAACACCCCACTATTATTCCTAGTACTTTAACTTCTTCCTTGACTTATTTTTTACTACTAAATTATTGAAAAAATCTCTTGGGGTCAATCTTAGCAATATACGCAATATCATACTTCACCTGCCTTTTGACAATCTGCCTCTTGCCGAAAGCTTTCATATTTTCATATGCCCCGCAGTTAGTGTCATTACTATTTTTTTCCGTATTGCTTATATAGCTGTCAATAATTTTTATGTATAACTTTATTCATCTACGTAGTTGATCTGTTGTTTTTAATCACTTCTCACGACCTTGGGTATGAACATTTCCTGCACTGTGTGTATTACCCCTTTAAATCAACCCCATTGTTCCTCATCTGACTAAATGCCAAGCAGTTCCTTCCAGTTTACCTTTGCCGCATCTGCACGAACTTTGCTGTCCTGAACTTCAATTTAGTGGCTTTGGTTTTTACTGATATACTCTCCCAAATAACTTTGAGACTAACTGTGTTATGATCACTTGTTCCTAAAGGCTCAACAACTTCCGTACTCGAAATTATATCCTGATTGTTACAGAATAATAAAATCTATTCAGGCCACCCCTCTTGTTGGTTAAGACGTGAGAAAATAGGACCAATTAAGTGTGACAGTGGGAAAGTGTGTATAGAACCAGAAGAGATAGCTGAGGTACTTAATGAATACTTTGCATCTGTATTCACTGCGGAAAAGGATCTTGGTGATTGTAGGGATGACTTACAGTGGATTGAAAGGTTTGAGCAGATGGACTTTAAGAAAGAGAATGCGCTGGAGCTTTTGGAAAGTGTCAAGTTGTTTAAGTCTCTGGGACTGGACGAGACGTACCCCAGGCTACTGTGGAAGGCAAGTGAGGAGATTGCTGAGCCTCTGGCGATGATCTTTCCATTATCAATGGGGGCAGGGGAGGTTCTGGAGGATTGGAGGGTTGCAGATGTTGTTCCCTTATTCAAGAAAGGGAGTAGAGATAGCACAGGAAATTATAGACCACTGAGTCTTACCTCAGTAGTTGGTAAGTTGATGGAGAAGACCCTGAGAGGCAGATTTATGAACATTTAGGGAGGCATAATATGATTAGGAATAGTCAGCATGGCTTTGTCAAAGGCAGGTCGTGCCTTATGAGCCTGATTGAATTTTTTGAGCACATGACTAAACACATTGATGAAGGAAGAGCAGTAGATATAGTGTACATGGATTTCAGCAAGGCATTTGATAAGGTACCCCATGCAAGGTTTATTGAGAAAGTAAGGAGGCATGGGATCCAAGGGGACATTGCTTTGTGGATCCAGAACTGGCTTGCCTACAGAAGGCAAAGAGTGGTTGTAGACAGGTCATATTCTGTATGGAGGTCAGTGACCAGTGGTGTGCCCCAGGGATCTGTTCTGGGACCACCAACTCTTCGTGATTTTTATAAATGATCTGGATGAGGAAGTGGGGGGATGGGTTAGTAAATTTGCTGATGACACAAAGGTTGGGGGTGTTGTGGATAGTGTGGAGGGCGGTCAGAGATTACAGCGGGACATCAATAGGATGCAAAACTGGGCTGAGAAGTGGCAGATGGAGTTCCACCCAAATAAGTGTGAGGTGGTTCATTTTGGTAGGTCAAATACGATGGCAGAATATAGTATTAATGGTGAGACTCTTGGCAGTGTGGAGGATCAGAGGGATCTTGGGGTCCAAGTCCATAGGGCACTCGAAGCTGCTGCACAGGTTGACTCTGCGGTTAAGGAGACATACAGTGCATTGGCCTTCATCAACCAAGGGATTGAGTTTAAGAGCCAAGAGGTAATGTTACAGCTAAATCGGACTCTGGTCAGACCTCACTTGGAGTACTGTGCTCAGTTCTGGTTGCCTCACTACAGGAGGGATGTGGAAACTGTAGAAAGGGTGCAGAGATTTACAAGGATGTTGCCTGGATTGGGGAGCGTGCCTTATGAGAATAGGTTGATTGAAAGAGAATGAGAGGTGACCTGATAGAGGTGTATAAGATGATGAGAGGCATTGATCGTGTGGATAGTCAGAGGCTCTTTCCCAGGGCTGAAATGGCTAGCGTGAGCGGGCATAGTTTTTTTTCAATACTTTATTTTCAAATTTTTCAAAAAACAATGAAATCAACAAGAACATATAAGCTCAGACACGTGTAAAAATAAAATAAAAAAAAAGGAACATAACATTAGAGGGATGCCTGTTATACAAAGAGCTCAAAAGTGCTAAACATTAAGTCTCAAATGAGGGCCGTGAGAAATCAGCTGGGGGGAAATTGCTCATCCGCCCCCGGCCTCGTCCAGGTAGGCAAGAAATGGATTCCAGATAGCTGAAAATTTTATAATTGAATTGGTTCTCAAGGATCTGAGTCTCTCCATCTGTATGACTGAGATCATATCAGCCATCCATCTCCGAAAGGAAGGGGGAGAGGGTGATTTCCATTCCCTCAAGATAAGTCTTTTGGCGACAATCATCCCCAGCATCAGAGACTGTTGTATGGCTGTAGAGAAGCAAATAGTAGATTGCAAACAGCCAAAGATGACGAGACCAGCTTCCCAGGGGAAGGATCTTTTATAGGCCTTTGAGTACCAGTCAAATATTTTGGACCAAGATCCAGTCAGTGATGGGCAAAGCCAAAAGGCGTTTGACAACATGGCCTCCGTCCCTTGGCATCTATCACACATTGGCGAGACGTCCTGTGCAGCCCGAGTTTAGAATAGAGAAGATGGTGGACAACTTTGAACTGGATCAGTTGGTGTTTGCTGTTAACAGAGCAAGCCTGTATCATAGACAAACTCTTGTCCCAGGCAGCTTCAGATAATTCAATGCCCAATTCCTCTCTCCAGGCCTCCCTGATCTTCACAGTAGAGGCTGTAGTACAACCATTGAACAAACGTACAAACTTAGAAACGAAATGCCTGGAGTCAGGAGGGTTCTTTAAGACATCAAAAAATATATGCTTCCCTGGAAGGATTTCAAAGTTACAAATCATAGAATGAATGTAGTGTCTAATTTGTAAGTAACGAAAAAAGTGCAAATGAGGCAGCTCAAATTTCTCTTTCAGCAGACTAAATGTTGCAAACCATCCCTCTATGTACTGGTCTCCGATAGAAACTAGACCCTTCTCCCTCCAAGAACCTGACCATGAGGGTAGAAGGGAGTGATTGAAGCAGATTGGTGTTTGTACAGAGGTCTCTGGTAAATTCAGAACACTCCTAATCTGATTTAGAATTCTGACGGAATTTTTCAAAACAAAACTTAAACTCTTTGAAATCCCAGGCTTCTCTAACTTAGAGAACAGCATGGCTGGCAAGGAGAAATCGACAACAGAGTTAGACTCCATACATAGCCACAAGGGAGCTCCAGGGGCTAGGTTATTCGGAGCCCCCTGTTGCCAAAACATTAAAGTCCTAACATTCAACACAAAATAATCTGCAGATGCTGGGGTCAAAGCAACACTCACAACACGCTGGAGGAGCTCAGCAGGTCGGGCAGCATCCGCGGTAACGATCAGTCAACGTTTCGGGTGGAACCCTTCGTCAGGACTGTAGAGGGAAGAGGCAGAGGCCCTATAAAGAAGATGGGGGGAGGGTGGGAAGGAGAAGGCTGGTAGGTTCCAGGTGAAAAACCAGTAAGGGGAAAGATAAATGGGTGGGGGAAGGGAGGCAGGGAGGTGATAGGCAGGAAAGGTGAAGAAGGAATAGGGGAAAACACAATGGGTAGTAGAAGGGGGTGAAACCATGAAGGAGGTGGTAGGTAGCTGGGGGAGGGGCAGAGTAACATAGGGATAGGGGAAGGGAGGGGGAGGGAATTACCGGAAGTTGGAGAATTCTATGTTCGTACCAAGGGGCTGGAGACTACCCAGACGGTATATGAGGTGTTGCTCCTCCAACCTGAGTTTAGCCTCATCATGGCAGTAGAGGAGGCCATGTATGGACATATCTGAATGGGAGTGGGAAGCAGAGTTGAAGTGGGTGGCAACCGGGAGATCCTGTCTGTTGTGGCGGACAGAGCGGAGGTGCTCGACGAAGCGGTCCCCCAATCTGCATCGGGTTTCACCGATGTAGAGGAGGCCGCACCGGGAGCACCGGATGCAATAGATGATCCCAACAGACTCACAAGTGAAGTGTTGCCTCACTTGGAAGGGCTGTTTGGGGCCCTGAATAGTGGTGAGAGAGGAGGTGTAGGGACAGGTGTAGCACTTGCGCTTATAGGGATAAGTGCCGGGTGGGAGATCCGTGGGGAGGGACGTGTGGACCAGGGAGTCGCGGAGGGACTGATTCCTGCGGAAGACGGAGAGGGGTGGAGAGGAAAAGATGTGCTTAGTGCACCTCCCCTCTTGCCACCATTCAGGGCCCCAAACAGTCCTTCCAAGTGAGGCAACACTTCACTTGTGAGTCTGTTGGGATCATCTATTGCATCCGGTGCTCCCGGTGCGGCCTCCTCTACATCGGTGAAACCCGACGCAGATTGGGGGATCACTTCATCGAGCACCTCCACTCCGTCCGCCACAACAGACAGGATCTCCCAGTAGCCACCCACTTCAACTCTGCTTCCCACTCCCATTCAGATATGTCCATACATGGCCTCCTCTACTGCCATGATGAGGCTAAACTCAGGTTGGAGGAGCAACACCTCATATACCGTCTGGGTAGTCTCCAGCCCCTTGGTATGAACATAGAATTCTCCAACTTCCGGTAATTCCCTCCCCCTCCCTTCCCCTATCCCTATTTCACTCTGCCCCTCCCCCAGCTGCCTATCACCTCCCTCCTGGTTCCGCCTCCTTCTACTACCCATTGTGTTTTCCCCTATTCCTTCTTCACCTTTCCTGCCTATCACCTCCCCGCTTCCCTCCCCCACCCCTTTATCTTGCCCCTTACTAGTTTTTCACCTGGAACCTACCAGCCTTCTCCTTCCCACCCTCCCCCCACCTTCTTTATAGGGCCTCCGCCCCTTCCCTCTACAGTCCTGACGAAGGGTTCTGGCCCGAAACGTCAACCGATCTTTTCCACGGATGCTGCCCGACCTGCTGAGTTCCTCCAGCGTGTTGTGAGTGTCTCTAAAGCCCTAACATTGACAGCCCAATAATAATGTCTGAACACAGGTAATCCCAGCTCTCCTTCAGACTCGGGCCTTTGTAAATGAATTTTGGAAATCCTGTGATCCTTATAATTCCAAATAGAAGACAAAATGATGGAGTCCAACTCTTTAAAGAAGGCTGGGATAAGAAAAATGGGGCGATTTTGACAAAGATAGAGAAACCTAGGAAAGGAAACCATTTTAATTGAATTTACACGACCGAGCATGGACAGAGGTAGGGTTTTCCAACTTTCTATATTCTGTTTAAGTTTTCAAATAAACTCCGCAAAGTTTAATTTAAATATTAATTTAGGACCTTTGGGTATTGCCAAACCAAGATAAGTAAAGTGATCTTTAACTACTTTAAATGGGACACTTTCCAAAAAACCCGGCGTGTAGATGTCGGAGAGGGGCATGAAGTCACTTTTTGTCCAATTGATTAAGTATCCCAATAGTTTGCCAAAAGAAATGATTAAATCTCGATGAAGGGGGACTGACTTTTCTGGGTTTTGTAAGTACAGTATCACATCGTTGGCAGATAAACTAATAAGTGTTTCAATACCTCCCACTTTCAAACCCAGAATATTTGCCTGACTTCTTATTTTTAAGGCAAGGGGCTCTCCCGCGACGGCAAATTTAAAAGAACCAAGGAACTTCTGTACATCCAAGCAGGAACGCTTCTTATTGAAATTCCAACCATGTGCTGTTTAAATGCTTCCCTCATTGTGGTCTTCAATTTTTAAAATGTCACCACAACAATGACTTTTAAACAAGTAAATGCTGAATTTCCTTCACACTATAAACTACCTTTTCCATCACCTTAGCAGGTTTATCCCATGTTAATCCATCACTTTAATAAAAAAAAACTCTTCCAACATTTATATGTATCACTGTGGTAAATGTGTGAGCACTGAAATGTAGAGGGAGAGTACCCTAGATTTTAGTGCACTTGGAAGTGAGTATTGAATAAATAATTATGCACTGTGGATCGGTGCTTCTTCGTAAATAAGTGCAGGAATTTCTTTTCTTTCTTTAAGAGTAGTTTATGCTGTGAGGGAAACAAAAAAAAAAGAAAATTTAAAACAAAAATAACAAAAAAAGACTGGCGAGAGAGGGCACCCCTGCTAAACTGAACGGTGTAGAGGAAACATAGTTGAATTGTCACCATTGGTTATAATAGAACTGGGCTGGCGTAGATCAGTTTTACCCAGGATATAAATGACTCGCCGAACCCAAACCTGTACAGTGATTCAAACACGTAAGGCCACTCAATCTGGTCAAAAGCCTTCTGTGCATCAAGGGGTAAGATTGCTGCCCCGTGAGGGAGGGAGAGAGAGAGAGCGAGACCGTCCGGCAGCAGTGAGGCTAGTAGAGGCACCGACATTCACTCACCCTCCGCACCGGCCTCGACACTTCCTATCATCCTCGTTGCTTTAGTCGGCGAGATTGGTGAGGGATGGAGTCGATCATGGACTCGTGCCCCATCTCCAGGCTTCCCGCCTGCCATGCCGCACGCATCACTCACAGCCTTGTGGAACCCTCCCGGAGAGAGCAAAGCGCCAGATCACGCAATCGGCCTGAAGGCACGCTGCCAGACTGCAGATCACCGGCACTGAGTAGTAGATCACTGGCTCCAACAGTAACGCGTTTAAAATAAGAGAAGGGAGAGGAGTAGCTTCGTGGCCCGTCGGGAGGACATCACCCTTCGTAGCGTTGTTCACTGGCGCCATCTTCTCCCAGAGGAGAACCCTGAGATTCCACATGAGCAAGTTCTGGAACAGCTGTGTTGTGCTACCAGCCATTTCATTCTCGGAACAACTGGCACTGCATCACTGACCATTTTGCATAGTGAATTTCTTGCTCTGGTTGAGTTCTTGTAAAACGTGTGTATAATTAGTAAGGCACAGGAGCAGGCATTTCTCTGTTTAAGTTTCTTTTAATGAAAGCTTTTTATCTGATGCTGTGTGTCTGTGATGCTGCTGCAAGTAAGTTTTGCATTACACTTGTGTCTGGTAGCCAAGGGGAGATTAAGCTGAATAACATTCGGGTTAGCTGTTACAGATCAGGCACGGAGTTAGTTCAATCTCAGTGTCCTCTGTACGCAAGTGTGTACGTTCCTTCCAGCGGGCACATTGGTTTCCTCCAGGTGCTCTGTTTTCTTCCAAAGATGTCCAAAAACGTACCAGTTAGTCGGTTAATTGGTCATTGTAAATTGTCCCACAATCAGGCTAGGGTTCAGTCGGTAGTTTGCTGGGTGGTGCTTTGTGCTCAGATCTGGTCGCCTCACTACAGGAAGGACGTGGAAACCATAGAAACAGTGCAGACGACATTTACAAGGATGCTGCCTGGATTGGGCAGCATGTCTTATGAGAATAGGTTGAGTGAACTTGGCCTTTTCTCCTTGGAGCGACGGAGGATGAGAGGTGACCTGACAGAGGTGTACAAGATAACGAGAGGCATTGATCACGTGGATAGTCAGAGGCTTTTCCCCAGGGCTGAAATGGCTAACAGAAGAGGGCACAGTTTTAAGGTGCTTGTAAGTAGGTACAGAGGAGATGTCAGGGGTAAGTTTTTTACGCAGAGAGCGGTGAGTGCGTGGAATGGGCTGCCGGCGGCGGTGGTGGAGGCGGAAATGATACGGTCGTTAAGAGACTCCTGGATAGGTACATGGAGCTCAGAAAAATAGAGGGCTATGGGTAAGCCTATGTAGTTCTAAGGTAAGGACATGTTCGGCACAGCTTTGTGGGCTGAAGGGCCTGTATTGTGCTGTATGTTCTCTCTGTTCTATGTTCTAATACCCATGTAGCCACGTCTAGGGAGCTATAAACTTGGTCTCCAAGGTTCCTGTGTATATCACCACTGTTGAGTCCTGACATTAACTGTGTGATGTCCCTTTACGGTTGATTTCCTAACGTATATCTGTAGGCAATTTTAGAACTGATCATAAGACTATCAGATATAGGAACAGAATTAGGCCATTTGGTCAAATGACTCTGCTCCCCCATTCTATTATGGCTGATTTATTATACCCCTCAACCTCATCCTCCTGTTTTCTCCCCATAACCTTTGACATCCTTACTGATCAAGTTCCTATCAACGTCTGCTTTAAATTTACCCAACAACTTGGCCTCCACAGCCGTCTGTGGCAATGAATTTCACAGATATACCAACCTCTGGCTAAAGAAATTCCTGCTCATCTCTGTTCTAAAGGTATATCATTGTATTCTGAACAATACAATGTCTCTGGCCCGACACTCCCCCACTATGGGAAACACTCTCTCCATGTTCGTTCTAACTTGGCCTTTCAACATTGGTACGTTTCCCCCCCTCATTCTACTAAACTCCAGCCAGTACAGGCCCAGATAGAGCCATCAAATACTTCTTTCATTACCAGGATAATTCTCATGAGCCTCCTTGGGACTCTCTCCATTGCCAGCACATCTTTCTTCGATTACGGGGCCCAAAGCTGCTCACCATACTCCAAGTGCCATCTGATCAATTCCTTATAAAATTTCAACATACCATTGCTTTTATACTTTTGTTCTCTTGAAGAGGCATCCATTAGTCTTGTGAGACCATGGATCTGCGATGGTCCGGTCACTCACTAGGGTGCAGGCCTGGACAAGGTTGTATGGAAGACCGGCAGTTGCCCATGCTGCAAGTCTCCCCACTCCATGTCACCGATGTTGTCCAAGGGACAGGCAAGAGTCGATACAGCTTGACACCAGTGTCGTCGCAGAGCACTGTGTGGTTATGTGCCTTGCTCAAGGACAGAACACACTGCCTTGGCTGGGGCTCGAACTCACGACCTTCAGGCCATTAGTTGAATGCCTTAACCAATTGGCCATGTGCCCACATTCTCTTGAAATGAATTCTAATATTGCTCTGCCTTCCTTACTAATGACTCAACCTGCAAATTAAGTTGTAGGGAATCCTGCACGAGGACCTTTGCACCTCTGATTTCTGAATTTGCTCCACGTTTAGAAAATACTCCACACCTTATTCCTTCTACCATTACAGTACTAAACATTTATTTAAATAGTGGAACATCAGTGTATGCAATTAGAATTAACAGCCCGATATCATGTTATCAACAGGTTTGAAATGTTAAACACACACAGACATATAAGACTCAGTAAAGCCCAGTCAAGTGTGTTTAAGTCAGGGCTAAGTTGTCAGCATACACTCAGTGTCCACTTTATTAGGTATGCCCGTACACTAGCTCACGAATGCAAATATCTAATCAGCCAGTCATGAGGCAGCAACTCGATGCATAAAAGCATACAGACACGGTCAAGAGGTTCAGTTGTTGTTCAGACCACATATCAGAAAGGGGAAGACATCCTGATGTGATTAAGTGACTGACCGTGGAGTGACCATGGGGTACCAGAAACGGTGATTTTAGTATCTCAGAAACAGCTGATCTCCTGGGATTTATACACACAACCGTCTCAGAAAATGGTGTGAAAAAAAAACAAAAATAAGACAACCGGTGAGCGGCAGTTCTTTGGGTGAAATCGTCTTGTTAATGAGAGGGGTCAGAGTAGAATGGCCAGACTGGTTCAAATGGACAGCAAGGTGTACAGCAGAAGCCCAATAAAGTGGCCTCTGAGTGCAGACCCAGTTCAATTCCAGCTTACAGCCTCCGCCCCGGAGAGGAATGACAGCTGAGTGGGAGCACCACCGCCCACAGGTTCCCCTCCGAACTTGGTGGAACTCAGCTGGCTGGAGCTCACTGCCACTGGGCGGGGGATAGGCTGGGGCTGGCTTACTGGACTGACCTTGTTCATGGAGATTCCTAAAATTATGAGGGACATCTCCACAATCACGGTCCTTTTTCCCCAGAGTGGGGTTGGAAACTAGAAGGCACAATTTTAAGGTGATTATATACATATGTATGTAACACGCTGTAAGGTTTCACTGCGAAGACTAATGTAATGGCTTCTATGTAAAGTTCCACTGTTCAGGTAATAGTTTCTCCTGTAGCAGCAATGTTTGGGTTATGACTAGAGACAACGGGACCTTGGAATGTCGGGGCTATTCAATGAGGAAACGTTGTTCTTTCTTGTGTGTCTGGAAGCCGGGATTCTCACGCACTTTCGTCGGGGAGCGATGGAGAGCGAGAACACGAATGGAGAGTCGGAAGACCACCAGAGTGGACTGAGGAGCGAGGGTCCGAGGGACGGCTACGCTTGGAGGTCAACGGGAAAAAATGAACGGACAGTGAGCTCCAACGATGCGCAATAGACTTTTCCCCTAAAATGGGGCCTTTAACTTTTTATTTTCTTTACTAACCCTCTACCCAGATTAAGATTTATAAAGCTGAATCACTTAATCCCATAGAGTGTACTGTCTGATATTTTGCGGTGCAGATTTGTAACCGGGCAACACATCACGCAGTGTCCACACAAGCGGGATTTATCAGTCTGGCAGGGCCAGAAGTTGTTGTCTCCTAGACGAATACGTGCTGGTCGAGCCTGGGGGTTACATACATATCAGAGAGCAAACGTGTAAATCTGCTGGGAGCAAAGGATGTTGAGAATGGCAAGGGTGGGGCACTGGGAGGGGTGTGGGACGGGTGGCAGAGGAGGAGTGCCAGGAGCAGAGGGCGGCCCAGGTGCAGACACACCCAGCCCTGAGAGACCAGGCATGGTCATTTGATTCCAAACAATTCGTTTATTGATTGTTACAGAATGTCCCTCCAGCACTTCCTTGCTCCTTCCCCTCTCACTGCTCTCTTCGCACTCTCATTTGTTATCTTTTTCCTGCAGCAGCAGTACAGTACAATATATAATATTACTAGTGTACTGTGCAAAAGACCTAGCTAGCTATATATTTGTGCCTAAGACTTTCGCACAGTACAGTACATTGGGCCTCTTTGTGCTGTACAACTCTGACATGATAATAGACACATCCTTGGGGGGTAAGGAAAATTCTGAAGGGAAGACCCATCTCTATAAGGTTCGTGATGAACTTAATGGAGGAAAAACATATAACTGAAGAAAAATTAGACAAAGTCAGAGGGAAAGCAAATTTATTACCTAAGTGCATACAGTTTACTGTATTTCACCATATCCTACCTTGAGATTAATTTTTTTGGAGATATTTACAGGAAATACAATAGAATTGATGGAAAACCACAAAAATAAAGACTGACAAACAACCAATGTGTAAAAGACAATGGAGTTTGCAATACAAATTATTGATATTTAAGATTTATTTATTGTGCGTGTTGGCATGTGGCCAAGTGGCTAAGGCATCAGTCTAGTGATCTGAAGGTCGCTAGTTCAAGCCTCAGCTGAGGCAGTGTGTTGTGTCCTTGAGCAAGGCACTTAACCACATATTGCTCTGCGACGACACTGGTGCCAAGCTGTATTGGCCCTAGTGCCCTTCCCTGGGACAATATCGGTGGCGTGGAGAGGGGAAACTTGCAGCATGGGCAACTGCCAGTCTTCCATACAATGTTGCCCAGGCCTGCGCCCTGGAAACCTTCCAAGGCGCAAATCCATGGTCTCACAAGGCTAATGGATGCCTATTGTGCATACATTGAAACATACAGTGAAATGCGTTATTTGCGTTGACAACCAACACAACCTAAGTATGTGCTGAGGGCAGCCGGCAAGTGTCACCCCACATTCCGACACAGCATGCCCACGATGCTCAGCTGGACAATATTATTTGATAATAACTAAGCGTGTTATTAATATTTTAAAGAATTAATAATAAATTATTATTGAGGATATTATTAGATATTGATATTAACAAAATTTTAACCTTTTGGGTTGTTATGAGACCATTCAGAATGGTTTTTGGTATCAAGTGTTGCCTAGTAGGGCAACAGTAGAAAGTGTCATCTTATGACCATGGCACCCAATCTGATGACAATCCATAGTGGAGACATCCGCAGAGTCAACCAAGTGATGGAAAAGTCAAGTTACAGCTCGGGATGAGCCACGAACTGAGACAAGGCTCGGACGCCCCAAAGCCAACAACAATCCGTTCCCAGCACCCATATTTCAGGGCATAACATGGACGGTGACTGGCCTCGTTTTCAAGCGGTGAGAATTGTCACGTCCTTATTGGCTTTCCTAGGTTGGGTTGGCTTAGCAGGTTGCAGAGAAGCCATTGGCTGGAGTATCGGAACAAAGGGTGTGTCACTGATATCGGGCTCCTGTCTGAGAGGCACCAATTCATCTACCAAAGCTATAGGTCTACAGCAGATTCTATTTCACTGGCTCTTCACACAACTCTGGAACATCTGGGTAGCAAGGATGCATACATCAAGATGCTCTGTATCGAATACAGCTTGGCATTTAACACCATCATCCCCTCAAAACTAATCAGTAAACTCCAAGAGTTGGGCCTCAATACTCCCTTGTGCAATTGGATCCTCAATTTCCTCACTTGCAGACTCCATTCAGTTTGGAATGGCAAAAACATCTTCTCCACAATCTCCATCAGCATAGGAGCACCACAGGGATGTGTCCTTAGCCCCCTGCTCTACTCACTTCACACCTATGACTATGAGGCTAAGTACAGCTCCAGCAACATATACAAGTTTGCTGATGACACCACTGTTGTGGGCTGTATCAAAGGTGGTGATGAATCAGCATACAGGAGGGAGACTGAACATTTGGCCGAGTGGTGTAATAACATCATCCTCTCACTCAACGTCAATAGGATCAAGGGGCTGATTGTAGACATCAGGAGAGGGAAACCAGAAATCCATGAGCCAGTAATCATTGGAAGATTAGTAACTTTAAATTCCTGGGTGTGATGATCTCAGAGGACCAGTCCTGGACCCATCATATAAATATAATTGTGAAGAAAGCACAACAGCCCCCTACTTCCTCAGGAGTCTGTGAAGTTTTGGCATGTCATCAAAAATCTTGGCAAACTTCGATTGATGTGGGGTGGAAAGTGTGCTGACTGGCTGCATGACGGGCTGGTATGGAAACACCAGTGCCTTTCAGTGGAAAATCCAATGAAAGGTAATAGACTTGGCCCAGTACATCACGGGTAAAACCCTCCAACCATTGAGCACAACTATATGAAACATTGCCATGGAAAAACAGCCAATTATCAAAGATTCTCACCACCTCTTTTCTCACTACTGCCATCAGGTAGAAGATACAGGAGCCTCAGGACTCTCACCACCAGGTTCAAGAACAGTTATTACCCCTCAACCACCAGGCTCTTGAACAGAAGGGGATAGATAACTACACTCATTTAAGGACTCTTTTATCTTGTTATTTCATGCTTGTTATTAATTACTATTTGTTTATATCTGTATTTGCAGTTTGTTGGTGTAGTTTTGTTCTATAGATTTGCTAAGTATGCCTGCAGAAAAAGATTGTATGTAGTGACAGGGTATGTACTCTGAAAATAAACTTTACTTTGAACTTTGAAGGGACACCGCAAGATGCTTAGCATGGGATATCATAGCAAGGTCACTGCAATTAGGTCATGTTCGCTGGGGACTGAACTGTGGGGAGTCTAAGGGCAAGATAGCACCAAGTTGTGGTGTCCATTGAGGTCATGGGTCAAGAGCTGTGCTTTTTTTTAAAGTTCAAGAGATGGTTTTGGGGACAGAGAGGGGAACTAGGGAACAGGTTATGGTTTAAGGACAGGGATGTGGGGAACTTTGACTTGGGCCCCTGCTCCGCACTCTAGGTCCAGCGACGTGGACAGGTGTCAAAGGGCATCTGTATTCTGGGCCTCTACAAAGCGCTCAAGGTGACAAAGGACAGCCGCAGACCACGCCTCCGCTCTGGGCTCAAAGGCCAGTGATGGTGGGTCCTGGGATTGGAAGCTCATGTGAACAGAAGGCACGCGTGGAGTTCAGGCCATTGGCTTTTCCAGGGATTGTTCCTACCCCCACAACCCAGGATATGCCCCCTTCTCACTGCTGCCATCAAAAGGGTACAGGAGCCTCTCAGGTTTGGAAACAGTTATTACGCCTTAACCATCAGGCTCTTGAACCAAGGGTGGGAGAGCAGAACCCTGATTGGCTAAGAACTAACCAATCAGGAGGGACAGACTATGGGGTATAGATACCACCAGTCTAGACATCGCCAGGCATCATCCCTGAAGAAGATGAGAGGGTGTTATCGAAATATTGGTTACAATCAATACCTGTACCCAGCTAGAAGCCAGAGAAGGGTTTATTCATCAAGGGAATAACTTCCCTCGCCCCATCATTGAACTGTTCCCATAACCTATAGACTCACTTTCAAGGACTCTTCATCTCATGCTCTCACAATTTATTTATTATTATCTCTTTTTGTATTTGCAGAGTTTGTTGTCCTTTGCACTCTGGTTGAACACCCAGGTTGGCCGGTCTTTCACTGATTCTGTTATGGTTTTGGATTTATTGAGTACGCCTGCAAGAAATGAATCTCAGGGTCATATATGGTGACATATCTGTACTTTGATAATCAACTTACTTTGAATTTCGATACTGAAGATGGAGGTCTGTCCTGGAGTTGGATGACTGTCTGTGTGTGAGAGGGTATGAGGGAGGGAGGAAATGGGCTTGTTTTGTTGCTGGCTGTGTCCTGCCAAGCATTGTGGGCATCTTCAGTTGGTGCTGACATGGGCGGCGACCCTTACAGGCTGCCCTGCAGCACCTCCTTCGGTGCGTCAGTCATCCGTGCATTCCACTGCATGTTAACGTGATGAACAGATCAGAATCTGAACCAAAGAGTTAATGCGCACATCCAGGGAGACTGTCCTGTGGAGTTGGCTCGAGCTCCAAAGATCCCATAGATGGTGTTACCCACAGGTCTGGGTTTGGCTCAGACAGGCAAAAAGTGTTTCAGGCATCGTGGGAGTACCAGAACTGGAAATCACTCAGGTTTTTCTGACTGTGAGCGGACAGTGGGGCAAAATGTCACGTCTATATGAAGCCAAAGAGTGAGCACAGAAGTGTGTAGATGAGGAGTCTTTACGAGTTAAACTAAGGAATGTTATTAGTATGGTATTTGAGAATATGGACATGGAAAGGATGTTTCTATTACCAGGGGAGTCTAGAATCCAAGGACATAGCCATAGGATAAAGGGGCATCCCTTTGGAACTGAAAGGAGGAGGAATTTCAACCAGCAAAGGATGGTGAATCTGTTAGCACAGAGGACTGTGGAGGGCAAGTCATTGGGCATATTTAAGGTGTAGATTGACAGCTTCTTGGTTGGAAAAGGGGCTAAGGGTTATGAGGAGAAGGTGAAAAAAATCAACTCTGATTGAATAATGGAGCAGACTGAATGGGCCAAATGGCCTAATTCTGCTCATGGTCTTGGCACATCCTGGGTAGAACAAAGAATGGTGACGGTTGTATTTTTCCTTACTGAGTTTGAGCTACAATAAATATATTTAGGCTTAAGAATCGTATAAGAATGCAGCACAATTATAGGCCCGTCAGCCCAATCATTTAGTCCCAGTGTCCTGTGTTGGCCCACATCTGCCCAAGCCGCACCCCACTCCCATGTACCAATCCAAGTGCCCCTTAACAGACACTATTCTGCCTACCTCAATCACATCCCCTCCCCTTTGGGTCTGGTAAATCTTTCCCCTCTCACCCGATCAATGTACCCTAGTTCTGGATTCCCCTACCCTTGGGAAAAGTCCTAATGCCCACCTTATCTCATAATTTTAACCTGCTGGCCCCGCATTCTCCCATGACCTAACACGACCAGCCCCTCTCTGTAGCTCAGGCCCTTGAATCCTGGCAACATCCTCGTACATCTTTCCAGCTCAATCGCAACAGGGTGACAAAAACCGTACGTACACATTACTCCGAGTGCAGCCTCACCAAGATTGTAAATTAGTGTGCCAGCTCCAGTAGTCAATGTCCTGAATGAGGGCCAAACAGCTTCTTTCACCACCCTGCCTACGTGTGATTCCACTTTGACCGAACCATGTGCCTGTACTCAGTGCCTCTGTCCCATTACACACGTTGGCGCACCCTACCCTCCATAGTGCAAGTCAATGCTGGCTAGACTTTCCAAAGTGCATCATCTCACACTTCAGTTAAATTTATGACCCCCATTCATAACCTTCTTGCCCCACATATAGCTGAATAATAAACTGCTGCTACAATTTTATATTTGCGTATAATTGAAGATTTGGGTAATTATTTCAGAATTATATACATATGTGCAGAAATGACCCGTACCATTTGGAAAATGCTAATATATTGTACCAGCCACTTCTCACACTGGGAATCGAGAGCAAGTGAGCTTTTAGCCCGACAGGTTTCTGTCCCTGCCATTGCCTGAGGATGCCTGCTTTCCAGCAGGACCGGAACCAATGGTCGAGGGCTGCTTCACTGCCGGTTACCATGCTGAGCAGAAACACACCAGCCCAGTGACGGCTCTGCCCACGACCGCGAGCAACTACGTCACAGAAACCAGACCCCCTCCCCACCCACCCCGTAGACACTGTCTACACCTCTTGCGTCCCCGGTAAAGCAGCCAACATAATCAAAGACTTCTCCCGCCCGACGGTCTCTTTTCCCTTTGGGTAGAATATATCAAAGCCTAGATATACATCACCATCACTATCTTAATGCACTGTTGTCTTGAATTGACTATGAAGGATACAAGTTTTATAACCATATAACAATTACAGCATGGAAACAGGCCATCTCGGCCCTTCTAGTCCGTGCCAAACTCATACTCTCACCTAGTCCCACCAACCTGCATTCAGCCCATAACCCTCCATTCCTTTCCTGTCCATATATCTATCCAATTTAACTTTAAACGACAACATCAAACTTGCCTCAACCACTTCTGCTGGAAGCTCGTTCCACACAGCTACCACTTTCTGAGTAAAGAAGTTCCCCCTCATGTCACCTCTAAACTTTTGCCCTTTAACTCTCAACTCATGTCCTCTTGTACTGTGGTTCATGTGACAGTAATAGAAAAAGTTATACAAAAAAAAACCCACATTCTCGATGGCACAAAGAGTTACGATCTGAAAGATCACTTCCACTCTCTCGGCCTACCTCACTTGGATCTATCTATCACCCTCAGCTCTTGTTCCACCCCTTCCCTCCCCTTCGTATGCTGGCCATCTCCCCTCTTTCTGTCCTGTCTGGGCGAAGGGACCCAGCCCAAAAGGCTGACTATCCATTTCCCTCCACAGATGCTGCCTGACCTGCTGAGCTCTTCCATCACTTGGTGTTGCTCCAGATTCCAGCGTCTGTGACCTGCTGTGTCTCTGCATTCAAAATCATGAATAGACGGGGAAAGATTGTTTGCTTCAAACAGAACCAATTTATTTGACTTGGATCAAGGAGATTAAACTACAGACTAGTTAATCTGACTCTTAACGTTAAGAGATAAACTGCACATCAAGTCAATCCTGGACACGTTAGCAGCAACGATTGCAAATTCTAATTCCCGGGGTCTCAGTGGCTGCAATGTTTAAACCTCCCCCATGTTTACGGGTCAGAACCTCTCCCCAGTGTGAAGCCGCTGGTGTCTCAGCAAGTGGGAGGACTGAGTGAATCCCTTCTCACACACGGAGCAGGTGAACGGCCTCTCCCCAGTGTGGACCCGTTGGTGGGTCAGTAGATTGCCCGGGTGAGCAAAGCCCTTCCCGCACACGGAGCAGGTGAACGGCCTCTCCCCAGTGTGGACCCGTTGGTGCCTCAGCAGGGAGGATGACTGGTTGAACCCTTTCCCGCACACGGAGCAGGTGAACGGCCTCTCCACAGTGTGCACTCTCTGGTGATTCAGCAGCTGAGACGTGTAAGTGAAGCCCTTCCCGCACTCGGAGCAGGTGAACGGCCTCTCCCCGGTGTGAACCCGCTGGTGGGTCAGCAGGTTGGACGACTGGGTGAATCCCCTCCCGCACATGGAGCAGATGAACGGCCGCTCCCCGGTGTGGACCCGCTTGTGGTTGACCAGGTGAGATGAGTGGGTGAATCCTTTCCCACACACTGAGCAGATGAACGGCCTCTCTCCGGTGTGAATGTACTGGTGTGTTATCAGGGCATTAGATCGCTTAAAGTTCTTCCCACAGTCCGAACACTGAAACTGTTTCATTAGTGTGAAGGCAGGGTTTGCTTTCAACAGCAAGAGAAATTAATAAACTCCTTCACACTCACGCAGCTAAAATGCAAATGTTCACAGCAACCCCTTTGCTTCCAGCCATCAGGGTGCACTCAGATCAGCACTTGTGTCAGGGAAATACCTCCCTACTCTTTCAGACTACTGCAGGATAATTACATGGCTTCCCTCCAGAACCTGTTCATTTGGGACAGCTTCGCCTGCACGCAGAACGTGCGCCCGCTGTCTCGCCCGCTGCGACCGCAGCTCTCCCCGGGCCGTGCGTGACCGGCTACAGCTCGTGCTCTGGAAGCCCCTCACTCAGGAGTGCATCGCTGACTGCCCTCGTCACACTGAGGTCTGCAACTCGTGCCCAGGGGCAGAATGGGTATTCCTCCTCCCATGGTTTTCAGGCGCTGGGCAGGCGAAAGAGCGTCCAAGATCCTGACTTGCAGATTGGCTTGAAATTCCTACCAGCATATTTTCCCTCTTCAAAACCCTGAAAGAGAAATTCATAACGGTCATCACTGAAAAACAGTTCAGAATGGATATTTCCAATTTCTCTGGTCAACTATGGCTCAGTTGGGAGCTAAATGTGGCCACTCAGGTCTAACTCCACGAAAAATGAGCTGGGAACTTCAATGCGGTGACTCAGGGTCTCGCTGTTTGAGATTAAAACATCTTTAAACTGAGGCCCTTCTGTTCTCTTACATGAACAAAACAAAAAAAGAAGCCTCTATCATACCATCGACTCATCTCCACAAACTTGACTTTTCCCCATAACCCTTAATTCCCCTACTATGCAAAAATCTATCCAACCTTGTCTTAAATATATTTACTGAGGTAGCCTCCACTGCTTCATTGGGCAGAGAATTCCACAGATTCACCACTCTCTGGGAAAAGCAGTTCCTCATCTCTGTCCTAAATCTACTCCCCCCAATCTTGAGGTTATGTCCCCTAGTTTTAATGTCACCTACCAGTGAAAACACTTTCCTGCCTGTCTTATCTATGCCTTTCATAATTTTATATGTTTCTATCAGATCTCCTCTCATTCTTGTGAATTGCAGAGAGTACAGTCCCAGGCAACTCAATCTCTCCTCGTAGTCTAACCCCCTCATCTCTGGAATCAACCTGGTGAACCTCCTCTGCACCACCTCGGAACTGCAGGCAGTACTCCAGGTGCAGCCTCACCAGTACCCTGTAGAGTTGCAGCATAACCTTCCTGCTCTTCAATTCAGTCCCTCTAGTAATGAAGGCCAACATTCCATTTGCTTTCTTGACAGCCTGCTGCACCTGCAAACCAACCTTTTGTGATTCATGCACAAACACTCCCAAGTCCCTCTGCACAGCAGCATGATGCAGTATTTTATCATTTAAATAATAATAATTGGATCTTCTATTTTTCCTTCTGAAGTGGATGACCTCGCATTTACCAACATTGTACTCCATCTGCCAGAACCTTGCCCACTCACCTAACCTCTCTATATCCCTCTGCAGACTCTCCGTATCTTCTGCACAATTTGCTTTTCCTCTCAATTTAGTATCATCAGCAAACTTAGATATGGCACCCTCTTCCAGATCATTAATATATATCATGAACAGTTGCAGGCCCAGCTCCGACCCGTATGGCACCACCGTTCACCACTGATTGCCAACCAGAGTAACACCCATGTATCCCAACTCTGCTTTCTTTCAGTTAACCAACCCTGTATCCATGCTAATACATCACCCCAACTCTTTGCATCCTTATCTTATGGATAAGTCTTTTATGCAGCACCTTATCAAACACATTCCAGAAATCCAAGTAAATAACGTCCATCTGTTCCCATCTATCCACTGCACTTGTAAAATCCTCAAAGAACTCCAGTAAGTTTGTCAAACAGGATCTGCCCTTGCTGAATCCATGCTGCATCTGCCTGATGGATCCATTTCCTGCCAGATGTCTCGCTATTTCTTCTTTAATGATAGCTTCAAGCATTTTCCCAACTACAGATGTTAAACTAACTGACCTGTAGTTACCTGCTTTTGCCTACATCATTTTTTGAACAGTGGCGTGACACTCGCTGGGATTTTGGTAAATCATCACCAAAGCCTCTACTACAACTTTTGCCATTTCTTTCAGTACCCTAGGATTCATTCGATCAGGACCAGGGGATTTTTCTATCTGCAGCCCCACAAGTTTGCTCAGCACTACCTATTGTATCAGTGATAGCTATTGTATCGAGGACCTCACCTTGCACTGCATCCATATCACCTCTCTTCAACATGTCCTCCACCGTGAATAATGACACAAAACAGTCATTCAAAGCCTCACCATTTCCTCCTTACCCAATATCAATTCCCCCTTGTCCTTCAACGGACCTATATTCACTTTGGCCATCCTTTTCCACTTTATATAATTACAAAAACTTTTACTATCCGTTTCGATATTTTGTGCTAGTTTTCATAATCACCATTTGAATGACCTATTAGTTTACCTGGTCGGCCTGATGGACTGTGGGAGGAAAGCGGAGGACGAGAGAAAACCCACACATCGCAGAGCAGACACACCGACTTTATTGCTTGTTTCATGGTACTTTGTTGTTTTTAAAAGTTTTCCCAAATCTTCCAGTTTCCCACTACTCTTGGCAACTTTGAGCTTTTAGTTTGATACCTTCCTTTAATTCCTTAGTTATCCATGGCTGGCTCTCCCCACCCTTTTGTTCCTGCTTTTAACAGGAATATATTTTTGTTAAGCACCCTGAAAAAACTCTTTGAAAGTCTTCCACTGTTCCTCAACCAGCCCACCACAGAGCCTGTGTTCCCAGTCTACGCTAGCCAAATCCTCCCTCATCCCGTTGTTTAGGCATAACAGACTGGTTTTAGATTGAACTGTTGCACCCTCCATTTCTATGACAAACTCAATTATACTGTGATCAGGGCCAATCAAAGCTCTGAATTCTCGTTATTACAGCCGGCAGACAATCCGGGCTCCACCCAGAGAAAAAACGAGGTGCAAGGCACGGAGCTGGGTGCAACAAGGCCAGGGGACGCACTGAAGCAGGGCTCTGGGAGGGAGCTTGCGGCGCACGCCCACTATAGTCAGGCAGAACTGAATGTTTCACTTCATGAGTTGCAGCCCAGGATGCAGTTTGATGTTCATAGCTTTGGGGCAGGGGTGACCACGGACCCGTTTGCTTAATGGTACTGGTTCATGGCATTTAAAAAGGCTGGGAACCTCTGCTTTTGGGTGATTTGAAGGGACCTACATCAGGCAGAGGGTGGTACGCATTTGGAAGCCACCAGAGAAAGTGATGGAGGCGGGTCCAATAATGCATTTAGTGATACAGCACGGAATAGGCCAGCCGCCAACAAACCCGATTGCCCCTAACCTAATCACGATTTGAATGACCTATCAGTTTACCCTAATGGACTGTGGGAGGAAAGCGGAGGACGAGAGAAACCCCCATGCATCGCACAGGGTCGACGACTGAACTCCTCGCAGATCGGCGCCGAGCGTAACCGCTTCTGGACCCCGCGCAGTTAAATGGCATTCGGAGAGGCAGTGGTACAGAGTCTGGACTGTTCAAGAGAGATTTGGGCCAAATGGGGACACGTGGGACTAGCTTAGATGGGCACAAACATGACAAGATGCACAGCTCAGAGACTTTCCCCCGGGGAAATGGCGAATAGAAAGGGGCATGATTAGGCGCCACGGTAGCGGTTAGCACGGCGCTATTACAGCTCGGGGCGCCGGGGTTTAATCCTGGAGTTCCCTCTCTCGAGGAATGCGCGGGTCCTCCAAAGATCAAAGACGTAGCGGGTCGGCTAATCGGTCACTGTCCTGTGAATGGGTTAGGGCTAACTGGATAAACCAGATGCTGGAAATCCGAGCCACACACACACACACACACAAAATGCTGCAGGCCAGGCAGCAGTGCTAGATGCTGGCTTCCTCCAGCATTGTGCGTGTGTTGTTAGGGTTAAATCGAGTCAATGGGCGGCGCGGCTCGAAGGGCCTATTCCGCGCTGTATTTAGACATTTAACATATAATTCTGGGGTGATTGGAGGGAAGCACACGGGGGATGCCGGGGTGATGGTAGGGGCGGATACATTGGTGTCATTTACGTGCGGCCGGCGGGATCCCAAACCCCGCCGGCTGCGTTATGTTCAGATCCCGGCACCGTAAACAGCTACACGAAAGGCCGCGACGGGAAGGAGAACAGGCCGGGGACCGAGACACGGCGGCCTCCACGCCGAGCCTGTGTTCGGGCCCGAGGAGCAACAACCCCCACCCCCCGGGTTTAGGCGAGAGTCGGTGCCGCCTCTGCCGCGTAAACCACGCCCGGACCTTACCCCCTCGTCCCGCACCGGCCGCCGGTGTCCCGAACCTTCCTCCTCCTCCTCTCGGTCCCGGTGTCAGCCCGGCCCGGCCCCACCCAGGATGCACTGCGCACACCCGGCTCACACGCGCACGAGCGAAGCAGTACCACGCAGGGCGGTTTCTGAGCTGCATGGGACTGTGGGTAAAGAGGTATCCATTGGTCATGGAAAAAATTGGTTTAGTATTCCTCTTCATTTTATTTAGTAATACCTTTCCAGCACGGTTACAGGCTCTTCCGACCGACCAAAAACCCAAATTAACCAGTCCTGGGGAGGCACCTTTTGGGAAGGAATGGGAGGGAAAATGTGTGGTTGGCGAGATTGAGGTTTGGACTGGATTTCTACCTAACTTTTACACTTGTTCGTAAGTAGAAGAATGGGTGGTGTGATTTTTTTTATATATAAGTTCCCACAGACAGTGGAACACGTGATCATGATGCGTCTCAGATATTCGATGGAAAGTAGGAAGCCGTTTGGGCGATTCTTGTGTAGATCTGGAGTGCCTAGTTTGCAGGATGTTCTGCTACCGGAGACAGAAATGGTTAAATCACATGGAGCTCCGGTGAACTTTTTAACTAAAAGCGGTTTGGGAAGTAGGATCTGATCCCCGGTACGGCTCCTGCCCTGATCCATTGCAGTAGGTGGCGGTAATGTACCTTCTTGATACTGCAGGTGCGAACTGCCATTAGCACAAAAGAAGAACAAACATCCAACTAACGCAAACGTCTTTTGGAACGTGGAGGAAACTGGAGCATCCGGAGGAAATGCGGAGAAACTCCTTCAATACAACGGCGCAGTCGAACCCTGTCGCTGGAGCTGGAACAACTCCATCCTGATCAAAAAGGCGCAACAGCGCCTTTATTTCCTGCAGAGCATCAAGAAAGCTCACCTCTGTCCCAGGATACTGACAGACTTTTACCGCTGTACCACTGAGAGCATACTCACCAACTGCATCTCAGTGTGGTATGGCAATTGTCCCGTATCGGACTGCAAAGCACTCAGGCGGGTGGTGAAAACTGCCCAGCGGATTATCGGCACCCAATTGCCCACCATTGAGAACATCTACCATAAACGCTGCCTGGGCAGGGTGAAAAGCATTATCAAAGATGCATCTCACCCTAACCATGGACTTTTTACTCTTCTCCCATCCGGTAGGCGCTACAGGAGCCTCCGCTCCCACACCAGCAGGCACAGGAAGAGCTTCTTACCTGAGGCTGTGACCCTGCTGAACCTCCATCACAGCGCTAAGCAGTATTGCACCCATATTGTACTGTCTCAGTACTTTTATATTTGTGTGCTGTAGCACTTTTTATTCGCAGTTATTTTGTAAATAACACTATCCTTTGCATTTCTGGTCAAATGCTAAATGCATTTCACTGGCTTTGTATCTGTACTCGGCACAATGACAATAAAGTTGAATCTAATCTAAAGTACTACACGTATTGGTACGCCATCTTGCCGCCTGTATAATGAAAAACCTGCGTTGCGTCACTGTTCAGACAGGTGAAGTCATTGACATAGTACATAAATATAAATATAATGCAGAATAAAGTACAACAGCTTCAGAGAGGGTGTGCGGAGCAGGTGGACAGTAAAGTGCGAAGTAATAACAGGGTAGATAATGAGGTGAAGGGACCATCTTATTGTACTCGGGAACCATTCGATAGTCTGATAACAGTGGGGTAGATGGATTGGCAGCCCTGGGATCTGTCCTGATGTGCTGATCTCCCCGAATCAGATTTATTATAACTGATCTGGAAATTGTGATTTTTTTTCTTGCAGCAGGAAAATTACCGTAAGTTACAAAACTAAATGGTGCTTGCCCTTAACTCCTGGTGGAGTGGTCGGGGCGCCATCAGTCTGTCCATCTGTCGCGGTTGTGTGCCAGTGCCTGGGTCACTGCAAATGTTTGCCCTGTCCATTCTTTAATGTTGTCCCTCCATCTTTTCCTCTGTCTGCCTCTCCTTCTTTTCCCCATCCACAGTTCCTTGTAGAACGGTCTTGCAAGGCCGCTGGATCTTGTTATGTGGCCGTACCAGCTCAGCCTTTTTTCCACCGTTGGGAACTTGATGATGGTGAGGACAATATGAGTGAGGTTGATGTTCTGGAGCATGTTGCTATTAAGGGAGAGGAGGTGTTGGAGTTGTTAAAATACATTAGGATGGATAAGTCCCCAGGGCCTGACGGAATATTCCCCAGGCTGCTCCACGAGGCGAGAGAAGAGATTGCTGAGCCTCTGGCTAGGATCTTTAGGTCCTCGTTGTCCACGGGAATGGTACCGGAGGATTGGAGGGAGGCGAATGTTGTCCCCTTGTTCAAAAAAGGTAGTAGGGATAGTCCGGGTAATTATAGACCAGTGAGCCTTACGTCTGTGGTGGGAAAGCTGTTGGAAAAGATTCTTAGAGATAGGATCTCTGAGCATTTAGAGAATCAAGGTCTGATCAGGGACAGTCAGCATGGCTTTGTGAAGAGCAGATCGTGTCTAACAAGCCTGATAGAGTTCTTTGAGGAGGTGACCAGGCATATAGATGAGGGTAGTGCAGTGGATGTGATCTGTATGGATTTTAGTAAGGCATTTGACAAGGTTCAACACGGTAGGCTTATTCAGAAAGTCAGAAGGCATGGGATCCAGGGAAGTTTGGCCAGGTGGATTCAGAATTGGCTTGCCTGCAGAAGGCAGAGGGTCGTGGTGGAGGGAGTACATTCAGATTGGAGGATTGTGACTAGTGGTGTCCCACAAGGATCTGTTCTGGGACCTCTACTTTTCGTGATTTTTATTAACGACCTGGATGTGGGGGTAGAAGGGTGGGTTGGCAAGTTTGCAGATGACACAAAGGTTGGTGGTGTTGTAGATAATGTAGAGGATTGTCAAAGATTGCAGAGAGACATTGATAGGATGCAGAAGTGGGCTGAGAAGTGGCAGATGGATTTCAACCTGGAGAAGTGTGAGGTGGTACACTTTGGAAGGACAAACTCCAAGGCAGAGTACAAAGTAAATTGCAGGATACTTGGTAGTGTGGAGGAGCAGAGGGATCTCAGGGTACATGTCCACAGATTCCTGAAAGTTGCCTCACAGGTGGATAGGGTAGTTAAGAAAGCTTATGGGGTGTTAGCTTTCATAAGTCGAGGAACAGAGTTTAAGAGTCATGATGTAATGATGCAGCTCTATAAAACTCTGGTTAGGCCATACTTGGAGTACTGTGTCCAGTTCTGGTTGCCTCACTATAGGAAGGATGTGGAAGCATTGGAAAGGGTACAGAGGAGATTTACCAGGATGCTGCCTGGTTTAGAGAGTATGCATTATGATCAGAGATGAAGGGAGCTAGGGCTTTACTCTTTGGAGAGAAGGAGGATGAGAGGAGACATGATAGAGGTGTACAAGATATTAAGAGGAATAGATAGAGTGGACAGCCAGCGTCTCTTCCCCAGGGCACCACTGCTCAATACAAGAGGACATGGCTTTAAGGTAAGGGGTGGGAAGTTCAAGGGGGATATTAGAGGAAGGTTTTTTACTCAGAGAGTGGTTGGTGCGTGGAATGCACTGCCTGAGTCAGTGGTGGAGGCAGATACACCAGTGAAGTTTAAGAGACTACTAGACAGGTATATGGAGGAATTTAAGGTGGGGGCTTACATGGGAGGCAGGGTTTGAGGGTCAGCACAACATTGTGGGCCAAAGGGCCTGTACTGTGCTGTACTATTCTATGGTCTATGTTCTATGTGAGAAGGTCTTCATGGGGGCCAATGTGGTGCTGGATGGTCTTGCGGACCTGCTCGTTCGTGATGTGGTCCAAAGTATGAGGTGCCCAAGATGTTGCGACAGCATCTCATTTCCAATGCCTGTATCTTCTTCTGTGCTATAATGATGTAATGAATAAACTCCTCTCGGGCTTCCAGCCAGGTACAGATATCTATTATAACTGACGTTTCGATGACAAACCCTGCCACCTTCTTCAGGAAAGATGCCTGGGCACGTCTTGTCCAGTGGAATAATGAGGTATTTTCATTGGTTTACGGTCCATTCAGAAATCTGACGGAGGAGGGGAAGAATCTGCTTCTGAAGTTGGGTCTTTGGGCTCCTTTACCTGGTGGTGGTAATGAGAAGAGGGCATTTCCTGGGCAATGGTGGTCCTTAATGATGGGTGCCATCTTCTAGGGGCACCACCTTTTGAAGGTGTCCTCGATTGTGGGGAGGCCAGTGCCCACGATGGCCCAATAGCGTTCTATTTGTCTATGATGCAGCAGCCTTTCAGCCCTTTATGATTTTTGCATTGGTGCCTCTGTACCAGATGGTGATGCAACCAGTTAGAATGCTCTCCATGGTCCGTCTGTAGAAATTTGCTGCAGTCTTTGGTGATATACCAGATAGAACATAGAAAACCTGCAGCACATTACAGGCCCTTCGGCCCACAATGTTGTGCCGAACATGTAACCTACTCAAGAAACTGCCTAGAATTTCCCTGCCACATAGCCCTCTATTTTTCTAAGCGCCCTGTACCTAAGAGTCTCTTAAAAGACCCTATTGTATCTGCCTCTACCACCTTTGCTGGCAGTGCATTCCACGCACCCACCAATCTCTGTGTGAAAAATGTACCTCTGACGTCCCCCTTGTACCTGCTTCTAAGCACCTTAAAATTGTACCCCCTCGTGTTAGCCATTTCAGCCCTGGGCAAAAGCCTCAGGCTATCCACGTGATCAATGCCTCTCATCATCTTATACACCTCTATCAGGTCACCTCTTATCCTCTGTCACTCCAAGGAGAAAAGGCCAAGTTCACTCAACCTATTCTCATAAGGCAATTCAGGCAACATCCTTGTAAATCTGCTCTGCATTCTCTCTATGGTATCCACATCCTTCCTGTAGTGAGGTAACCAGAACGAAACACAGTGGGGTCTTGTATAGCTGACTTGATGAGGACTGGTACGTATTCTCCTGACTTCCCCTTCCGGAAGTTCACTGTCAATTCCTTGGTCTTCCTGACACTGAGTGAGAGGTTGTGGTTGTGACAGCACTCAGCCAGCTGATCTACCTCACCCCTGTATGCCTCAAGGTGACCAATGAGAGGCTGCCAAAACAGTGGTGTCATCAGCAAATCTATAGATTAGATTAGATTAGATTATGAGGATACGCAGTCCTCTTTTATTATTTAGTAATGCATGCATTAAGAAATTATACAATATTCCTCCGGTGTGATATCACAGAAACACAGGACAGACCAAGACTGAAAAACTAACAAAAACCACATAATTATAACATATAGTTACAACAGTGCAACAATACCATAACCTGATGAAGAACAGGCCATGGGCACAGTAAAAAAGTTCAAAGTCTCTTGAAAGTCCCACATCTCACGCAGACGGGAGAAGGAAGAAAACTCTCCCTGCCATGCCCGACCACAGTCCGACTCTGAGTCGTCCGAAAACTTCGAGCTCTGATTGGCCCTCTGACACCGAGTACCGAGCACCATCTCTGCTGAACGCTTCGACCTCAGCCCCGGTCGCCAGCGGCAGGCAAAGCCGGGGATTTGGGGCCTTCCCTCCGGAGATTCTCGATCACACAGGTTAACCGGGCATTTCAGAAATTTTTCCAGACGTTCCTCTGTGCTTCTCACGTCTGTCTCCATCAAATCAGAATTGTGCACGGCATCCTATTTACAAATACGATATCATTTCACCGGAGAGCTGCGCGCGCTGCGTCGCACCGCCATCTTCTCCTCCCGCCCAGATGGTGTGTGAGCTGTGCCTAGCCGTACAGTCGTGGGTGTAGAGAGAGTAGAGCAGTGGGCTAAGCACGCAGCCCTGATGAGTGCCACTATTAATTATCATCAAGGAGGAGATTTTATTTCCAGTCCACACAGACTGTGATCTCCCTGTGAGGAAGCCGAGAATCCATTTGCAGAGGGAGGCACAAAGACCCAGGTTTTGGAGCTTGTTGATGAATACTGAAGGGACGATGGTGTTGAACTCTGAGCTGTAGTCAATGAGCAGCAGTCTGACGTCGGCGTTGCTGTTGTCCAGGTGATCCAAGGCCGAGTGGAGAGCCAGTGAGACTGCATCTGTTGTGGACCTATTGTGGCGACAGACAAGTTGCAGTAGGACCAGGTCCTTGCTCAAACGGGAGTTAACCCCAACCAAGACCAACCTCTCAAAGCATTTCAGCACAGAAGATGTGAGTACGACTGAGCGATGGTCACTGAGGCAGCTCACCCTGCTTGTCTTGGTCATGGGAACAATTGAGAAGTTTTGAAGCAGGTGGGAGCCTCTGACAGCAGTGGTGAGAGATAAAGATGTCCTCGAACACTTCAGCCAGTTGCTTGGTAAAGGTATTCAGTGCCCTACCAGGTTAACCATCAGGGCCTGACATCTGATTTACTTAGTGAGGTGCAGTGTGGAATAGGCCATGTTTCGAGCCGCTCCTCCCAGTAACCCTAGTCCAATCACAGGACAATTTAGAGACCAATTAACCAATCTTCATTGGACTGTGGGAGGAAACCAGAACACCCGGAGGAAATCCACACGGTCACGGGAACGTACAAACTCCTTACAGGCAGAAGTGGGATTTGAACCCACGTTGCTGGTACTGTAAAGCGTTGTGCTAAACACTACATCACCGTGCCTCCTCTAGCAACGGTTCACTCTCCTGAAAGGTATTCTGATGTTGGCATTTGAGACAGAGATCACAGGGTCACTAGAAGCTGCAACAATCAGCAGAAGTAAGGTTTTATTCTCCCTTTCAAAGCGTACTTAAAAGGGGTTCAACTCATGTTAGGTCTGATGTTACTTTTTGTCTTGTAGGAAGTAATGGCCTGAAAACACTTTCACGTGAGAGATGCATCCAATTCTGTCTCTATCTTTACTCAGTACTGCCTCTTCACTTTTAAGCTAACTTTCCTTGGACCTCTTGCAGAGTTCCAGATCGCCGGTCTTGTATGCTACAGATCTAGCTCTCAACAGACTCCAAATCTCCTGGTCCATCCACGGCTTCTGATTTGGGTATGCCCGGTATGTTCTTCAAGGCACACACTCATCCCCACAGGTCATGATGAAGTCAATGATTACAGGGAACTACTGTGGCATGGGAGAAGAGCTGGCCACAGTTGTTTGGAAGGGGAGAGAAAGATAACTGTAGGGCTTGGCCCACTGCTCTACTCTCTCTACACCCATGATTGTGTGGCTAGGCACAACTCAAATGCCATCTGTAAATTTGCTGATGACACAATAATAGTTGGCAGAATTTCAGATGGTGACAAGAAGGCATGCAGGGGTGAGATATACCAGCTGGTTGAGTGGTGTCACAGCAACAACCTTTTACTCAACGTCAATAAGACCAAAGAACTGATTGTGGACTTCAGGAAGGGTAAGACAAGGGGACATAAACCAAGCCTCATAGAGGGATCAGAAGTGGAGAGAGCGAGCAATTTCAAGTCCCTGGGTATCAGCATCCCTGAGGATCTGCTCTGGATCCAACAGAGCAATGTGGCTACAACGAAGGCACAGCAGCATTATAAGCCTTCATTTGGAGTCTGAGGGATTTGGTACGTCACCAAAGACACTTGCAAATTTCTACGGAAGTACAGTGCAGAGCATTATAACTGGCTTCATCACTGTCTGGTACTGGGGGAGGGGGCTGCCGCACAGGATTGAAAAAAGCTGCAGAGAGTTGTAAACTCAGGGGCACTGGCCTCTGTAGTATCCAGGGCATCTTCAAGGAGCGATGCCTCAAAAAGGTGGCATCCATCATTAAGGACCCCCATCACCCAGGACATGCCTTGTCCTCATTGTTACCGTCAGCAAGGAGGTACAGAAGTCTGAAGGCCCACACTCAATGATTCAGGAACTAGTTCTCCTCTGCCATTCAATTTCTGATTGGACATTGAACCCATCAACACTACCTCACAAGCACGAGGAAATCTGCAGGTGCTGGAATTTCAAGCAACATACATCAAAGTTGCTGGTGAACGCAGCAGGCCAGGCAGCATCTCTAGGAAGAGGTACAGTCGACGTTTCAGGCCGAGACCCTTCGTCAGGACTAACTGAAAGAAGAGTTAGTAAGAGATTTGAAAGTGGGAGGGGGAGGGGGAGATCCAAAATGATAGGAGAAGACAGAAGGGGGAGGGATGGAGCCAAGAGCTGGACAGGTGATTGGCAAAGGGGATATGAGAGGGTCATGGGAGAGGAGGCCCAGGGAGAAGGAAAAGGGGGAGGGGGGGAAAAACCCAGAGGATGGGCAAGGGGTATAGTGAGAGGGACAGAGGGAGAAGAAGGAGAGAGAGAGAAAGAATGTGTGTATATAAATAAATAACAGATGGGGTATGAGGGGGAGGTGGGGCATTAGCGGAAGTTTGAGCAGTCAATGTTCATGCCATCAGGTTGGAGGCTACCCAGACGGAATATAAGGTGTTGTTCCTCCAACCCGAGTGTGGCTTCATCTTTACAGTAGAGGAGGCCGTGGATAGACATGTCAGAATGGGAATGGGATGTGGAATTAAAATGTGTACCTCACTATATTTTTATTTCTGTTTTGCGCTACTTATTTAATTCAATTAATATACTCTAATTCATGATCTTTTCCTAATATTAGGTATTGCATTGTACCACTGCTGTAAAGACGACACATTTTGCAACATTTGCCGGTGATATCAAGCCTGATTCGGATTCTGGGAGTAAATTGAAAGACACAGGATCAGTTCATTCCCAAGAAGAAGAAACCTTCCAAAGGGAAGATGAGGCAACCGTGGCTGACAAGGGAAGTCAAAGGCAACATAAAAACAAAAGAGAAGGCATACAATAGTGCAAAAATTAGTGGGAAGCTTGGGGGATTGCAAAGCTTTCAAAAATCAACAGAAGGCAACTAAAACATTTGAGAAAAAAAGATTAGAGGTAAAATAGCCAATAATATATAAGAGGATACTAAAAGATTTTCAGCTATAAAGAGAAGCAAGAGTGGATATTGGACCACTGGAAAATTATGCTGAGGAGGTGGTAATGGGGGACAGAGTACTGACAGATGAAGTGAATAAATACTTTGCATCAGTCTTCACAGTGGAAAAATCCCAGCAGCATGGCAACAGTTCGAGAGTGTCAGGGAGCAGAATGGAGTGTAGTCAATGTTATGAAGGAGAAGGTGCTTGGGAAGATGAAAGGACTGGTAAATCATGTGGACCAGATAGGCTACACCCCAGGGTTCTGAAGGAGATTGTGGAGGCATTAGTAATGATCTTTCATGAATCACTACATTCTGGAAGGGTTCTAGAGGACTGCAATATTGGAAATGTCACCACACTCTTTAAGAAGCGAGGGAGGCAAATTATAGGCCAGTCAGCCTGACTTCAGTGATTGGCAAAGATGTTGGAGTCTGTTACAAATGGATGAAGCTTCGGGGTACCTGGAGGCACACGATAAAATAGACCGAAGTCGGTATGGTTTCCTCAAGGGGAAATCCTGCCCGACTAATCTGTTGGAATTCTTTGAGGAATTAGCAGACAGCGTGGGCAATAGAGAGTCACTGGATGCTGTTTACTTGGATGTTCGGAAGGCCTTTAACATGGTTCTGCACAGGAGGCTGCTAAACCAGATAGGGGACATGGTATCAGAGGAAAGATGCTGGAATGTGGAATGGGATGCTGAAGCTTTATAAAGAATGTACTGGCGTTGGAGAGGGTCTAGAGGAGGTTTATGAGAATGATTCCAGGCATAAAGGGGTTAACATATTAGGAATTTTTGCCTCTTCTGAGCCTGTACTCTCTGGATTTTAGAAAAATGAGGGGGGGGGGTGGAATCTCATTGAATATTGAAAGGCCTAGTTAAGAGCAGGGAGCACAGTTTGAGTATACAAGGACATCTCTTTAGAGCAAGGATGAGGAGGAATTTCTTCAGCCATAGGGTGGGGAACCTGTGGAATCCATTGTGGAGGTTAGTCATTGGGTATATTTAAAGCAGAGGTTGACAGATTCTTGATTAGTCAGGGTGTTAAACATTATGGGAGAATGGGGTTGAGAGGGAAAATAAATTAGCCTTGATCGAATGGTAGAGCAGACTTGATGGGCTGAATGGCCTAATTCTGCTCCCAAATCAGAATCAGAATCAAGATTGTTATCGTCGGCATGTGACGTGAAATTTGTTAACTTAGCAGCAGCAGTTCAATGCAATATATAACCTAGTAGAAAGAGAAAAAAAATAAATAAAACATAATAAATAAACAAGTAAATCAGTTATGTATATTGAATAGATTTTTTAAAAATGTGCAAAAACAGAAATACTGTACATTTTTTTTAAAAATTGAGGTCATGTCCAAAGCTTCAATGTCCATTTAGGAATGGGATGGCAGAGAGGAAGAAGCTGTTCCTGAATCACTGAGTGTGTGCCTTCTGGTCTTGTATCTAGAAATAAGACGTTGGGTCACATCTTGACAGTTCGACCTTTCCACTCATAAACCTACTTCTCTGGTGCCCCGTGGAAGAAGCTGATAAAAGTCAGCAATGAACTTGGAAGATATTTGGATTAAGTAAACTCAGTTCTGTGATTCTGTGCCTTAGTGAGATGGGTGAAATTTGTAAAATGCATTCGGGGGTGTTTTGAAGCTTTGTGGAGAGTCCTCTGAGGGAAGGGGCCTACCCTTGGCCTTATCTCAAGGAGTGTTGGTGGGCAAGTGACAGAAATGGGAGACAGCAGATGGGTGCCCACCAGGAGAGGTGAGGGGATTAAGAAGTCAGAGAGGGGATTAACTTCCACTAATGCCCCACCTCCCCCTCGTACCCCATCCATTATTTATTTATATACACACATTCATTTTCTCTCTCTCCTTTTTCTCCCTCTGTCCCTCTCACTATACCCCCTGCCCATCCTCTGGGCTTCCCCCACTCCCCCTTTTCTTTCTCCCCGGGCCTCCTGTTCCGTGATCCTCTCGTATCCCTTTTGCCAATCACCTGTCCAGCTCTTGGCTCCATCCCTCCCGCTCCTGTCTTCTCCTATCATTTTGGATCTCCCCCTCCCATTCCCACTTTCAAATCTCTTACTAGCTCTTCCTTCAGTTAGTCCTGACGAAGGGTCTCGGCCCAAAACGTCGACTGTACCTCTTCCTAGAGATGCTGCCTGGCCTGCTGTGTACACCAGTAACTTTTATGTGTGTAGCTAATTAACTCAATTATCTTCCATTTCACACAATGTGAAACTCTACTGCCAGTTCTCACAATAAACACATATACCTCATCATAGGATTCACCATTTTCCGATTAAATAACTTAAATAAACCCCAAAACTTTACCACAAGATGAGTAATTGGGTAACATAAGCCTTGACCCGGTTAAAGATGGTCTCCTCCACCATCGGCACACCTGTGCAGGTTGCTGCTGCCTCTATATGAGACAGCTCCACACAGCAGCTCTGGTTCAGACCCAGTCACTGCGGAGGAGAGAAACGTCAGATTATCATGACACTTCGGCAAAACACTTACTGGAAAGATGAATATGAATAAATTGGCATGAGATAATTAAACTGTGACATAATGTGTTTCTTTTTTTCCATACCTGCTGGGGATGAGTGTTAAAATTGTGACTGTTGATTTATTGTGATGCGTGCACTCACCACAATAACAGAGGGGAATAATCTGTGTGGATGACCCTTTGAGTGTTTTAGTGAGTGTGCCATGTGCCGTGCGTAATCAGTGACGGGCCTTCGTCACAAACAACTACACCTCTTTGGATACTGCTGGGGTGGGGGGAAATGACCTATCATTGCCCTGGCAGCGGCAGCCAGGCTGGTGGCCCTGTGGCCAGCTTTGAGGCTGAACAGGGAAGGGTTAAATGAGGCAGGGCGGTCATTATAGGGAACCTTGAGGCCCAATTACCGCAAATCTGCGAGTCCACTGGAGCTGGAGATGTCCTGTCCTGGGGCTGGAGCAGTGTGTGTGCGGGGGAAGGCGGGGGATGGTTGTTTGGTTGTCGTCGTTTGTGTAGTTCTGTGAACACGGTGGGTATGTTATGTTGCAGCCGCAGAGTGTGGGCCACCCCCAGCACATCCCTAAATTGCGTTGGCTGTTGAGAGAGTTCTCCTCCGTGATCCAGACCGCATTTTACATATTGCCAAAGGCCAGTGCTAAGCAGGTGTATTGAAAACTGCGATTAACAAAACCAGAAACGGCCCAGCCTGACACCTTTCAAATCATTGTTGCTGAGGGGAATGGCTACAGGGGTACCCTGCACTGACTTCTTAATCCCCTTACCTCTCCTGCTGGAAAAATCCATTCCATATACATAATTGAGTTACTTGTTTATTCTTTATGTTTTATTTATTATTATTTTTCTCTCTCTGCCAGATTATGTATTGCATTGAACTGTTGCTAAGTTAACAAATTTCACGTCACATAGAAACATAGAAAATAGGTACAGGAGTAAGCCATTTGGCCCTTCGAGCCTGCACCGCCATTTATTATGATCATGGCTGATCATCCAACTCAGAACCCCGCCCCAGCCTTCCCTCCATACCCCTTGACCCCCGTAGCCACAAGGGCCATATCTAACTCCCTCTTAAATATAGCCAATGAACTGGCCTCAACTGTTTCCTGTGGCAGAGAATTCCACAGATTCACCACTCTCTGTGTGAAGAAGTTTTTCCTAATCTCGGTCCTAAAAGGCTTCCCCTCTATCCTCAAACTGTGGCCCCTCGTTCTGGACTTCCCCAACATCAGGAACAATCTTCCTGCATCTAGCCTGTCCAATCCCTTTAGGATCTTGTACATTTCAATCAGATCCCCCCTCAATCTTCTAAATTCCAATGAGTACAAGCCCAGTTCATCCAGTCTTTCTTCATATGAAAGTCCAGCCATCCCAGGAATCAATCTGGTGAACCTTCTTTGTACTCCCTCTAAGGCAAGGATGTCTTTCCTCAGATTAGGGGACGAAAACTGCACACAATACTCCAGGTGTGGTCTCACCAAGGCCTTGTACAACTGCAGTAGTACCTCCCTGCTCCTGTACTCGAATCCTCTCGCTATAAATGCCAGCATACCATTCGCCTTTTTCACCGCCTGCTGTACCTGCATGCCCACTTTCAATGACTGGTGTATAATGACACCCAGGTCTCGTTGCACCTCCCCTTTTCCTAATCGGCCACCATTCAGATAATAATCTGTTTTCCTATTTTTGCCACCAAAGTGGATAACTTCACATTTATCCACATTAAATTGCATCTGCCATGAATTTGCCCACTCACCCAACCTATCCAAGTCACCCTGCATCCTCTTAGCATCCTCCTCACTGCTAACACTGCCACCCAGCTTCGTGTCATCCGCAAACTTGGAGATGCTGCATTTAATTCCCTCATCCAAGTCATTAATATATATTGTAAACAACTGAGCCTTGCGGTACCCCACTAGTCACCGCCTGCCATTCTGAAAAGGTCCCGTTTATTCCCACTCTTTGCTTCCTGTCTGCTAACCAATTCTCCACCCACACCAATACCTTACCCCCAATACCGTGTGCTTTAAGTTTGCACACTAATCTCCTGTGTGGGACCTTGTCAAAAGCCTTTTGAAAATCCAAATATACCACATCCACTGCTTCTCCCCTATCCACTCTACTAGTTACATCCTCAAAAAATTCTATGAGATTCGTCAGACATGATTTTCCTTTCACAAATCCATGCTGACTTTGTCCGATGATTTCACCGCTTTCCAAATGTGCTGTTATCACATCTTTGATAACTGACTCCAGCAGTTTCCCCACCACCGACGTCAGGCTAACCGGTCTATAATTCCCCGGTTTCTCTCTCCTTTTTTAAAAAGTGATTCGTCACCATGTTGCTTGACCAGGACAAATTATTCTCACTGGAATTTAGGACTCGTCAACCTACGTTAACAAACCTGTCGGAGTCACGCTGTTGTTTGTGGGAGCTTGCTGTGCGTAGACTTTCTGACCTGCAGAGAGTCGTAAGCTGGGAAGCAATGCAGAAACCGGGTAACAGCGAAAGGCGCTGTCCCAGTGCAGGTCTGGACATTAACCAGAGGCATCTGAGCCGAACGCCAGCCGCCAAGCATGACGTCATAAGATTTGGGTCTGAAAGGGGGAGTTTCCAGAAGTTGAGCGTCGGGCTCTGTATTTAATTAGCACCGAAGCGGGGATCGAGGATCGGGGGAGAGACGGTACGAGCACCAATAACAGCGGGGGCCACCACAAACCCTCCCCATCCCGGTCCCTCGCCCACCGAGGCCCGGGGACTCCGGCGGCTCCAATGCACATTTCAGCGCATGCGCGCCGATGGAGTAGGGCGGTTCTGCACTCCTTAGGGATTGTGGGTAACGAAGTAGCCATTGATTCCCTGGCGTTCGCAGGCGAACGAATTCATAGATGGGAGCTTCCTAGCCCTGCTGAGCTCTCGATTTCTGAATGTAGAGAGTCAGCGGCTGCACTTGGGATTCAGACCAGAAAAGAGGAACTTGGGAACCGGAATTATAAGGCTGAGGATGGGGTAGTTGATATACGAATAGATGCAGTGTGGAGTGATACTGTGAGGAAGGACAGGCAGATGATAGGGCGAAATTGCAGTCAGTGGGATGAAATGAAGTGTAGCATTGGGGGCAAAAATCGAAAAAGGTGATGAATGCAAGACTGGAAGTGTTTTATTTGAATGTACACAGTATATGGAATAAGGTAGATAATTGTGTAGGGCAGTTAGCGATTGGCAGGTAAGCCGTTGTGGCTTTAACAAGATCATAGCTGGGAGCTTAACATCTAAGGATATACCTTGTATCGAAAGGACAGGCAGGTAGGCAGAGGGAGCGGTATGACTCTGTTTGTAAGAAATAAAATCAAATCTTTAGAAAGAGGTTTCATAGGATCAGAAAATGTAGAATCCTTGTGGGTAGAGTTAAGAAACTACAAGGATAAAATTACCCTGATGGTAGTTATAAACAGACCTTTGAACAGTAGCCAGGATGAACATAAGAAATAGGAGCAGGAGTAGGCCATCAGGCCCATCGAGCCTACCCCACCATTCAATAAGATCATGGCTGATCTGTCTGTAAACTCAGCTCCATCTACCTGCCTTTTCCCCATGATCCTCAATTCCCCTACTATGTAAAAATCTATCTAACTGAAACTTAAATATATTTAGTGAAGAAGTCTCTACAGCTTCCCTGGGCAGAGAATTCCACAGATTCACCACTCTCTGGGAAAAACAGTTTCTCCTCATCTCCATCCTAAATCTTCTCCCCTGAATCTTGAGGCAATGTCCCCTAGTTCTAGTCTCACCTGCCAATGGAAACAACTTTCCTACTTCTATCTTATTTATCCCTTTCAAAATTTTGTATGTTTCCATAAGACCCTCTCTCATTCTTCTGAATTCCAGAGAGTACAGTCCCAAGCGATTCAATCTCTCCTCATAGGTTAACCCCTTCATCCCTGGAATCAACCTGGTGAACCTCCTCTGCACTGCCTCCAAAGCCAGTATATCCTTCCTCAAGTATGTAGACCAGAACTGCACACAGTACTCCAGGAGCGGTCTCACCAGTACCCTGTATAGTTGCAGCATGACCTCCCTGCTCTTGAATTCAATCCCTCTAGCAATGAAGGCAAACATACTGTTCGCCTTAATAACCTGTAGTACCTGAAAGCCAACTTTTTGCATTCATGCACAAGCACTCCCAAGTCCTTCTGAACAACAGCATGCTGCAATCTTTCACCATTTAAATAATCATCTTCTCTTCTGTTACTCCTTCCAAAGTGGATGAGGATGGGGAATACAAATTATAATGGAAGATAGAAAAGGCATGTAATAAGGGCAATATTATACTAGTCATGGGGGATTTCAATATGCAGATAAATTAGGAAAAACAGGTTGGTGCTGGATCTCAAAATAGGGAATTTGTAGATTACCTACAAGATGGCTTTTTTTTATAGCAGCATGTGTTTTAGCCCACTAGGGGCATGACAATTTGGGATTGGGTGTTGCGTAATAAACCAGATTTGATTAGGGAGCTTAAGTTAAAGGAACCCTGAGGAGACTGATCAAAATATGATAGAATTCACCCTACAGTTTGAGAGGAAGAAGATAAAGTCAGATGCATCAGTATTCCAGTGAGGTAAAGGTAATTACAGAGGCATGAGAGAGGAGCTGCTTAGGGTTGATCGGAAGGGGGCTCTACCAGGGATGACAGCAGAACAGCAATGGCTGGAGGTCTTGAGGAAATTCAGAAGGTGAAGAAGTATTCTATAGGGAGAAAGAGGCAAGTGTGGCTGATGAGGAAAATCAAAGACAGTATTAAAACGAAAGAGAAGGCATATAATATAGCAAAAAAAAGTAGGAAGTTGGAGGATTGCGAGGCTTTGAAAAAACCAAGGAGATCATAAGGAGAAAAAAGATTACATATGAAGGTAAGCTAGCCAATAATATAAAAGAGGCTACCAAGGATTTTTTCAGATATATAAAGAGTAAAAGAGAGATGAGAGTAGATATTGGACTGCTGAGAAGTGACACTGGCGTAATGGAGGAACAAAGAAGTGGCGGAGGAACTTAACAAGTATTTTGTGTCAGCCTTCACTACGGAAGACACTAACAGGCTGCCAGAAATTTGAGTGTTTGGGGCAAACGTAAGTGTGGCTGATATCAATAAGGAGAAGCTGAAGTGTCTGAAAGTAGATAAATCACCTGGACTAGATGAACTACTTCCAGGGTACCGAAAGAAGTAGCTGAAGAGATTAAGGAGTTGTTAGTAATGATCCTTCAAGAATCACTAGATTCTATGGAAAATTTCAACTGTCATTCCACTCTTCAAGAAGGGAAGGGGGCAGAAGAAAGAAAAACTGTAGGCCAGTTAGCCTGACTTCAGTGGTTGGCTAGATGCTGGAGTCCATTATTACTTGGAGCTGCATGATAAAGTAGGCTAAAGTTGCATGGTTTCCTAAGAGAAAATCTTGCCTGGCAAATATGTTGGAATTCTTTCTGGAAATAACAAGCAGGATACAAAGGAGAGCCAGTGGATGGAGTTTACTTGGATTTTCAGAAGGCCTTTGACAAGGTGCCACAGAGGAGGCTGCTGAATGAGATGAAAGCCCATGGTATTACAGTAAAGTTACTAGCATGGATTGGGAATAAAGGGGGGAATTTCTATGGCCGCCAGCGACAAGCGGTGTTCCGCAGGGGTCTGTGTTGGGATCATTTCTTTTCAGGTTATATGGCAATGATTTGGATGATGGAATTGATGACTTTGTGTCCAGGTTTGCAGATGATATGAAGATAAGTGGAGGGTCAAGTAGCAGTGGGGAAGCAGAGAGTCTGCTGAAGGACTTGGACAGATTGGGAGAATGGACAAAGAAGTGGCAGGCGAATACAATGCCAGGAGGTGTATGGTCATGCACTTCAGTGAAAGGAACAAAAGCATGGACTATTTTTTAAATAGGAAGAAAATTCAAAACTCAGAGGTGCAAAGAGTTTTGGGAGTCCTTGGGCAGGATTCCCTAAAGGTAAATTTGCAGGTTGAGTCACTGGTAAGGAAGGCAAATGCAATGTTAGCATACATTTCAAGATGGCTAGAATATTAAGAGAAGATGTGCTGGAGCTTTTAGAAAGCATCAAGTCATCGGGACCGGACGAGATGTAACCCAGGCTACTGTGGGAGGCGAGGGAGGAGATTGCTGAGCCTCTGGCAATGATCTTTGCATCATCAATGGGGACGGGAGAGGATCCAGAGGATTGGAGGGTTGCAGATGTTGTTCCATTATTCAAGAAAGGGAGCAGAGATAGCCCAGGAAATTATAGGCCAGTGGTTGGTAAGATGATGGGGAAGATCCTGAGAGGCAGGATTTATGAACACTTGGAGAGGCATAATATGATTAGGAATAGTCAGCATGGCTTTGTGAAAGGCAGGTTGTGCCTTACGAGCCTGATTGAATTTTTTGAGGATGTGACTAAACATATTGATGAGGGTAGAGCAGTAGATGTAGTGTATACGGATTTCAGCAAGGCATTTATTAAGGTACCCCATGCAAGGCTTATTGAGAAAGTAAGGAGGCATGGGATCCAAGGGGACATTGCTTTGTGGATCCAGAACTGGCTTTCCCACAGAAGGCAAAGAGTTGTTGTAGATGGGTCATATTCTGCATGGAGGTCGGTGACCAGTGGTGTGCTTCAGGGATCTGTTCTGGGACCACCAACTCTTCATGATTTTTATAAATGGCCTGGATGAGGAAGTGGAGGGATGGGTTAGTAAATTTGCTGATGACACAAAGGTTGGGGGTGTTGTGGATAGTGTGGAGGGTTGTCAGAGATTACAGCGGGACATTGATAGGATACAAAACTGGGCTGAGAAGTGGCAGATGGCGTTCAACCCAGATAAGTGTGAGGTGGTTCATTTTGGTTGGTCAAATATGATGGCAGAATATAGCATCAATGGTAAGACTCTTGGCAGTGTGGAGGATCAGAGGGATCTTGGGGTCCAAGTCCATAGGACACTCAAAGCTACTACACAGGTCGACTCTGTGGTTACGAAGGCATACAGTGTATTGGCCTTCATCAACTGTGGGATTGAGTTTAGGAGCCGAGAGGTAATGTTGCAGCTATATAGGACCCTGGTCAGACCCCACTTGGAGTACTGTGCTCAGTTCTGGTTGCCTCACTACAGGAAGGATATGGAAATCATAGAAAGGGTGCAGAGGAGATTTACAAGGATGTTGCCTGGATTGGGGAGCATGCCTTATGAGAATAGGTTGAGTGAACTTGGCCTTTTCTCCTTGGAGCGACGGAGGATGAGAGGTGACCTGGTAGAGGTGTATAAGATGATAAGAGGCATTGATCGCGTGGATAGTCAGAGGTTTTTTCCCAGGCTGAAATGGGTAGCACGAGAGGGCACAGTTTTAAGGTGCTTGGAAGCAGGTACAGAGGAGATGTCAGGGGTAAGTTTTTTAAGCAAGGAGTGGTGAGTGTGTGGAATGGGCGCTGGCGACGGTGATGGAGATGGAGACGACAGGGTCTTTTAAAAGACTTCTGGACAGGTACATGGAGCTCAGAAAAATAGAGGGCTATGGGTAAGCCTAGGTGACTTCTAAGGTAAGGTCATGTTCGGCACAGCTTTGTGGGCCGAAGGGCCCGTTTTGTGCTGTAGGTTTTCTATGTTTCTAATATAAGAGCAAGGATGTAATGCTGGAGCTTTATAAGGTATTGGTCAGACCGTACTTGTGAGCGGTTTCAGACCCCTTATCTAAGAAAAGATTGGAGAGGGCTCAGAGGAGGTTCACAAGAATGATCCCAGGAATGATATGTTTTATGTATGAGAGGCATTTGATGATTCTGGGCCTGTACTCACTGGAGTTTAAAAGATTGAGAGGGATTGCATTGAAACCTATTGAATATTGAAAGGTCTAGATAGAGTGGATGTGGAGAGGATGTTTCCTATAGTGGGGGAGTCTAGGACCCAAGGGCACAGCCTCAGACTAGAGGGACACCTATTTAGAACAGAGATGACAAATTTCTTTAATCAGAGGATGGTGAATCTGTGGAATTCATTGCCACAGGGGGCTGTGAGGGCCAAGTCATTGAGTATATTTAAAGCAGAGGTTGATAACTTCTTGATTAGTCAGGGCATCAAAGGTTGCGGGAGAAGGCAGGAAAATGGGGTTGAGAGGGATAATAAATCGGCCACGATGGATTTGCTGAGCAGACTAGATGGGCTGAATGGCCTACTTCTGCTTCTATTTCTTATGGTCTTATGATCCAAATAAAGAAACACATGCTATCTGGGGTCCGCGTAATTTGATTGTATCGGATAAGATTAAGGTTCGCTTTGTTTGTTATGCGTACTTCAAAAGGTACAGCCGTTTGTGCCAATGACCAAAGATTGTGCTGGGCAGTCTGCAATGTCGCCACGCTTCCTGTGGCAACATAGCATGCCCACAACTCACTAACCATAACCATACGCCTTTGGAATGTGGGTGTAACCAATGCGGTCACGGGGGAACCTTACAGACACCCATGCTAGCTCTTTTCAGACATCGGTGGGGCAACACAATGGTAAATTTTACCTATTTACTCTTTGGTAGATGAAGAAGAGGAACATTGAATGTTGATGTGGTGTATCTGGGCTTCAGGGATTGGAATTAGTCTATTATTGACCCTTGTTCTGTATACAGTAAATAGCTTGTCTTGCATACTGTTCCTACAGATCAGATCATTGCACGGTGCACTGAGGTGGCACAAGATAATAACAGAATGTGGATATAAAGTGTAGCAGCTACACAGAACAGGTAGACAGTAAAGTGCAAGATCATAATGAGGTCAGGAGTTCATCTGCTGAATGATTACTGAACAGCAGTACAACAGCTATAGAGAAGGCAAGACAGCGGTTATATTTCATCAGGAGTTTAAAGAGGTTTGGTATGTCATCTAAAACGCTCAAATTTCTGCAGATGTACAATGGAGAGCATTCTGACTGGCTGCATCATGTCTGGTATTGTGGGCGGGGGGGGGGCTACCACACAGGATTGAAATAAGCTGCAGAGAGTTGTAAACTTAGTCAGCTCCATCATGGACACTGGCGTCCGTAGTATCCAGGACATCTTCAAGGAGCGATGCCTTAGAAAGCTGGTGTCCATCATTAAGGACCCCCATCATGCCCTCTTCTCATTGCTACCATCAGGGAGGAGGTACAGGAGCCTGAAGACCCACAGTCAACGGTTCAGGAACAGTTTCTTCCCCTCTGTCATCTGATTCCTCAATGGACATTGAACCCATGACCTGCACCTCACCACTTTTTTATTTCTGTTATTTTCACGACTTATTTAATTTAACTATTTAATGTGTATATTTACTGTAATTCACAGTTTCTTTCTATATTTATCCTGTATTGCATTGCCCTGCTGCTGCTCAGTTAACAAACTCTACGACGTATTCCGGTGATATTAAACCTGATGCTGATAACTGGGTAGAAGCTGTTCTTGAGCCCTGATGGATCATCCTTCCAGTGGTTTGCGTTTTCTTCCTCATGGGAGAAGGGAGAACGTCGGGGGTGAGTGAGGTATTTGATTACGCTGGCTGCTTTACTGTAGGAGACCCGGCTGGTGGCATAGTGGCATCAGTCAAATCCGGCCGGCTCCCCTGCACGCTTTCCATCCGTGCTGGGCTACGAGCCGGTGATCTCTTTGGAAACTCACCCGGCAGAAGGCAATGGCAAACCACTGCTATAACTTGCCTTGTACGCGGTTCCCCAGTATGTCAGAGAGGGAATCGTCCGCTAACCGGAGAAACTCCGGATGCAACGTACCTTTCCTTTACCGTACGAGCACAGCTTCCATACTGTAGATTAGATTAGATTATGAGAACACTCAGTCCTCTTTTATTGTCATTTAGAAATGCATACATGCATTAAGAAATGATAACAATGTTTCTCCGGACTGATATCACAGAAAACAGGACAAACCAAAGACCAACACTGACAGAACCACATAATTATAACATATAGTTACAGCAGTGCAAAGCAATACCATAATTTGATGAAGAACAAACCATGTGCACGGTAAATAAAATCTCAAAAGTCCCAATTCAATTGACTCCCGAGTCCCCGATAGCAGACGGCAAAAGGGAGAAACTCCCTGCCATAAACCTCCAGGCACCGTCAACTTGCCGATGCCTTGGAAGCAGCCGACCACAGCCGACACTGAGTCCGTCCATCCGAAAACTTCGAGCCTCCGACCAGCCCCTCTGGTACAGCCTCCCGAGCGCCATCCTCTGCCGAGCGCCTTCGACCTCGCCCCGGCCGCTGAAACACGCAAAGCCGAGGATTTCGGGACCTTCTGCTCCGGAGATTCCGGTTACCGCACAGTAGCAGCGGCAGCGAAGCGGGCATTTCAGAAGTTTTCCAGATGTTCCTCCATACTCTCACGTCTGTCTCCATCAAATCAGAATTGTGCACGGTCCCCTACTTGACAGATTACAGACATCACCACCGAGTTGGCCGCGCGCACTGCCGTCGCGTCGCCATCTTCTCCTCCTCCAGAATCACGAAGTACTGACACTGCTGCTTGTTGTGGTCACGGGCAATCAGTTGCCATCCTGCTAGAATGATTTCTATACTGTATTGATAAAAATTGATTAAGGTCGAGGAGGGCCAAATTTCTTGAGCCTCCTGGGGAAGCAGAGACACTGGTGAATTTTCTTGGTTGTGACGTCTACACGTTGGACCTATTGATGGTGTTCACTCTTCGGGACCTGAAGCTCTTGAGCTCAGCACTGTTGATGTAGACAGGAACATTTGAGTTGCCCCTTTCCTGAAGTCAATGACCAGCTCTTTTGTTCTGCCGAGACTGAGGAAAAAGTTGTTGCCATGTTATCATCTTCTACCTCCTTCCTGTACTCCACCTTGAGATTCGGCCAACCCGGTGCTGTCATCTGCAAGCTTGCAGATGGAGCGAGAGCAGGACTTGGCCGTGCAGCCGTGAGTGTACAGGGAGAGAGTGGTGGGGGGGGGTGGGGGGAGAGGGTCACCACATAACCTCGTGGAGCACCAGTGTTGAGAATAACTGCAGTCAAGGTGTCCTTACTGAGTTTGGTCTATTGGTCAGGAAGTTGCTGAGGGAGGTGTTGACTCCCAGATCTCCGAGTTTGCTCCGAGGAGGGTGTGAAGGGACTTTGAGTGGATGCGGACAAGCTGAAGGGATAGGGAGGAACATGGCACGTGGAGTCAAATGTGGGGAAACGGGAGATCATTAACCTCAGTGGGAAACTCCCCATGTCAAAGGGATCACGAGATTCAAGATCGAAGGTTGATCATTGTCATTCATCAGTACACAAGTGGAAGGGAACATGGAATAATTGTTACTCCGATCTGATGCACGATCCAAGTTGTCAGGTGGGAGGGAAATGGAGTCCGGTCTGTGACCTTACTGACTGGTGGGGTAGGTGAGATGGGCTGAATGGCCTTTACCTGTGGTACGATGCTCACACAAAGCAGGGAGCACAACCACTCAGTCCAGCAGCAACTGTGGTGGCAGAAGATCTGAGTCTATGGTGTGGGTCTCCTGACACAGGGTCCTGACCCAAAGCAGCGCCTTGCACCTTTTACTCCTGCGATCGCTGGTCAACCCGCTGAGCTCTTCCGGTGTCCCATTTGTGGTCCGAGGGCCCAGCATCCGCTGTCTCGTGTGTCTTCGCACAGCTCATTCACACAGCCCACTGGGGTGGACAGCTGAAAGGTCTGAACGTGGATAAGTCACCCGGGCTGGATGGTCCCCACCCCAGGGTTCGGAAAGAGGCGGCTGAAGAGATAGTGGAGGTATTAGTAATAACCTTCCAAGAGTTATTAGAGTCAGGAATGATTCCAGGGGAATGGAAAGTTTCAAATGTCACTCTATTCTCTTACAAGGGAGGGAGGAAAAAGAAAGGAAATTATAGGCCAGTTAGCTTGACTTCAGATGGAGTCCATTAATAAGGATGTGGTTTCAGGGTAGTTGGAGGCACGTGATAAAATAGGCCAAAGTCAGCACGGTTTCTGAAAAGGGAAATCTTGCCTGACAAATCTGTTGGAATTCTTTGAGAAAGTAGCAGGCGGGACAAACAAAGCAGAGTCAGTGGATGTTGTTTACTTGGATCTTCAGAAGGCCTTTGACAAGATGTTTACATGTGAAGCTGCTAAACAAGATAGGAGCTTATGGTATTACAGCAAAGATATTAGTTGGGTGGGGGTTTGGCTGACTGGCGGGAGGCAAAGAGTGGGAATAAATTATGATTGGCTGCCGGTGACTAGTGGTGCTCCGCAGGGGTTGGTGTTGGGTCTGTAACTTTTCGCGTTATTTGTTAATGATCTGGGTGATGGAACTGATGGCTTTGTGGCCAATTTTGTGGATGATGCAAAGTGGAGGGGCAGGGAGTGTTGAAGAGGCAGGGAGTCTGCAGAAGAACTGGGACAGGTTGGGAGAATGGGCAAAGAGCTGTCATGTGAGATACAGTGTAGGGACGTGTATGGCCATGCACTTTGGTGGAAGAAATGAAAGGCGTAGACTATTTTCAAAATGGGAGGCAAATTCAGAAACTGGAGGTGCAAAGGGACGGAAGACCTCATGCAGTTTGAGTCAGTAGTAAGTACAACAAATGAAATGTTAGCATTCATTTTGAGAGGACTGGAACATAAAGTCAAGGATGTAATGATGAGGCTTTATAAGGCATTGGTCGGACCACACTTGGAGTTTTGTGAGCAGCTTTTAGCCCCTTATCTAGGAAAGAATGTGCTGGCATTGGAGAGTCCAGAGGAGGTCCATGAGAATGAAAGGGTTAACATACACAGAGAGTTTGATAGCTTTGAGCCTGTACTCATTGGAGTTTAGAAGGGTGGGGGGGGGGGATTTCTCATTGAGACATATCAAACATTGAAATGCCTAGACAGAGTGGACATGGAGAGGATGTTTCCTATAGTGAAGCAATCAGGGACCAGACGACAGAGTCTCAGAATAAACTAACCTCCCTTCAGAGCAGAGGTGACGTGGAAGTTGCAGCAAGGCAAGGGTTAAAATTGGTGTGCTGACAGGACAGGGTGCAGGCACGGTACAACGTCGAGCTGACCTCAGCTGAGAGCTGAACTTCTCTTTGAGTGTGGAAGCTCCGTAAGGCAGCAGTTAAATTAATGAGCTGACAGGGGCAGTGTGCAGACGTGGTGCTGTCACCCAGGAAGGACATGGTGCTTGAAAGCCGAGCTCTCCTTTGTACAGCTTTTCTGCTCAATCCTGGGAGCCAAACTCACCAGGGTGACCAGGACAAGACTGAATTGATTTCATCACTTGCATCCTTCATATACACGAGGAGTAACGTTATGTCTCTGTCTAAATGTGCACTGTATAGTAATTTATAATAAATAGTATGTACAACAGGACAGTCAATATAACATAGAAATACAATTGTATCAACATGCATTATTAATCAGTCTGATGGCCTGGTGGAAGAAGCTGTCTCAGAGCCTGTTGGTCCTGGCTTTTATGCTGCAGTACCATTTCCCGGATGGTAGCAGCTGGAATAGTTTGTGGTTGGGGTGACTCAGGTCCCCAATGATCCTTCGGGCCCTTTTTACACACCTGTCTTTGTAAGTGTCCTGAACAGTGGGAAGTTCACATTTACAGATAGGCTGGGCTGTCCACACCACTCTCTGCAGAGCCCTGCGATTGAGGGATAAAGATGAAGCAAAGAATTCCACGGAAATATTCACTATTGGACAGTTATTTTACTAATTCTCAACTAGTAATGGCATTTAATGCCTGGATTTAATTGGTTACTTACACCCGAAATATGAATTGTGATTGGTACTTGTATATGCAGATGATAGGGTTCAGGAGAGCACAAAATCCCTATTGGATCAATATCTGTATCCAACCAGCCAATTTCTGTATAAAAATGGCATTTCTCTGTTCGGTGTAGTGTCAGGGTCCAGACTGTTCTCTTTGCGAACAAGTGGATAGACTGTGACTGAGGAACGAGTGCGATTTGTCGGTGAATCTACATTGCCAGCTACATGGAGATGGCTAACCCTGGGCGTCGTTATTTGGGAGAAAAGACTCGAGCCCCAGTCCTGAATCCAAGGCAGCTCATCCAGCAAGGGAATGAGAATACTGTTGGAACACAAATTTCCTCCAGTGTGGATTAGTCAGGATATGCCCACACATTAGTTGGAGAAATTTGTGGAATGAAGTTCGTGTCCCCCATTTAAGGGTGAGGAGGTCTGAGTTCCCAAAGAAGAAGAAAAACGTGGGGGGGGGGGGGTAATGGGATAGAGAAAACAGAATCACTGTAAGAATAATTTTTTTCTGTCTCAAGTGTGGGTGTGTGTGACTGTCTGATTGTATGTGCGTGAGTGGCTGGTGGTGATTGAATGGGAGATTCCAGTTTCAGACCCCCTAAGGGAACGCCAACGTTATGCACCAGAGAGCATTAGGTATGTTGAGAAGTGGATGAAATGCACGAAGGGGTTTCACCCTGATGGTACGTCAGATGCAGGCCTCGAGTGCTTGCAAAGAGTCCTAGTAGAAAAAGCAACTTCTGAAGGCGAAGGTAGGAGAGTCTGTTTTTGTTCATTGGAGGGGTGGAAGTGTAGAGGTTCCTGCAGGAAAAGAGAGAGGGGTCAAGGATAACAGTGTCTAAAAAGAAACAGAGGCTTAGGGTGAATGAGATGTTGATTTAAACGTACCCTGAGCTAACCCAAGCCTGAAGGCACACACTCAGTGATTCTTCCCCTGCTGCCATCCGATTTCTAAATGGACTTTGAACCCATGAACACCGCCTCACTACTTTTTAAAATTTCTGTTATTTCCAGTACTTATTTTAACTTAACCCTTTAATAGACATATATATATACTCAGTTTTTTCTCTGTAATCACGTATTTTATTGTACTGCTGCCGTAAAGTTAACAAATTTCATGATTAACAAATGCCAGTGATATTAAACCTTATTCTGATTCTAGTCGAAGTTTGATGAAGATATTTCCCTCACACTATAGACTGGCATAAAATACAGTGTCGTACAAAAGACAGGTGGTAATGAATACCTGGAACACCTGCGTAACGTATTTCATGGGTATTCTGGATTGACCTGATAGTCAGGGATGTCCGTCTTAATAAATGTCCCCTTTTCCAGCTGAAAAATGGCAGATGGCATTTCATGTAAGCACATGTGAGGTGCCTGTCTCTTCATGTTACACCGCCAGACCACTCGAGAGATTCGGGGCTGCGGACCACCGGAGAGATTTGGGACCGATGGTTAACTGTCCCTTTTGTGAAATGCTGGAAGCTAACAATACCCTTCCAGAGGGAACCCGTTCAGTGTTTTTACATATAGTACACATACATCCTGTCCCACTGAAACTAGTGCTTGTGCCTTTCCCAGGCACAGAGTAAAGACGTAGCTTGCTTGCTCAAATACTAGAGATCCTATGGGCAAAAGGAGGTAAAGACGTGGGGCATTCTCTTCTATCTCCGTCTACCTAGACTTTCTATGCTTGTTTGATTTCACCTACCAAGGCAAATGATATACTGGACTCACCTCCCACAGGGATACACTGAGAGTCCTATGGAGTTTCTCAGGCTCTTCAGAAGCTCTTCGCAGATGTAACCTTCCTGAACAATTCCACGGTGCTTCAATATGTGGATGACTTGTTTCTCTAAACAAGGCTCTGTAGCCCTTTGGTGTGCTCGGACGACAAGGGTCACAACGGTATTGAGGAAGAATACTGCAGCCTTGGTCAAAGCACGGTGCATTAATTTGGTCACGTCCTGAGTGAGTTTTACAGTCCACAGAAAGTTTAGCCTCAATGAGAGCCTGCATCATGGCAGATGGTGCTGCCATAAACATGTACAGGAACCCTCGTGGGAGTACAACATGGCAGCAGACAGATAAGGAAACTTGTGCTCCTTCAAGAGCTTTTCACCCTCTACAGGAACTATGATGGAACATAGTGAACTAATTACAATTTTTATTCTCCCTTTCAGTTACCTTCTGCAGTTTGCTGTTATAAAACGCGCACGTTCCATCATCAAGGAGCCCAGCGTCCGGCCATGCTCTGTTCTTGTTTCTGCCATCAGCCAAGGAGATAGAGGAGCCTTCGATCCTGCACCACCAGCTTGAGGGACAGTTATCAGGAAGCTAAACCACGTAATTTCACTCACCACAACTCCGAACTAACTCCACAACTTAAAGATTCACTTTCAAGAACTTTGGAACTCAGTATTGTTTATTTACTTTTTAAACATTATTTCCATGATCTGTCTTTTGTACATTGGTTGTTTGTCAGCCTTAACTAATTCCATTGTATTTTTCTTTTGGTTTTCCTCCTCTAAATGCCTGAAAGAAAATGAATCTCAGGGTTGTATATGGTGACATGTATTTACTGTAATAATAAATTTATTTTGAACTCTGACCTTTAGTGAAATAGGTAAAGCCAACAAATGGGTTGACTCCACTGCCAAGACAGCAACAGCAGATCTTTATGGCCTTCTGGTACCCAAGTGTGTGCAGACTGCCCACTTCTTCCTCACATTCTTGATTAACTTATAAAATTACTGTGTTATGTATCAGAGGCCAAAAAGACTTCCTTGACTGAAGGCTGATTTATACTTCTGCGTCAACTCGACTCCGTAATCTACGCAAGTGGCCTACGTGCGTTGTGAGCATTTATACTTTTGCGTTGGTGTGTCTGCGTCGCTCTGCAATTTGCGCATGTCACGCATGTGCACACATCTGTCCGTGCAAGGCTTCATGGTCATGGTAGTCTTTCTCGGGGTAAACAAGAAGTGAGCGTCTTTTTTCGAAAAACGAAATGTGTCCTCCATTATTCCGGAGGTCTGTACAGCTTTATGGAAAGCATTGCAGCCAGAGTTCCTTCCCTGCCCGTCAGTCGCCCAACGGGAAGCTACTGCAGCGTAGGAGGAAATGCGATGCTACCAAGCGGACCAATCACAGTTGTTGCGGTCTGCGTTGCCGCGACGCGTAGTTACATTTTGGGAGAGGTGCGCGTCAGGCTACGGCGTAGGGATCCGCGTAGGCACTGCGTAGGGTTCGCTGCTACGCCGTACCTACGGTGTTGAGTTGACACAGAAGCATAAATCAGTCTTAAGGCACATTTATATACAAGCCTCTCAGGGACCTTGGCACCACGCTGGCGGATGTCCAGTTGCACTCTATGCTCTCCTCCCCCGGCTTCGTACACGATTTGACACGTGCAGACAAAGGTGGGATGTGGGTCTGATCAAAAATGAGTGGTAGTCACCAAGATTCCTGACCATGGGTAAATTGACTGATTTTCAAGCGACATAATCCCAGAAAGACAGTGCTGGTAACTGTACTGTTGGACCCTCCCCGGGGGGCTATTTGTACATCTCCATACAGAGTTTATGCAATTACCTAGACATAACTTTGTTTTACTGTCATATGTTTGTTTTCTTGATGGGTAGAAGCATATCCAACTCGTAGAAAGGCCGTTAAATGTTTATCGCAGGAATCTATTCCTCGGCTTGGAATCCCTGAGAAGATCTCAAGTGATAATGGTTCCTGACTTTATGGGTAAAGTGATACAGTTAGCAAAAGTCTTGCAGTGGAAGCATTATTCTGCCTGCCTGTACCACCCACGGTTTATAGGAGCAGTAGAAAGACAAAATGGGGCCCTGAAAAACTGGTTGGCTACATTGTGTATGAAACTGGACTAAAGTGGCCAAGCACTTCGACTGCCTCGTGACAATGAACCGCGTAGAAGGCCTGTGGCGACTCGAGATGGTATTGGGATGTCCTGAGAGCTCTCCAGTCGCTCCTCCCCTTCTGGCTAAACACGTGGACATCCGCGAGGGAGAGCACGTTGCAGAATTACGTGGTACTAACACAAACTCCAAAGTATTTCCACCAGCAGGCGTTTGAAAGCCAAAGGCTTTGTGATGGTTGTAGAGTGTCACACCTACCAGCTGGCAGATTGGGTACTGGTGAGATCCGACTGATGAAAGAATTGCCTTCAGCCCCACTTCTAAGTGTTACTAACCACATATACTGCTCGGAAAGTCCAGAAGAAGCCAACTTAGATCCACGCATCACACATTAAGCTAGCTGAACCGTCGTATCAGATTTAGCCAGTGGCCAGAAGAAACTTGGCAAAAATGACAGATTTTCTGAACTTTTGATCACCACTGCTTGCAGCTATAAGTAATCACTTGTTGTTATACAATTCAGATCGTCTGTGCATCTTGTTTTTTGCCCCCGTACAGAACTGCCTCATGATACCAGCACATTCCTTCAGGTTCTAAATACACTTTACGAAGCAAAAACTGGAACTGTTGGGATTGTTCCAGAGGGCCCACACGTTCAGAAGGTGGGTTGCCAATGTAACCTACACCTTTGAATCTAACTAAGTTTGGTTCAGTTTTCTAGTTTGATCACAAGGCTAGTGTTGTGAGGGGAATATGAGACTGCATTGGCCAGAAGAACACTCTTGCCAATCATCGATGGAGAAATTGGCCAAAGAGGTAAATTTGAAGGCAGGACACAGGGTTAATGGCAGGATGCTTACCAGTGTGGAGGAACAGAGGGATTGAGGGGCCCATCTCCATCAATTCCTTCAAAGTTGCCGTGCAGGTTGGTGAGGTTGTTAAGAAGGTGTGTTGGCCTTTCTTAGTCAGGGGATTGTGTTCAAGAGCTGTGAAGTAATGTTGCAGCTCTATAAAAACCCTGGTTAGATCACACTTGGAACATTGTTAGTCCTGATGAAGGGTCTCGGCCTGAAACGTCGACTGTACCTCTTCCTAGAGATGCTGCCTGGCCTGCTGCGTTCACCAGCAACTTTGATGTGTGTTGCTGGACTATTGTGTTCAGTTCTGGTCACTTCATTATAGGAAGGATGTGAAAGCTTTAGAGAGGGTGCAGAGGAGGTTTACCAAGATGTTGCCTGGACTAGAGAGTATGTCTTGTGAGGATAGATGGAGTGAAGGAAGGATGAGAGGTGACTTGATAAAGCTGTACAAGATGTTGAGAGACATAGTTTGAGTGGACAAACAGACTTTTTTTCTCAGAGTGGAAATGGCTAATACGGGGGGCGTTTTGTTAGTTATTGGAGGAAAGTATGGTATGGGGAGGGGGACATCAGAAGTAGATTTTTTTTTTACACAGAGTTGGGTGTGTGGATGCCCTGTCAGGGGTGGTGATAGAGGCAGATGCATTAGCGGCACTTAATAAACTCCTAGAAAGACAGATGGATGATAGAAAAAAAAATTGAGGGTTATGTAGGAGGGAAGGATTAGGTTGATCTCAGAGTAGCTTTAAAGTTGGCACATAGTGGGCTGAAGGGCCTGTACTGTACTGTCATGTTCTCTGAGACACACTTGACCTTGCATTTCACCATCAAAGGCACCACAGCTGCGATGGTTGCAGTTCATGCTGTGGCCCTTCAGAACCAGTTGGCACTAGGCTTCCCACTGTCTGAGAAGAGTGGTACTTGTGCCATCATTGGCCAGGAGGGTTGCACGTAAATCCCTGATACATCTAGAAGCTGATATAGTCAACAAGGTTGGACTGGAGTTACTTCGGACCTGATGGAGGCAGACGTGAGAGCACGGAGGAACATCTGGTGAAACTTCTGAAATGCCTGTTTCACTGCCTCTGCTACTGTGTGATCCGAAATCTCCGGAGGGGAAGGCCCCGAATCCTCGGCTTTGCTCGTTGCTTGGCGCCACGGCCAGGGTCGAAGCGCTTGGCAGAGATGGTGCTCGGTGTCAGAGGGCTGGTCGGAGGCTCGAAGTTTTCGGACGGACTCAGAGTCGGCTGTGGTCGGGTGCTTCCAGGATGCTGCATCGGCAAGTTTGCGGCGCTGGAAGCTCATGGAAGGGAGAGTCTCTCCCTTCTACTGTCTGCGTGAGATGTTGGGGCTATTGGGACTTTGAGACTTTGTTTTACTGTGCCCATGGTCTGCTCTTTATCAAATTACGGTATTGCTTTGCACTGTTGAAACTGTATGTTATAATTATGTGGTTTTTGTCAGTTTTAGTCTTGGTCTGTCTTGTGTTTCTGTGATATCATACTGGAGGAACATTGTATCATTTTTTAATGCATGCATTTCTAAATGACAATAAATGAGGACTGAGTGTCCTCATAATCTAATCTAATCACCACCTGGCTCCTCTCCCTGTTGGTAGATTAGGGTAGCCAGAATGGGCAGTGGGAAATGGGAAGCCTATCCCTGCTGGTTTTAATTCATTCTAACCTCCTGCCTGAGATCGCTCTCTGGTGTAATGGCCTGAGAAGAAGCCACCTCCATTACGATCCAACCACTGCCCTCTCCCAACGAGGTCACGAAGGAGTGTGCTATTGAAGTTCAATGAGATTGCGTTGTCCCTTACAGGGCAAAAGTGGGGAAGTGTGGGAGTTAAAGCAAGGGAAGGGTTAAAACGGCCAGCCGTCAGGACAGAGTGCAGGCAGCACAGAGTGTCAAGCTGAACTCAGCGTTTGAACGCTGGAGCAACAGTCGAGGCGATAAACTGACAGAGGCAGTGTGCAGACGTAGTGACGTCACCCAGGCAGAATGCGGCCCTCGAAAGCTGAACCCTCTATTGTACAGCCTTACTGCTCCACCCTGGGAACCACGCTCACAAGATGAGGGATTGTCGGGCAACACTTACTATTGGGTAGTTAGTTAACTAATTTTGGAGTATTATTGGCCTTTAACACACACATTTTATTGGTTACTTACGCCTGAAATATGATTATAATTGGTACTTAAATATGCAGATGATGGGTTTCAGGCGTGCACCAGATTTCTTTTGGATCAATATCTGAATGCAACTAGGCAATTTTATATTTAAAAAACTGTAATTTCTTGATTTAAACATCAGCTCAATCTGATGACAGGGTCCGAGCTGTTCTCCTTCAGCACAAGTAACCAAAGCGTGATTGAGGAATGAGTGTGAGATGGCAGAGGCCAATTATTCAGTGATGATAATGAGGAGCTATTTCTCTAGCCAGAGGGTTGTGAGGCTGTGAAGTACATTGCCATGGATGGTTGTGGCAACCAAGTCTTTAGGTATAGGTTCTGTGCCTATCCACTACATAATGTACTGGGTGGGCACAGGAGTACATTCAGCCAGAGACTCATTCCACCGAGACGCAGCACAGAGCGTCATAGGAAGTCATTCCCGCCTGTGGCCATCAAACTTTACAACTCCTCCCTTGGAGGGTCAGACACCCTGAGCCAGTACGCTGGTCCTGGACTCATTTCATAATTTACTGGCATAATTTACATATTACTATTTAACTATTTATGGTTCTATTACTACTTATTATTTATGGTGCAACTGTAATGAAAACCAGTTTCCCCCGGGATCAATAGAGTATGACTATGACTATTAGTAAGGGGGTGAAAGGTTATGGGGAAAAGACAGGTTAATGGGGTTGAGAGGGATAATAAATCAGCCAGGAGCAAATGTAGAATCCACTTGATGGGCTGAATGACCTGAGTCTTTCCCCCCTATGTCTTATGGACCACACAGGGCAGGATAGGAACGAGCATCTGTGCTGACCAGTGACCGCTCCTTTACACTGATCTCCATTTTATTGCCCTTCCCAGATTCCACCACTCCCCATTGCCCCCACGCATGGGGCAACTTCTAGCAGGCAAATGATCGAGCTCCCCGCACACTGCCAGGATGTGGCAGGAAACTGGAGGAAACTCCGCAAGGTGGCGGGAAGCACCAAGGTTGGCACAGAGCCACGGAGTGGTGTGGCACAGAAATGAGCTCTTCAGCCAACCATGTCCACACCAGCCTTTCTGAGCATCTACACCGATCCTGCGTGTGGTCTTTCTACCTTCGTTCGCTGCCTGCTCACGTGCCTTTCCGGTGTAGTTATCATAAATGCTTCCACACCTCCAGTGGTAGCCCAAGACAGGCACCTACCACTGACTCTTTTAAAAAGAAAATTACCCTGCACATCACCTTTAACCTTTGCCCCCTTCACAAACCCGTGCCCTCCACTATTTGACCTTTCCACCCTGGGAGGTAGACTGACGAACTGGTCCTAAAAGAGATACTCGACTGTAACCAGAGGCCCTCCAGAACATAGCATCTCCTCCTCTGCTGGTGTGTTCTCCTCTGACGAACTGTCCTATCTGTAACTCCCATAAAGTGTAAAAAAAAATTCCCTTCAAACCCTCTTTTATCACGTTTTAAATACTTGCTGGTATCCATGCATATTTTAATCCATATCTGTAATTCAAACTATAACTTTTAAAATGTATAATTCATTATACTTCTTGAATTTTTTTTTACACTACATGTTGCATCCTGACCAACATGCCATAGCAAATTCCTAATGCATTTACACTCAGTCGCCGCTTTTACTAGGTATCTCATGTACCCAGTATCTTCATGGTTTTCTGCTATTCTGGCCCTTCTCCTTCAAGAGTCGACATGTTGTGCATTCAGGGATGCTGTTCCGCACACGACTGTTGGAACACATGGCTAGTTCAGCTACAGTCGCCTTCCTGTCAGTTTGGAACCATCGGGCCATTCTCCCCTGACCTCTCTCATTAACAAGGCATTTTCGCCCACAAGACTGCTGCTTGCTGGGCGTTTTGTTTTGTTGCTTTTGGTGCCATTCCCTGTAAATTATAGAGACTATTGTGTGTGAAAATCCCAAGAGATCAGCAGTTTCTGAGAAACTCAAACCACCCTGTCTGGTACCAACAATCATTCCTCAGTCCAAGTCACTGAGATCACATTTCTTCCTCATTCTGATGTTTGGTCTGAACCTCTTGACCATGTCTGGATGCTTTTACACACTGACTTGCTGCCATGTGATTGGCTGATTATATCTTGGCATTAACGAGCAGGTGTACAGGTGCATCCAATGAAAATGTCACTGAGTGTGATTGTATATGGGGACTAAAGTTGATTCTTTAAAAGCTCCTTCTCACCTTAAACATATGGGCTCCTGCATTGGGAGAATGCAGACCCCTAGCACAGGAAAAATATTCTGGCTCTCTACCCTGTCTATTAATTTCAGCTACTTCTATCAGGTGTATTCAACACCTCTATCTCCTCCTTCACTCCAGGAAACCTACCCCATACACATGCCACCTTCACCAACTGTCTTCCCGTGCCATAGCTGTGGAAGTGGCAGGGACACCAGGGTTAAAACGATGTGCTGACAGAACAGTGCTGATGCCATACAGTCGTAAGCTGCACCAAGCCTCTGAGAGTTGGACTCCCCTTCAGTGAGGTAAGATGGTGAGCTCACTGACAGTGCGCAGACGTAGTGCACTCACCCAGGCCGAACGGGGCCCTTAAAGGCTGAACTCTCGTTTGTGCAGCTTTTCTGCTCGAGCCTGGTGACCAGGACAAGACAAAGACGAAGCAAGGATTTCATGAAAACACCTTACTACTGGACAGTTATTTAACTAATTCTCGTATTATTGGCCTTTAATACATGAATTTAATTGCTTACTTACACCTGAAATATGTATTATGATTGGTACTTAAATCAAGTCAAGTCAAGTCACTTTTTATTGTCATTTCAACCATAACTGCTGGTACAGTCCACAGTAAAAACGAGACAACGTTTTCCAGGACCATGGTGCTACATGAACAATACAAAAACTACACTGAACTACGTAAAACAACACAATAACTACACTAGACTACAGACCTACCCAGGACTGCATAAAGTGCACAAAACAGTGCAGGCATTACAATAAATAACAAACAAGACAATAGGCACAGTAGAGGGCAGTAGGTTGGTGTCAAGCCAGGCTCTGGGTATTGAGGAGTCTGATGGCTTGGGGGAAGAAACTGTTACATAGTCTGGTCGTGAGAGCCCGAATGCTTCGGTGCCTTTTGCCAAATGGCAGGAGGGAGAAGAGTTTATATGAGGGGTGTGTGGGGTCCTTCACAATGCTGTTTGCTTTGCGGATGCAGCGTGGTGTAAATGTCTGTAATGGCGGGAAGAGAGACCCCGATGATCTTCTCAGCTGACCTCACTATCCACTGCAGGGTCTTCAATCTTGATCCAAGACGGTGCAATTTCCGAACCAGGCAGTGAGGCAGCTGCTCAGGATGGTTGTATTCAGATGCAGATGATTATATTCAGAAGTGCACAAAGTTTCTGTTGGATCATTATATCCAACTAGTCAATTTTATATAAAACTGGCATTTCTTTGTTCAAAGCTTAGAGTATGGTGACAGGAACTGAGCTGTTCTTATGAACACGTAACGTGTGATTGAGGAAGAAGTCCAAGTTGTCGGAGTACAGTTAATCGCTGAGGACGCATGTCTGAGGGACCAGTGGACCATTCGCCTGCTCCTGCTGATACACCAGCAAGTTCACGCCGGGGAGAAACGGTTCATCTGAGTGTGGGAGGGGATCCACTCAGTCGTCCACCTTTGGTAGACACCAATAAACTTCACACTGGGGGCAAACTGTTCACCTGAACCGAGTGCGGGAAAGGATTTACTCTGCCCATCTAGACTGGTGAGTTCACACCAGGGAGAAGGCCGTTCACTTGCTCTGACTGTGGGAAAGGGTTCACACTTGCATAATCACAGGCCTATTCATACTGGAGATTGGCTGGTCGCCTGTTCCGAGTGCGGGAAAGGATTTACTCTGCCCATCTAGCTGGTGGGACACAAGCCAGTTCACACCAGGGAGAAGGCCGTTCACTTGCTCTGACTGAGGGAAGGGGATCTCACACTCATCCCACCTGCGTAAACGTCGGCGTAGTCGTACCTGAGGTGGCCCGCTGGGATGAGCATTGAGGCAGGACGGGGAGGAACTTCACCCTGATGTTTGTGGTGTGTTCACGCCCCCACCACCTCAGCATGACCCCTCAGACAGGCTGTTCCCCTCAGTGCCTGGGCTTGGTATGTTTTACCTCCCTGCAGTGGGGTGGGGACACTCACGGATTCAGACTCTATCAGGGAGTCGGGGTCGACAAACGGACGTCCAGTCTCTCCCATGCGTTTCCCTTCATCTTTGCCAGCATTTCACACGGCTGCTGTGTCGCTGCGTGGTGAGACAAACGATACATACAGAACGGAGACAGGACCTTTGGACACTTTTGACCATTCGCCTGACTTGGACACACACCCGTCTGTACCCTGTCTGTTTCTGTGTCTCTCTGAATCAGAATCGGGTTTCATCTCATGAAATTTGTTGTTTCGTGGCAGCAGAACATCGCAATACATACTGGTAAAAACTGTAAGTTGCAATAAGAAGTTTCAAAAAAGTAGACAAGTAGTGCAAAAAGAGAGGGAAAAAACTGAGGAAATATTACGTGTTTAATGTCCATTCAGAAATCAGAGGATGAAGCAGAAGAAGCTGTTCCTCCATTGTTAACACAATTGAGTGGGCCAGTGAAGGAGTGGAGTTTTGAGGCTTTGACTCGAGAGGCTTCGACGAGAAGAGGCGGAGGACAAGCTAGCTCGCAGTTAGTCTTTACAACGCCTCCTGAGGCGGTGATGTGCCTCTCATGTGAGATGTGGCAGTCTTGGGGGAACGCCCCTCTCCCGCAGAGTCACATCTGCCAGAAGTGCATACGGCTGGGCGATCTGGAAGACCGTGTAAGGAATCTGGAGCAGCAGCTGGATGACCTTCGACTCATAAGGGAGAATGAGGCAGTCATAGATGAGAGCTACAGGGAGGTAGTCACACCTAGGCTGTCGGAAGCAGGTCGTTGGGTGACAGTCAGAGGGGGGAAAGCTGAGGTGGGCAGACGGGTAGTGCAGAGCACCCCTGCAGCCATTCCCCTGAATAATAAGTTTACCGTCCTGGATACTGTTGGCGGGAACGACCAACCAGGTGTGAGCCATGGTGGCAGGGCCTCCGGCACTGAGTCTGACCCTGTGGTGCAGAAGGGTGGGACGGAGAAGAGGAGAGCTGTCGTCATTGGAGACTCTATAGTCAGGGGAGTAGACAGGAGACTTTGTGGACATGAGAAGGACACCCGCATGGTTTGTTACCTCCCAGGTGCCAGGGTCCGGGATGTCTCTGAACCAGAAGTCGTGATACATGTTGGGACCAATGACATAGGCAGGAAGAGGGATGAGGTCCTGAAGTGTGAGTTTCGGGAATTAGGCAGAAGGCTGAAGAACAGGACCTCAAGGGTGACGTTCTCAGGATTGCTGCCAGTGCTACGTGACAGTGATGGTAAGAATTGGAGGAGATGGCAGTTGAATGCGTGGCTGAGGAGTTGGTGCAGGGAGCAGGGTTTTAGATTTTTAGATCATTGGGATCCCTTCTGGGGAAGGTGGGACCTGTACAGATTGGTTGGGTTGCACCTGAACTTGAGGGGGAGCAATATCCTTGCAGATAGGTTTGCTAGCATGGTTTAGGAGGGTTTAAACTAATTTGCAAAGGGGATGGGACCCAGAGCGATAGAGCAGTGAGATAACCAGATAGAGCCCTCAAAGTGAGATCATTGGTTGTAGGGATATCTCAATGGATGGGCAAGTGAGTGTAGTTAAACCCTTTGTTCAAGAGTCTGATGGTTGAGGGGGTAGTAACTGCCCTTGAACCAGGTGGTGCAAGTTCTGAGACACTTGTACCACCTACCTGATGGCAGCAGTGAGAAAAGAGCATGGCCTGGGTGGTGAGAATCTCTGATGATGGATGCTGCTTTCCTACGACAGCATTTCACATAGTTGTGCTCAATGGTTGGGAGACTTTACCTGTGAGGTACTGGGCTGAATCCACTGCCTTTCATAGGATTTTCTGTTCAAGGGTATTGGTGTTTCCATACCAGGCCGTGATGCAGCCAGTCAATACGCTCTCTGCCACACACCTATAGAAGTTTGTCAAAGTTTTAGAGGTCATGCCAAAGTAGAGGTGCTGGTGTTCTTTCTTGTGTGCTGGGTCCAGGACAGGTCCTCTGAAATAGTAACACCCAGGAATTTAAAGTTGCTGACCCTCTCCACCTCTGATCCTCCGATGAGGACTGGCTCTTGGACCTCTGGTTTCCTCCTCCTGAAGTCTACAATCTGTTCCTTAGTCTTGCTGTCAATGAGTGAGAGGTTACTCCTCAGCCTCCCTAATGAAATATGGCCACTGTCAAGTCTTCTTTGTAATTGCATCAACATGCTGGGTCCAGAGATCTCGACATCCAGAAACTTCAGGCTGCTCACCCTTTCCACTTCTGATCCCTCGACGAGGACTGATCTGTGTCCCCTCGGCCTCCCCTTCCTGAACTCCACAATCACGTCTTTGGTCTTACTGACACTGAGTGCACAGTTGTTGCTGCCGACTCCACTCTGAACTATCTACTTCCTCAACTATAGGAAACATCCTCTCCTCATCCACTCTATTGAGGCCTTTCAATATTTGACAGATCTTAGTGAGATCCCCCCCTCATTCGTCTAAGCTCCGGTAAGTACAAGACCAGAGTCAACAAACGCTGCCCATACATTAACCCTTTCATTTCTGGGATAATTTTTGTGAACCTCCTCTGGACCCTCTCCAAAGCCAGCACACCCTTTCTTAGATGAGGGTCCAAAATCTGCTCACATGCAGTCTGACCGATGTCTTATAAAGCCCCAACATTAGATCCTTGCTGTTATAATCTAGTCATTTTGAAATAAATACCAACATTGTATTTGCCAGCCTTTCCACCAACTCAGCCTGTAAGATAATCTTTTTGGAATCCTGCATGAAGACTCCCAAGTGATCTTCCTCCTTTGATTTCTGAATTTGTTCCTCATATAGAAAATACTCTATGCCTTTATTCCTTTTATTAAAGTGCATGACCATACAGTTCCCAACACAGTAGTCCAACTGCCACTTCTTTGCTCATTCTCCTAATTTGTCCAAGTCCTTCTGCAGACTCCCTGTTTCTTCAACACCACTTGCCCCTCCACATATCTTAGTATCATCGATAAACGTGGCCACAAAGCCATCGGTTCCATCATCCAAAGCATTGAGATGTCATGTGGAAAGAAGTAGTCCCAACAACTCATGGCTCATTGGACTCCGTGACTCTCCTTTGTCTAATCTGCTCGTTATTTCCTCAAAGAAATCCAACAGATCTGCCAGGCAAGACTTCCCCTGAAGAAAACCTGCTTACTCTGGCCTGTTTCATCTTGTGTCTCCAAGTACCCTAACACCCCAACATTGGTAATGGACTCCAACATCTTCCCAACCACTGAAGTCCGGCTAACTAGCCTATTATTTTCTGTCTTTTGCCTTCCTCCCTTCTCAAAAAGTAGAGTGACACTTGCAAATTTCCAGTCCTTTGGAACCATTGCAGAAACTAGTGATTCTTGAAAGATCATTACTAATGCCTCCACAAGCTCTTCAGCTACCTCTTTCAGAACCCTGGGGTGGACACCATCTTGTTTATCTATCTTTCAAACCAGATGAAAAGTCCTCACCCAAAACACTGACAATGCATAACCCTCCTCTTCCTTTGCGTGTTGGTTGTTTTGTCACTGTTTGTTTACTTACAGTTTTTTTGTGAAATTCTATTGTGTTTCTTTTTCTGGTAAATGCCTTGAAGAAAATGAATCTCGTGGTAGTATATGATAATGTTATACATTCTTTGACGATAAATGCGTGGAGTTCTTTTCGCAGTTTGTGTGTTGCCTGAGATTCCAGCATCTGCAACCCACACACCCCCTCCCCCGCCCGTCTCCTTAAAGGAATTAAAGGGTGGGAAAAATCGAGATTAAATGAATGATTTTTGAGCAGCCGAGCGAGAGCTCGGTAAGAATAATCAGCTGACACAGCCCAGCCACTGGGAAATTGAAATGCTGGAAATGGCCGCTCGCTGTTCAGACGGGATTCTGTAACAAAGGCAGCATGTGATGAGCACTGGGAAGATTCATATTGGGCCTCTTTAAATGAAGCAGCCAGTGGATATAATCCTTCAGGGCCACGGTCCGAGACATTGCTGCAGCCAGTGAACCCCTCGGTGACGACCGGGACGTTCCCTGATCAGTGAAACCCCCTTTTAGTGACACGTCTGGCCAAGATCATTCTGACCTGTGACATACATGAATTATTCAATGCCGTCCACTAACAGTGAGCCCCCTGTGAACTCAACGACGACAGGGCAGTAAAATTGATAAAGGCTTGTCTTGGTTCAGCTGAGGTTTCAGCTGGAAAACAAGGCTGGAGCCTCCTTGGGCGGTATGAAAAATGTAATTGTAGTGGGTGTGGGATTTAACAGAGGAGATTCTGTCGAAGGATTAAATAAGCATAAGGAACAAAGCTGAAATCACCCCCACAGTGTTTGCAAGTTGCTTGTGGCTTCATTTTGGAGGGGTATATGGTTAAATAGGCAAATTCTATCAGAGGTAGAGAGACAGTGTGGGTTTGGACTTCACTCTCACGTTCAGCTGAAATGTCCCAACCGTTAATATATTGACCCTCCTGAGACCCACAACGAGCAGTGGGCGTTGTGTAGAATGAGCCGAGTGGGGGAGAAGGAAGAGCAGGAGTCGGGTACAGAATCGGGAGAGGTTTCAGGAGCAGCGGGAATGTACAGGACACCGCGTGACGCGATGAGGGTCGAGGGAGGGGACGGCGGGGGGTCTGCCGAAGGGAAGCACCACAGTGCAAAGGTATATCATCATCCGAGCAGAAATGGCCGAGGTGAAACACCCGCGTGTGTACACAAATTCACTGTTTCACCCGGAGCGATGTGGGTCAGACAGGAAATTTATAAAGTGACGAATGACATAGCGAGGGTGGGCACTCAGAATCGTTCTCCCAGCGAAATGTCAAATATAGAGTTCCTGCTTAAGGTGAGAGGGGGACAGGTTTAAAAAGGATGTGTGTGGCAAGTTCTTTTTTCACATACATGGTAGGTGGCTGGACTGGGCTGCTAGGGGTACTACTGGAAGCTGAAAAGACAGTGAGATGCTGGTAGGTAGGCACATGATTAGGGGAGGATATTGGTCATGTTCGGGCTGAAGATTATTTACTTTAATTCGGCATTGTGTTCCGTGCAAAGGTTGTGCGCCAAAAGGCCTGTTTCCGGGCTATACTGTTCTATGTTCCGGTCATTTTACCCAAGTTCTTTTAGATCATACGAGCATAAGATATAGGAGCAAAATTAGGCCATTTGACCCATCGAGTTCGCTCCATCATTTCATCATGGCTGATCCATTTTCCCTCTCAGTCCCACACTCCTGCCATCTCCCTGTATCCCTTCATGCCCTGACCAATCAATAATCTATCAAAACACAAAATACTCTGCAGATGCTGGGGTCAAAGCAACACTCACAACACGCTGGAGGAACTCAGCAGGTCAGGCAGCATCCGTGGAAACGATCAGTCAACGTTTCGGGCCAGAACCCTTCGTCAGGACTGTAGAGGGAGGGGGCAGAGGCCCTATAAAGAAGGTGGGGGGAGGGTGGGAAGGAGAAGGCTGGTAGGTTCCAGGTGAAAAACCAGTAAGGGGCAAGATAAAGGGGTGGGTGAGGGGAAGCAGGGAGGTGATAGGCAGGAAAGGTGAAGAAGGAATAGGGGAAAACACAATGGGTAGTAGAAGGGGGTGGAACCATGAGGGAGGTGGTAGGCAGCTGGGGGAGGGGGCAGAGTGAAATAGGGATAAGGGAAGGGAGGGGAAGGGAATTACTGGAAGTTGGAGAATTCTATGTTCATACCAAGGGGCTGGAGGCTACCTGGACGGTATATGAGGTGTTGCTCCTTCAGCCTGAGTTTAGCCTCATCATGGCAGTAGAGGAGGCCATGTATGCGCATATCTGAATGGGAGTGGGAAGCAGAGTTGAAGCGGGTGGCTACCAGGAGATCTTGTCTGTTGTGGCGGACGGAGTGGAGGTGCTCGATGAAGTGGTCCCCCAATCTGCGTCGGGTTTCACCGATGTAGAGGAGGCCGCACCGGGAGCACCCTCTATCTATCAACCTCTGTCTTAAATATACCCAATACTCCACGGCCACCTGTGGCAACAAATTCCACAGATTTGCCACTCGCCGGCGAAAGAAATTCCTTCTTATCTCTGTTCTAAATGGATATTTCTCCATTCTGAGGCTGTGTCCTCTGGTCTTAGAGTCTCCCACCAAAGGAAACATCCTCTCCACATCCACCCCATCAAGGCCTTTCAACATACAATAGGTTTCAATGAAGCCACCCCTATTCTTCAGTTCCAGTGAGTACAGGCCCAGAGCCTTCATGTTTGTGAACCTCCCATGACACTCTCCAATGTCAGCAGATACTTTCTTAGATGAGAGGCTCGGAATTGTTCACAATACTCCAAGTGACGCCTCGCCAGTGCCTTGTAAAGTCACAGCATTACGTCGTTGCTTTTATTTTCTAGTCCTCTCGAAATGAGTGCTAACATTGCATTTGCCTTCCTCACCAGTGACTCAACCTGCAAATTAACCTTCAGGAATCCTGTACGAGGTCTCCCAAATCTCTTTGCACCTCAGATTGCTGAATTTTCTCTCCACTTAGAAAATAGTCGTGCTTTCATTTCTTCTACCAAAGTGCATGACCGTGCGCTTCCTGACACTATATTACTTTTTCTTTTTGAATCTTTTTATTAATTCTTCCAAAATTATAAACAAAATAACAATGTTGATACAAAGAGATTGGAATAATCTAGTTGTTAATAAACATATACAGAGAAGATTTCAGATAACACAGCTATAATAGACTTCCAAACTCATGATGTAATTAATCATAAAGAAAAAAAGAAATAAAAAGAAAAAAAAACAAAGACCCCACCCCCAAAAAAAGGGAAAAAAAGAACTAGAACAGGGCTAGACCAATATGTTAAATCGAACACGTTCAGTAATGTCGTCAACTCTGCTCCTCTATTCATCTACTTTAAGTTAATAAGAAGGATTCCGAAAGGTCAAATTACATCATATGAAAATGTTGAATAAATGGTTTCTAGGTTTCTTGAAATTTAACCGAAGGATCAAAAATATCACTTCTAATTTTTTCTAAATTTAAACATAATATAGTTTGGGAAAACCATTGGAATGTAGTAGGAGGATTGGTCTCCTTCCAGTTCAATAAAATGGATCTTCTGGCCATTAAAGTAACAAATGCAATCATCCGACAGGCTGAAGAAGATAAAGATTTATATTGACACTACATTCCACCTGCCACTTCTTTGCCCTTTCTCCTAATCTGTCTAAGCCCTTTTGTTGCCTTCCTATTTTCTCAAAACTACCTGCCCCTCCATGTACCTTTGTATCATCTACAAACTTGGCCACAAAGCCATTCAATACCATCATCCAAATCATTCACGTTGTTGTTCCGTTCTGCGCCTTGTGGCACATCGGTTGGCAACTTTGCCGTTTCTTTAGCATTTTATCTTTTTTTTTAATGAGGCTGAGTTGCGACCTCAACATTCAACCCAGCGTGGATGGAAAGCGTGCAAGGAGCCGGCTGGACTCGAACCTGGCTCATCGAAGTCTGGTGTGGATGCCACTACACCACCGGCCAGCAAAAATCATTGACATATAAAGTAAAAAGAAGCAGTCCCAACATAGACCCTTGTGGAACACCACTCGTCCCCGGCAGCCAATAAGAAAAGGCTCCCTTTATTCCCACACTTTGCCTCCTTCCAATCAGCCAATGTTCCAAACTTTTGGAGTTTGATTCATGAGCATTGCTGGAACTGATTGGAGACTTGGTTGATGTGGGAATGCCACACTTAAAGACATGCTGATTATTTTCCTAGGCATGCTCAATAACTTCTAGCATTCTTTTATTTTAAAATCTTAAAGATTATATGTTTCCTTAGAGTTTGTATTATTGTAGTTTAAATGTTCTGCTGACTGTTAAAACTCTTGAAGAGTAAGTCATTTGTTTTTTCATGTTTGAGTGGTGTGGGGCCCCAGCTGCCCATCTTTTCTTTAGATAACACGTTGAAACTTTTCACTGTTAAAATTAACTGTTTATTCTCATTTTTTTTTGTATTCACAAAGCTTCTGAATTAACGAAAGCTCAGGCATGGGTTTTTTTTTAGGTTGTACTCGAGTTTTTATCTTTGTGTTCTTTAATTGGTTTCTTTCAGAATTGCTCTGGAGGAGAGCCAGATTCTACACTGGTCATGTGGAATTTTGGTTTCTGTGTTAGAAATGTAGGTGATTCTGTACTAGATATGAGATTCATAATTCAGATGGAAATTGATGTCCTAATTTCTCTAACCTATGAGGGCAAACATGCCCTCAACTTCCTTTACTGTGCTGTGTTAGAATTTTTAGGAAACTATAGGTTTGAAGCCCAAGGCCCACCAGGGAATAAGACATAGGAACAGAATTTGGCCCATCAAGTCTGATCCAACATTTCATCATGACTGACTTATTATTCCTCTCAACCCCAATCTCATGCCTTCTCCTTATATCCCTTTGGCGTCTTTATTAGTCAAGAACTCTGCTTTAAATATACCAATAACCTGGCCTGCACAGTCATCTGTGGCAATGAATTCCACAGATTTACCACCATCTGTCTAAAGAAATTCCTTCTCATCTCTGTTCTAAAGGATGTCCTTGTACTCTGAGGCTGTGCCCACTGGACCGAGACACACCCACTAGAGGAAACGTCCTTTCTTCATTCAGTCTATCTAGGCCTTTCAATATTGAAAGCATTTCAATCAGAACCCCCTCATTATTCTAAACGCCAGCGGGTACAGGACCAGGGACATCAAATGTTCCTCATACAATAACTTCCAGTCTTGGGATCATTCTCGTGAACCTTCTCTGGACCCTCTCCAATGCCAGCACATCCTTTCCTAGATAAGGGGCCCACAACTGTTCACAATACTAAGAAAGTGGCGGAACAGACTCAGTGGCCTAACTCTGCTCTGTCTTAAGCTCTAAACAGGAATCGGCTATTTGATAATTCCAGACTATTCAAACAATTAAAAACTGGTGCTCAAATTCCATTTTCCTGTGCATAAACCTCGATTCATTGAGTTTCTGATTGGAATACAATCAAAGCTGATCTCTCATTGGTACAAAGTTCCAGAGCTTTGTCACCTGTTCAATGAAAAGGTTTTTCCCAACTGCAATTCCCTGACCTACTTTTTATTTTGAGACAGTGACACTCCCAGTTCCAATGTCTTCAGCAGGGCAAACATCTTTACTTTTCTCCTCTACCCTTGTCATCGCCGATTCATTGGACTCTGCAATCTCCCACACAGCCCTCAATCACTCTTTATTTATTCGTGCATCTTGTGTGTTTAATATATATTTTTACAAAACATAATGTTGCCCAAGAAGAAGAGTGTGGCCCTCCTAATCAATCCGTTCTGACATTTGAAAGGAGAAATGCTGTTTTCAAACAGAATTGGTAAGTTGCACAAAGATATTGACCAATTTGTAATGTTGTGCATGTTCAAACACCTTACTTGCATAATCACCATCAATAACCAATCAAAACACAGCTGTTAATAGTCAACGGAAACTGCAAGCCAACAACCGATGAACTTTGAAGTTAGTAACTTGATGGTCTCCTAGTTGGTGTGTGTGTGCTGTATCCTTCGTGTACATCCTTATCTGGTCTCTGCCAAATGGTTCCAGTCCCCTACTGTCTAGATGGAAGCTCTGCTCTTCAAAGGCCCACCTTGCCTGAGCTGACTGCACACTAACCTTGCCTGGACATTATCTTAACCCTTGCCGTGCTGCAACTTCCACACCCTGTTGAACTTGCATGTTCTAACAAAGCTGCCTCTCAGTCCTCGTGTGGGAGCCCCAACCATGGACACAGGAACCAACTGGAGACTAGGAGCAGGTAGCCTCGACATTTGGGACAGGAGTGCAGGAGTCTTTCATTAACAAAATTGTAACAGGAGATTTAGAACATAATTATAGGGTTGGCAAGATCAGCATACTGATTGAGCTGCTTGTTGCAGTGCTAAAAAACCACAAGACCATAAGAGGTAGAAGCAGACGGGCCATTCAGTCCATTGAATTGCTCTGCATTCCATCATGGCTGACTTATCATTCCTCTTAACCCTATTCTCTTGCCTTCCCTCCAAAGCTTTTGACACTCTGACTAATCAAGAATCTATCAACCTCTGTTTTAAACATACTGAATCACTTGGCCTCCATATCTGTCTGTGGCAATGAATTCCACGGATTCATCACCGTCTGGCTAAAGAAATTCCTCCTCACCTCTGTTCTATAGGGATGTCCTTGTATTCTGAGGCTGTGCCCTCTGGTCCTAGACTCCCCCACTGTAGGAAATATCCTCTCCACATCCTCTGTGTGTAGGCTGCTAACTATTCAATAGGGTTCAATGAGATTAATTCCACCAACTTGCTTCTCTTGAAGAAGAAGGTGGGTGTGGGAAAGTGAGAGATCTCAATGTGTCATTGTGGCCGTAAGCACAGACTCATGGTGACAATTCCATTCCCCTCTCCATCTCATCTCATGTCAAAGCCCCAGAAGCACGTCATTCTAGCAGGACCAGCAAAACTGCCAAATAACCCAAATTTGTTCGGGGACAGTGTAATCTCAAGGCCAGTGGAAGGCTTGTAATATTTTTAAACACCCAAGTGAAGATTAAAGTAGTGCATAGAATTAAGAGGCTAGGAGACCACCCCGTCTGCAAATGGAGTAGCAGCGATTTTCTGCTCCTCTTAGTTGTCTTTCTCTCCCCCTAGTTTAAACTTCAAATTCAAAACTTTTATTTGCTGATTCTTGAGGGGGAATAATGTGTCTGTGTCTATGAGGAGTTGGGAGAGCCTGTCTGAACCTAGTGACAAAGGTAATGGAAAAGGAAAGATGCCAAAGGAAAGATCTGATGAAATGACACCATGGGCTGAAGATGTCGCTCGGACACTGAATTCAATTAAAGATCAGAATGGTTCAATTAAAGACCATCTGGAAAAGAATAGTAATGAAATGAAGTCATTTCTGGGAAAACTTAAAGACGTGGAAACTCAAGTTATTACACATGCAGAGGAATTCAAGATAACTAAGCAAAAATTGTTTGAAACTACAACCCCTTTGGAAAGATATCAAAAAAAATTATAGACCTGGAAACTACGTATCACTGAAAGAATATACGAGTTGTTGGGCTACAACAAGGAGCTGAAGATGGAGATTTAACTGCTTACTTTGGTAAGCTTTTTAATACTTTATTTCCTACCATTTTATCACAGCTGCCTGCTATAGAAAGAGCACACAGGGTGTTTACTTCAAAATTTAAGGATCCAAATAAACCAAGATCTGTTCTGGTTTGTTTTCATCACTTTAAAATTGAAGATCAAATAATGCGACAGGCAAGAAGGGAGAGAGTTTTTAGATTTAAGGAGTCTGAGTTCCGTTTTTATGAAGATTATCCGAAGGTGGTAGTGGAACAAAGATCATGATTTGCTCTGGTAATGAAACAGGCATATGATACCAAACTGTTTCCCTCTCTGCGGTACCCGACAAGAATTAAAGATTTTCCTGCTAATTCTCCTCCTCGTACTTTTTTTCATCCAAAAGCTGCACTGGACTTTGTTCAGGCTATACCCGCTGCCGTTACTGACGCCGCTACTGAATGAACTATCTGAAAGGCTGTTTGGCTATCTGTATATTATTCGCATTTTGGAAAGAAGATTTATGAAGGTTACTTGGATATTCCATTGAGAGACTAATTAGAGAAGACAAGGAGAGTTGTTCATTATTGCATATTATTGGTTTTCTTTTGGAAAGAAGATTTATGGTTCAAGTACGACTGTTTAAATCGTTATTCAGACACTCAACTGAGAAACGAAGACGAGGGATTTGTTCCTTTAACCTAATACCTGGTTTGATGTTTTTTTTTGTTTCTTTCTTAATTAACTAATTGGTAGTTTTTCCCTACTAATAGGGCTTCTTTATATATATATATATATATATATATATATATATATATATATTTGGGAGGGTTTAATTACTGATGATATTATTAGTTAGTATTTTTGAAAATTTAGCTGGGTTAAATATACTATTAACTTTTTTTCTGTTTTATTATAGCATCTTATAACCAAATTTAAAGTTTTTTTAGGGATTTAATGTTAAACTTAAAGATAGCGCTGGTTTTTCTCTCTAAGAGATAACATTATTTTGGTTCTTTCTTGTTTAATAGATGATGAAATGTAAATACTTTCTTTTGCTGAGACTTTATCGTCTTTCTTACAAGGTCACTCTATTTTTTTACTAACTGGGGGAGGGAAAGAAAATACAGACAGAGCGGTCCTTGGCTTTGTATTTTATCATAGATTGCTTGCCTTTTTTCAGGCTTCCGGTGGGGTGGGTGGGTTTAGAGTTAGTTTTTTCCCATTGCGTGGTTCCGGAGCATGCGTGTTTTTTATGTGGTTGTAGTCTTCATCACCGCCATTTTTGATCATCCCGTATTGGTATGTGCTCTGCGCATGTGTAAAGTAGAATAAAATTATAGTATAGTATTAAAATGGATTAATGTAATAAGTTGGAATGTACGTGGTTGAAATCATCCTATCAAATGAAAAAAGACTTTTAAAATTATTAATCGATTCCAACCTGATATAATTTTTGCTCAGGAGACACATGTCAGGGCGGGAGATCAAAATAAATCTTTTGGATGGTGGAGGGGGTTTGCAATTCCACTCTACCTCTCAGAGTAAAACTAAAGGCGTGTCTTTCTTTATTAAATCCAATATATTTATTCAAGAGGATATTGAATCAGATTCTAATGGTAGATTTTTAATTGTTATAGGAGTGATCTGTAACAGAAAAGTTGTTTTGGTCAATCTGTATGGTCTTAACTTAAATGATCATTTTTCAAAAAAGGTATTTGCTTTACTGCCTGATTTAAATGAATATATGTTGATAATGGGCGGGAATTTTAACTGTTGTTTAAATCCTATGATTGACATGAGCTCAACCAATCAGCGACTTCCAAATCGTTCGGCGTCACTTATTAACTCCTTTTTGATCGATTTTGGGTTGATCGAATTGTGGAGGCACCTGCACCTCGATAACAGAGAATATTCCTTCAAACATTCGAGGATTGATTATATTATAATTGATCCCCGCTTTTTGCCTAGTGTTAAAAATTGTGAATATGACGCTATTGCTATGTCTGATCATGTGCCTCTGAGTTTGTCCTTTGAATTTGATGATGTAATTCTTGCCCACCCACCATGGCTCATGTCTCAGACATTATTGCAAAATTCTGACTTTGTCAGTTTTATTGAAAACCAGATAAAGGAATTTTTTCTTTTTAATGATATAGGGGGTACGTCCAAATTAATTATATGGAATACATTTAAAGCATTTTTACATGGTCAGATTATTTCTTATTCAGCTAAACTTAAAAAACAGACTAACGTAGAATTAGATAAAATTTCAAAACAAATTAAAGATTTAGATAATATTTATGCAATTTCCCCTAATATTGATTTATTCAAACAAAGAGTGGAACTTCAATCGCAATATAACCTATTATTAACTCATCCCATTGAAGGTTATTTGCTTAAGTTAAGGAGCCAATTTTATATGTCTGGAGATAAAAATAACAAACTGCTCGCATCTCAATTTAAAACGGCTGGAGCCAAAAGGCAAATTTTGAAAATTCATAGGAAAGATGGTACTTTGGCTCGAGAATATGAAGAAATTAATAAGATTTTTCAGGATTTTTATACTGAACTTTATAAATCTCAATGTCCAGTAGATTCTTCAGAAATGAATGCTTTTTTATGAAAGATTGCTTTTCCTAAAATTTCTGTTGAGGATCAAAAAACTCTTGATGCCCAAATTACTGAAGCTGAAATTCATTAAGCTATTTTTTCAATGCAATCTGGTAAGGCCCCTGGACTTGATGGCTATCCTGTAGAATTTTACAAAAAATTTGGAAAATTGCTTTCTCCGTGTGTGTCGGAAATGTTTAAGGATTCTTTTGTGAAAAGTGATTTGCCCTCTACTTTTTATGAGGCTTCTATTTCTTTAATTCTTAAAAAGGATAAAGATCCTACTGACTGTGCCTCATACAGACCTATTTCATTACCAAATGTCGATGCTAAGATTCTGTCAAAGATAATGGCCAATCGGTTGGAGAATATTTTGGGTAAAATTATTTTTAAAGATCAAACAGCCTTTATAAAGGCTTGCTATTCTTTTTCAAATGTTTGGAGACAATTTAACATTATATATTCATCCTCTTTTAAAACTCCACAATGCATCGTCTCTTTGGATGCTCAAAAAGCGTTCGATTGAGTCGAATAGAAATATTTATTCAATGTTTGAGAGCTCCTATTGCCACTGTTGTCACTAACAACTGTAGGTCTCCTTTTTTCAGCTTTCACGGGGGACATTAGGTCCTTTGTTATTTAATTTAATATTAGAACCCCTTGCTATTGCTCTTCGTGAAGCTCAAAGTATTCATGGGATTTTTGTGAACGAGACCATTCATAAGATTTCTCTTTACGCTGATGATTTATTGGTTTATGTATCTAATCCCGATGAATCTATTCCTGCCTTGCTAAAATTATTCAATGAATTTGGAGATTTTTCAGGATATAAAATAAATTTTAGTAAAAGTGAATTGTTTCCTTTAAATGAATATGTCTCTATATATGATAATACTCCTTTTAAAGTCATGGATTCTTTTAGATATTTAGGTGTTATAATTACTAAAAAATATAAGGATCTTTATAAAGCCAATTTTGTTCCCTTGGTAGACTCAATGAAGTATTTATTTAGTAGATGGAGTCCACTTATATTTTCACTTGTTGGTCATATTCATATAGTTAAAATGTTGATTTTACCAAAATTTTTATATTTATTTCAGAATATCCCTGTTTTTTTGATCGGATTGATTTTATTATTTTATCTTTTATTTGGAAATTAGTAAATGTCACTTACAAAAGTTGAAAAAGGATGGAGGTCTCACTTTGCCTAATTTAAGAATGTATTACTGGGCTGTTAATGTGTGATACATGTCCTTTTGGTTTTATTGAGTTGATAAAAACGATCGGCCAATTTGCGTACACCTGGAACTGAAAGCTGTGAAACAGTTTTATTTAACCTCATTATTGGGAGTTGCTTTACCTATACAGTTAGCTAAAGTTGCTAATTTAAACCTATACCCTGTGATTAAGCACTCTTTACAAATTTGGCTCCAGTTCTGCAATTTTTTTAATCTTAAAAAATTTAAACTTTGTGGTTTAATTTATTGAAATTACTTTTTTAAGCCTTCTTTGAATGATCCAATTGTTTTACTTTGGAAAAATAAAGGTATTAATTCTTTTTTGGATTTATTTAAAGAAGATAGATTGATGTGTTTTGAACAATTAGTTGATAAATATTCTCTTTCATACTCACACTTTTTACAATTCCTTCAAGTTAGACATTTCTTACAAAAATATTTAAGTAATTTTCCTTACATATTGGAGGCTGACCTGTTAGATACTATTATGAGTATGAACCCTTCGACGAAGGGTTCTATTGGAAGAATTTGTAGTTCATTACTACAATGGGATAAGCGTCCTTTATTTAAGATTAAACAGGGTTGGGAAAAGGAACTCAATTTGACTTTTATGACGGAGGATTGGACGCAGATTCTGAAGCTGGTTAACTCTTCTTCGATCTGTGCTAGTCATTCACTGATTCAATTTAAAATTGTACACCGTGACCATTTGACGAAGGAGAAACTCTCTAAAACGTTTCCTAATGTTGATAGTTATTGTGATAGATGAAAAACTGAGACAGCTACACTGACACACATGTTTTGTTCCTGTTCTATACTGGAACAGTTCTGGAAGTCAGTTTTTTCGACAATTTCTAAAGCACTTAAAATTAATCTACAACCTAACAAGTTAACTGTGCTTTTTGGAATAGTTTCTCAAAATATTCATGGTATTTCTGTGTCTGACCAACATGTTATTGCATTTGTTACATTGATAGCTCGGACGGCCATTTTGTTGAAGTGGAAGGATACATCAGCTCCCACTTTGTCACAATGGTTCTCTCAAGTGATGCTATGTCTTAGTTTGGAGAAAATTGGAAGTCGAACCTTTGAACCTTTATTTGATTTTGAGAAAAGATGGGGCTTATTTGCTCATTATTATCATTTGAACTAATTGATAGATTTTTTCCACGATCTAATTGTAAATATTTTGGTATATTTTTCTTTCTTGCTGGCAGTCTGATGTTTATTTTTAGAAGCTTTTTGTATGACGCATGGCTCCGGGATTGTACACCTAATGGGGTTTTTTTCCCACTTCTTCTGCTTAGTAGGGTTTTTTTTATTATCACAAAATTTTTCAATCTTTAAGGGAATGTTTTTTTTTTCCTTGAGACATTTGTTACTTCTATGTACTCACGTTTTTTTTTTAATAATATAATAATAAAAAGATTTGAAAAGAACTTTAAGAGGCTAAGAAAGGTTCCTCTGTTCAGTTCAGTTCTGCCCTCGGGTGCTGTTTATATGGAGAATGCACATTGTCTCTGTAATCAGAATCAGATTTAATATCACCGGCATACGTTGTGAAATTTGTTAACTTTATGGCAGCAGTACAATGAAATACATAATAAAAACTGAGTTATATTAAGTATATATACTGTGTATTAAATAGTTGAGTTAAAATAAATAGTACAAAATAACAGAAATTTGAAAAGTAGTAAGGTAGTGTTCAATGTCCATTCAGAAATCTGATGGCAGAGGGGAAGAATCTGTTCCTGAATCGCTGAGTGTGTGTTTTCTGGATTCTGTATCTCCTTCCAGACAGTAACGGTGTGAAGAGGGCACAGCCTGCGTGGTGGGGGTCCTTAATGATGGACGCTGCCTTCCTAAGACACCCTTGAAGATGCTTTGGATACTATAGAGGCTGGTACCTATGATGGAACTGACTCATTTTCCAAGTTTCTGCAACTTATTTTGATCTTGTACAGGAGCACACCTCCCCATACCAGACGGTGAAGCAGCCGTTCAGAATGCTCTCCAAGATATATTTGCAGAAGTGTTTGAGTGTTTTAGTTGGTAAACCAATTCTCCTCAAACTCCTGATGAGATATTGCCTTCTTTATAGCTGCATCGATACGTTGTGACCAGGAAACCATGTCGGCTTCTTCCTGATGCTCTGTTTTCCTCCCAGGTGGGGTTGGGTACATTAATTAATGACTGTTACAGATCGAAGAAGAATTAACCAACTTCAAAATTCGCAACCAATCCTCTGTTATCAAGGTCATGTTAAGCTCTCTTTCCCAATCTTGCTTAATTTTACGTGAAGGGTAATTGTACTGTTGTAACAGTAAATTATAAATTTTCCCAATAAAACCTTTCACTAAAGGGTTCATTTTTAACATAATATCTAACAGATCAGAATCCTGTATATATGGAAAATTACTTAAATATTCTTGTAAGAAATGTCTGACCTGAAGATATTGCAAGAAATGTGAGTACGAGGGAGAGTATTTAGTTACTAATTTCTCAAAAGACATCAATCTACCTTCTTGGAACAGATTCATGAAGGAATAGACTCCTTTATTCCTCCAAAGAAAAAAGGTAGTATCACTTAGTGAAGGTTTAAATAAGTAATTTTGACCAAATTAGCTCTATAAAGGTCTCTGTGATTTTTAGTAATAATAATACCGAAATATTTAAAAGAGTGCGTAACTTTAAAAGGAATGTCATCATATATAGAAGCAGAATCATTTAGAGGAAATAATTCACTTTTGTGAAGGTTTAGTTTATATCCCGAAAACTTTCCAAATTTATTTAATAATTTCAATAAACTAGGAATGGATTCTTCAGGATTCGAAACATAAACTAAGAGATCATCAGCATAAAGGGAGATCTTATGAATAGTCCCATTTATGGAAATTCCATGGATGTCTTTAACTTCACGAAGTGCAATGGCCAAGGGTTCCAACACCAAATTAAATAACAAGGGACTTAACGGACATCCTTGTCTCGTATCCCGCGAAAGTCGAGAAAAAGGAGATCTGCAATTATTAGTAATAACTGTAGCAATAGGGCTTTTATATCTTCTTTGATCTGTGCCAGTCACTCTTTAATTCAATTTAAAATTGTACATCATTACTATTTGACAAGGAGAGGCTGTCTAAACTGTTTCCTAATGTTGATAGTCAGTGTGATAGATGTAAAACCGAGACAGCTATATTGACACATATGTTTTGGTCGTGTTCTGTATTGAAACATTTTTGGAAATCTATTTTCTCTAGAATTTCTAAAGCTTTGAAAATTAATTTACGGCCTAATAAATTGACAGTTTTGTTTGGTATAATCCCTCAATATATTCATGGTATTTCTATGTCAGACCAACATGTAATTGCATTTGTTACATTATTGGCCAGAAGGGCTATTTTATTGAAATGGAAAGATGCTTCTGCTCCCACTTTGATACAATGGTTCTCTCAGGTGATGTTATGTCTTATTGTGGAGAACAATCAGAAGTCAAACTTTTGATTCTCGATTTGACTTTGAGAAAAGGTGGGGTTCGTTTGCCCGCTACTATCATCTGATTTGAGTTAATTAAGATGGTTTCCTTCTAATTCTTGTTTAAATGGATTTGGTTGGTGGATTGATGTTTTTCTTTTATGGAAGCTTGTATGGTGTATAGCTCCGGGTTTGTGCTCCCAATGGAGTTTTTTGCTTTCTTTTTTGTTAGCAGGGTTTTTTTTGTTTTAGTTAGTAGGGGTTCTTTTTTTTCTTTAAAAATATTCTTTACACTTTATTTTTTCTTCTTATTATTGATATATTGTTTAGCTTTGTTAATCAGTTACTTGGTAATTTAATTCTTCATTGCACATATTGACATGTTGACTTGATTACCTTAATGTATTCTTTTTTGTTCATCTTCAATAATAATAAAAAAGATTTTAAAAATGAAATAATTAATGACTGTTAATTACCCTCATCAATGAGGGGCAGAGTCAATGGGAGGCTGGTGAGAGTGCGGAGTGTGGGAAGGTGGGGAGGATCAAAACCAGGAGTAATATACGATTCAGAATCAGGCTTGTTATCACTAACGTAGTTGGGAAAAGGGGAAGGGGGAAGGGAGAAGGGAGGGAGTGCGAAGCACGAGGGAGACATTCTGTAATGGTCAATAAACCAATTGTTTGGACCTTGCCTGGGGTCTCAGGGCTGGGTGTGTCTGCATCTGCACCACACCCCTGCCCCTGGCACTCCTCCTCTGCCACCTGTACCACACCCCTCCTATGGCGCCCCATCCTCACCATTCCCACCATCCTTTGCTCTCACCAGATTTACAGACTCACTCTCCACTCCACATTGACAAATACAGTTCTGCGCAAAAATGTTAGGCATCCTAGCTACTATATATGTACCTAAGAGTTTTGCACAGTACTGCACGCCATAAAATTTGTTGTCTTGCAGCAGCAGTTTTGTGCAGTATGCTATTTCATATCTATAAAATATAAATAAGAAACGCAAAGAGAGCAGATTAAATATTGTCCAATTATAAATCTGATGATGGAGAGAAGGAAGCTCTTCCTAAAAGTGTGTGTCCTCAATCACCTGCACCAATCATCTGATGTCAGCAAAGGGAAGAGGGCATGGGGTTCATCCTGGGTGTGAACAGGCGTTGATGGTCCATTCAGACTCAATGGGCCGAAGGGCTTCTTTCCTGCTGGATCTCTCCGTGACTCTGTTCCGTGGATGGATGAGAAGAACGTGATGGTTTTAGTTTTGATGTTCTGATGAGATGAATAGGAAATGGTGGCTAATATATATCTGGGCTCTGAGAAGGATGTTGAAGGATGCCACAAGAAGATATTAAACTAAATTGGAGCATAAGGTGTTGAGGGCAACTTGCGGGTGTGATCCGAAGACTCACTGAGAGACAGTTAAGAAGATTGGGAATAAATGGGTCAATGTAAACGAGTAAGAAGCCACAAGGAGCAGGTGTATGGACCCTACCGAGCCATTCACTAGCCACTGGCAGTGATGCGGGACCTGATGCAGAACTGCCACGTTGGTCGATGGGACAATGTTGGGTGGCAGTATGAATTGTGAGGAGGGGTCAAGTGCAGAGAGACGGGATTGCCTCGATGCAATCAATCAGAGCCTCGGAGGGACAGCTCCCAGAGGTATTGCATGCGGCTGAGCTCCCCGGCCAAGGGAGTAGGCTTGCAGAAGGAGTCTACCCAAGATCCTCAGAAGTTTCCGCCGGATATGCAATGCGAAGGAATTGTCGGGAATCTCCGGCGTCATAGCACAGCACATCTGCACCTCACTCAGTCCACTGCCATGGTCCTTTCAATATGGAAGGACAGGTGCTCTGCCCGTGAGAAGGGATTCAGTCGGTTACCCAGTCACCGGACGCATCCGGCGGGAAGGCTTCAAGCAAATCGGTGACATGAGGAAGCACCAGCGGGTTCACACCGGGGTGAAACTGTTGACCTGCTCTGAGTGCAGGAAGTGTACTCAGAGCTGGGCTGTGGGCTGAGAAGTGGCAGCTGTAGTTCAACTCAGGAGAGTGAGAGTGTGAATAGCTCTCTTTTTAAGGATGAATTTGCCATGCACTCGAGCTGAAGGGTTTGTTTCTAAGTTGCTTCTCCATCTGAACATTTATCCTACCTTGCACTGGTCTGACACATTTATATTAAGAGCTGCCATTCACTCTCGATAATCATATCTTATCCTGGTGAAGTTGTCACTCCACAGTCTAGAGCTGGAACTCCCAGTCTAACTTTGTTCTTTACCTTAAAGTGAATTTCCCTGCAGACAGGGATATGATCTGCCCCTCTCTGGTTCCGTGTTGCATCTATGTACTTCTTTAAGAAAGAAGTTCTCCTGAATGCATTTGTAGAATGTTCAAAAGTTCAAAGTAAATCTATTATCAAAGTCCACATACATCACCATATACAACCCTCAGATTCATTTTCTTGGGGGCATCCTCACTAAATCTATAGAATAATAATTTACAGATTATAGGCATGCGCCAGTCATGCATGCAGCCTGTTACAGCCGTTCCGACTCGTTTTCTTACTTTTTTCCTTTTACTTTTTTAACTTACGTTATTTGTGGAATTTTTTTTCTCGGTAACATGTTGAAGCTGCACCCTCTCTAACATGCTGGTGGAGAGAGTTTTATTTGGGTTTTTAGCACTGGAAATAGTTACATTCGGACACGTCTCATTAGTGGGGCAGCAGTATGGTCGCACTGTTTATTCCAGCTGATTGCGCTTATGCCGGCCGGTTTAGCGAGCAGAGCGGCGGACACCCCTGCTGAAATCTGGAGGAAGACACACAGAGGATGCAGAGGGGGATCACAAAGGCGAGGAAAGAGGACCGGGTCGAGACAACAGAGACTTATGGAGAAGAGGAGTTCGCTGGGTAATAAAATGGATGAGTTGGCGGCGCTAGCCAGGAGTCAGAGAACATTTCGGGAGTGCAGTGTTCTGTGTTTTACTGAAACGGGGCTGCACAAGGACATACCCGACTAAAACGTTTCCATGGAGGGCTTCCAGACCATTCGGGCTGACTGGAAGTGCACTGAGAGCAGTAAGCGTAAAGGAGTCGGGGGCTTGCTGTTCTGGTTAACAACGGATGGTGCAATCTTTGTCATATTACGATCGAGGAACATGTTTGTAGCCCGGATATTGAACTTTTTACTGTTGGCCTCCGGCCATATTCCACCGAGATACAATACTGGGCGTCATGGGAGGTTGTTCCTGCCTGTGGCCGTCGAACTTTGCAGCTCCTCCCGTGGAGGGTCAGACACCCCGAGCCAATAGGCTGGTCCTGGACTTATTTCCATCTGGCATAGTTTGCATATTGTTGTTTGATTGTTTGTGGTTTTTGTATTGCTATATTTATGCTCTATTCTTGGTTGGTGCAGCTGTAACGAAACCCAAATTCCCTTGGGATCAATAAAGTCTATCTGTCTATCTATCTATCTAACTTTCTAATAACCAAAACAGAATGATTGAAAGACCACCCAACTTGGCTGTTCAGCCAGAATGATGAAAATTACAAACTGCAAATACAAAAAGAAAGAAATAATTATGAAATATGAGGAGTGTACTCAGAGGAATAACAATAATAAATGAACAAGCAATAAGTATCGAGAACATGAGATGAAGAGTCTTTTAAAGCGAGCCCATAGGTCGTGGGAACATTTCAGTGATGGTACAAGTGAAGTTGAGTGAAGTTATTCCCCTTTGGTTCAAGAGCCTGACGGTTGAGGGGTAATAACTGGTCGAACCCGGTGGTGTGAGTCCTGAGGTTTCTGTACCTCCTTCCTGATGTCAGCAGTGAGAAGAGAGCATGTCCTGGGTGGTGGGGGTCCCAGATAATGGGTGCTGTGTTTCTGCAAGAGCGCTCTGTGAAGATGTGCTGAATTGTGGGGGTGGCTTTTTCCGTGATGGACTGGGCCATATCCCCACTACTTTTTGTAGGGTTTTCTGCTCAAGGGCATTGGTGTTTCCATATCAGGCTGCATCGCTCTCCACTACACATCTGCAGAAGTTTGACAAAGTTTTAGGTGTCATGCCAAATCTCCACAAACTCCTAAGGAAGTAGAGGCATGGCTGGGCTTTCATCATAATTGCACTTACGTGCTGGGCCCAGGATCAGTCCTCTGAAATGATAACACTGAGGGATAATGACACCGAGATCGCCTTCTCTGCCCATTCCCCTGCTTCTGTTCCAGTTCATAGATACACAGAACCTTGTACAGCACAGGAACAGGCCCTTCAGCCCAACATATCTGTGCTGACCATGATGCTGGTTTATGTTAAATACCAGAGAGCCACAGCCGCAGCGTGCAGGAGGAACTCAGCAGGTCAGGCTGAGGAAATAAAAAGTCAATGTTTCAGACCAGAACGGTGCATAGTGTCTGGTCTGACTAAATTTTATACAACTTCAACATGACTCCTCAACTCCCGTAAATACCAAGTGATTCTACAGATGCTAGAGGAGCTCAGCAGATCAGCCACCATCTGTGGAAATGAATAAACAGTCAATGTTTTGGGCTGAAACCCTTCATCAGTACTTCTTTACCATGTCCTTTAATTTAAATCCCTGCTGTTACAGCGTCGGAATAGAAACATAGAAACATAGAAAATAGGTGCAGGAGTAGGCCATTCGGCCCCTCGAGCCTGCACCGCCATTTATTATGATCATGGCTGATCATCCAACTCAGAACCCCGCCCCAGCCTTCCCTCCATACCCCCTGACCCCCGTAGCCACAAGGGCCATATCTAACTCCCTCTTAAACATAGCCAATGAACTGGCCTCAACTGTTTCCTGTGGCAGAGAATTCCACAGATTCACCACTCTCTGTGTGAAGAAGTTTTTCCTAATCTCGGTCCTAAAAGGCTTCCCCTCTATCCTCAAACTGTGACCCCTCGTTCTGGACTTCCTCAACATCGGGAACAATCTTCCTGCATCTAGCCTGTCCAATCCCTTTAGGATCTTATACGTTTCAAAATGTTTGCCTTTCTCAGAAACCATTTTTGCTCTATATTCCTCTGACTGCCTGGTACAGTATGATTGTTCCTCATTGTAGTGGGAAACATGACAACAGGTTGTAAAACCTTCTGCAGAAGTGCAGAAGAAGATGAGCAAAATTTGGATCCCTCAGAGCTGAGGATAGGAGAAATTTCACTGAAGATTAAAGAAAATGGCAGATGGATTAAATGTAAACAGGAAGTGCTGGAAACACTCAGCAGGTCAGTCAGCATCTGTGGAAGGAGAAAAGCAATCATCATTTCAAGATTCTGGCAGAATCTTCAGCATGAAATGTTAACTGCCACCTGACCTGCTGAGTGTTTGCCGCATTTTCTATTTTTATGGATTTCCAGCAACTGGAGATTTTGATATTCATTTTTTTTCTAGAAAGTTAAATATATGTATGAGCTGAAGGTAGAAGATCAAGACAACTGCCGAGAAATGGTGGACTACTGCCAGCCTAGAGGGAACGAGGAGCTGAAATGAATTGGCAGCTGTGAGGGGGAGCAAAGTATTGGAGACATGCAAGGGATTGAAAGCCAATGTCCCAAGATCCTGCATGCCAAAGATTTGAAAGAAGCGGGTGAATGGTGATAGTGAGTTCAGTGGTGGGTCTATTGCAGAATTCCACTGAGTCAGTATCAGCTCACACAGTTGGGAAGGTAAATATTTAGTAAGGTGTGGGAGAGAAAACAGGAAACTACAGGTTCGTTAGCCTGGCATCTGTATTAGGAAAATACTATTAATTTAGAGATACGGGAACAGACTCTTCTGCCCATTGAGCCCTGTACCATCCACTTACACACATGTAAACAATTAACCTACTAACCTGCACGTCTTCAGGATGTAGGCGGAAACCAGAGCACACAGTGGAAACCCATGCGTTCATGGGAAGAATGAACAAACTCCTTACAGACAGAGGTGGGAATTGAACCTCGGGCACTGGCTCTGTAATGGCGTTATGGCAACTGCTTCATGTTACTTACTTACTGCCTGGTAGGTGGCTGGCGTTTAGGGCAGCAACGAAGACCCTCCATCCCTGTCTGTCCATACCGTCACACACACAGTGTAGAAGGATTCTTCGTTGCTGTTTCTGCAGCAGTTTCTTTTGATCAGTCCGGGTCGTCAGCCCTGAGCTGAGCTTCCAAACCTGGACGACGAGTGGACTACCTCTGCCCGTTGACCTGATTGGCTTGGGTGACCCGACCAAGCGCTGACCCCAGCCAGCACAGCCCTCCGGCCCATTGAGACACGCAAGTCTCCGAACCCCATGACAAAGGCTGTGGTCTTCTTGGAGGCGCCACTCATTAGGAACGTATCGTTGAAGAAGTCATGGCAGGGCGTGTGGAAACAATAGTGAATTGGAATCCACACGGTGTTGTGGTTTGTCACAGCTCCATCACGGACGCAATCCTCTCCACCGTTGAGTGAGGACATCGTCAGAAAGTGGTGCCTCATGAAAGCAGCATCTATCATCAAGGATACTGGCCATCTGCGACATGCCCTCTTCTCAGTACCACCGCCAGAAGACCCAGCATCAACTGTTTAGGAGCAGATTCTTCCCTTCCACCATTGGATTTCCGAATGGTCCATGAAACCATGAACACTTTTCCTCTCACATTATTTTATTCCATTTTTTGTTGCAGTAACATGTAGTCATTTTTATGCCTTGCTTTTACAAACTGCTGCCACAAAAACTAATAAACCTCACAACATATGTCAGTGATGATATTAGATTAGATTAGATTAGATTATGAGGACACGCAATCCTCTTTTATTGTCATTTAGTAATGCATGCATTAAGAAATGATACAATGTTCCTCCAATATGATATCGCAGACACAGGACAGACCAAGACTAAAAACTGACAAAACCACGTAATTATAACATATAGTTACAACAGTGGAAAGCAATACCATAATTTGATAAAGAGCAGACCATGGGCATGGTAAAGAAAAAGTCTCAAAGTCTCTCAAAAGTCTCATCGTCTCATGCAGATGGTAGAAGGAAGAAAAACTCTCCCTGTCATGAACCTCCAGCGTTGCAAACTTGCCGATGCAGCACCCTGGAAGCACCCGACCACAGCCGACTCTTGAGTCCGTCCGAAAACTTCGAGCCTCCGACCAGCCCTCCGACAGTGAGCACCATCCCTGCTGGGCGCTTCGACCCCGCCCCGGCAACAGGCAATAGGCAAAGCCGAGGATCTGGGGCCTTCCCTCCGGAGATTCTCGATCGCACAGTAGCAGCGGCAGCAAACCGGGCATTTCAGAAGTTTCTCCAGATGTTCCTCTGTGCTTCTCACGGCTGTCTCCATCAAATCAGGATTGTGCACGGCATCCTACTTAACAAATACCGATATCATTTCGGAATGGCCGCGTGTGCTGCGTTGTGCCGCCATCTTCTCCTCCATATAAAAATAATAATAATATTTATGATTATTTATTATTATTCTTGTTTTGTGATACAGCACGGTGACAGACCCTCCACTCCAGTGGCCAATTTCACCAGCTGACCATTTAACCTACCCAACCGGTTGGTCTCTGAACTGTGGGAGGAAACCAGAGCACCCGGAGGAAACCCACGCGGTCGCGGGGAGAACATATAAACTCCTTCCATATAGATCATTCCAAAACTCGAGCACATCAGCCGGTACAAGGGGAGAAACAACAACAGGATCAGAATGAAGAGTTGCTGGTTCAGGTTGAGAGCAGTGTGGGCAGACTAAGGTACAAGGGCCGCAACAAGGTAGATTGTGAGATCAAAAGTACATCTTTAGTGGATCACAGGTCCCTTGCGTGGAGTCAATATACACATATGATGGGGGACAACATGACCAACCAATGTGATAGATTATTTGGAGGTTATAACTCGCAGAATAGAGAAGGGGAAACCCCCTGAATAAGGATAAAATTGCACAGAATGGGAACATGATGGATGGCAGGGTCCCAGCACAGGTTCAGTCAGAGGTTCCCACCTGCTTCAGAGGGGCAACAATCATACCAGTGCCAAGAAGAGCAGGGTGAGCTGTCTCGATGACTATCGCCCAGTAGCACTCATATCTATGGTGATGAACTGCTTTGAGGGGTTGGTTATGGCCAGAATCAACACTTGTCTCCACAAGGAACTGGAGCCACTGTAATTTGCCCATCTCCACAATAGGTCTGCAGTGGATGTGACCTCACTGGCTTTTCGCTCAGCCGTGGATTGTTGAGTTCTGTTCATTTGGGCTATGTAGGCATGCAATTGGACAGGGCCTTCGTGGCAAACAATACCATACACAGTGTACATGTCTATAGACTGTATCGACTTGCGTTTGGCCAGAATCCAAAGCTTCCCTCTGTCCTGGTTGACAGGCCAGCTGCTCAAAAGGGCAATGTTCCCTCTAATCTTTAGTAGTCAGTGCCCGCGAAAATCTTATGTTGTGCAATTTTTTTTCCTGTGACAGGAGTATGTGCGCACTGCATGCACACATGTCACAGTTTGTGTAGGTTTACAAAATATCTGACACAAAACTGCACAGAACAGCAACAAAATAACATACATATTTAAGTCACTCAGTTATTTTTTCTCTCTCCTGTCTTTGGCATTTACCCATTCTTTGTAAACTCTTCCTAGACTAATAGAACTGACATCCAATTGATAGCTTTTGATTCTCACTAACATATCCAAATGACATTCTCCTAAACGGTTTCTCAGTTTGTTTTTGAGTTGATTCATTAGGCTAAAACCTCACTCACAGTCCGCACTAGACGCAAGAAAGGTTCCCCCAATGTCCATCAACTGTGCAAGGTCGCAAAACTGTTCATTTTGAAGTACAAGTGCCACCATTAACAGAAGCAGTTAGCTAAAAGATTATTTTCAATAAGTATGATTATTAATTACTACATTGTTTTAGGTAACTAACCTTTTGTGCACACATTAATTTCCTTTGTGGGTGCGCACATGCGCGCAGCTTAGAGGGAACAGTGCTAGAGGGCACTACAAGGGGTGAACGGGTTGGAAAACATTATTTCAGCACTGCATGCATCAAGGAAAGCTTTCATGGAAGCAGAGTGTTCGGAGAGAATTCGAAGATCACTGAGGGCACAGGTCTGTCCTAAAAATGACAGATATGAGACAGGACAAAGTGTTTTACAATAGAGCAGACTGGACAGAATGGAAAGTTCCTGGAGCTGTCAATGGTCAGGATGGAGTTATGGTCTTACATGAGATATAGAGGTACACAAGACCACAAGACATAGGAGCAGAATCAGGCCATTTGGCCCATCGAGTCTGCTCTACCATTTAACCGTAGCTGATCCTTTCATCCCCTCCTCAGCCTTCTCCCCATAACCAAACAAAAACCTGTCATGCTCTGCCTTAAATACACCCAACGACCTGGCCTCCACAGCTGCCTGAGCTGATAAATTCCACAAATTCACCGCCCTTTAGCTAAATAAATTTCTCTTCAGCTCTGTTTTAAATGGATGCCCTCTATCTTGAGGCTGTCCCCCACCATGAGGAACATCCTTTCCACATCCTGTCTAGGCCTTTCAACATTCAAATCGTTTCAATGACATCCCCTCTTTTTCTTCTAAATTCCAGCAAATGCAGACACAGAGCTATCAAACATTTCTCATATGATAAACCCTTTCATTCCCAGACTCATCCTTGTGAACCTCCTCTGAACCCTCTCCAGTGCCAGCACATCTTTTCTTAGATAAGGAGCCCAAAACAATTCATAATACTCAAGGTGAGGCCTCAGCAGTGCCTTATAAAGCCTCAGCATCATTGTCCCTGCTCTTGTACTCTAGACCTCTTCAAATGAATGCTAACATTGCATTTGCCTTCCTCACCACTGACTCAACCTGCAAGTTAATCTTTAGGGTGTTCTGTACAAGGACTCCCAAGTCCCTTTGCATCTCAGATTTTTGGACTTTCTCCCATTGAGAAAATAGTCTGTACATTTATTTCTACTACTCAAGCACATGGCCATGCATGTTCCAACATTGTACATGGAATGAATATGTATATGTATGTGAGAGTGATCATTCCAGGCTACATAAAGCAGACTGAAGACTATCAGAACTCCATGGAGAATGACACACCAGAAAATGAAAAGCACTTTCGTAAGAACTGAAGAAATCGGAGCAGGAGTAGGCTATGTGGCCTGTCAAGCCTGCTCCACCATTCAATAAGATCATGACTGATCTGACCATAGACTCATCTCCACCTACCTGCCTTTTCCCCAGAACTCTTAATTCCTGAAATACGTAAAAATCTATCCAAACTTGTCTTAAATATATTTACTGAGGTAGCTTCCACTGCTTCATTGGGCAGAGAATTCCACAGATCCACCACTCTTTGGAAAAAGCAGTTCCTTCTCATCTCCGTCCTAAATCTACTCCCTGAATCTTGAGGCTGTGCCCTCTAGTTCTAGTCTTACCTATCTGTGGAAACAACTGTCCTGCCTCTGTCTTATGTATCCCTTTCATAATTTTATATGTTTCGAAAAAGAGATCTCCTCTCATTCTTCTGATTTCAGCGAGTACAGTCCCAGGCGACTCAATCTCTCCTCATCGTCTAAACTCCTCATCTCTGGAATCAACCTGGTGAACCTCCTCTGCACCGCCTCCAAAGCCAGTAAATCCTTCCTCAAGTAAGGAGACCAGAACTGTGCACAGTACTCCAGGTGCAGCCTCACCAGTACCCTGTAGAGTTGCAGCATAACCTTCCTGCTCTTCAATTCAGTCCCTCTAGTAATGAAGACCAACATTCCATTTGCTTTCTTGATAGCCTGCTGCACCTGCAAACCAACCTTTTGTGATTCATGCATAATTACTCCCAAGTCCCTCAGCACTCCAGCATGATGCAGTCTTTTACCATTTCATTAATAATCTGATCTTCCATTTTTCCCGCGAGAGGATGACCTCGCATTTCCCAGCATTGTACTCCATCTGATAATCCCTTGCCCACTCACTTAACCTGTCTACATCTCTCTGCAGGCTCTCTGTATCTTCTGCACAATTTGCTTTTCCACTCAATTTAGTGTCATCAGCAAACTCAAATACATTACACTCGGTCCCCTCTTCCAGATCGTTAATGTATATTATGAACAGTTGCAGGCCCAGCACCGACCCCTGCACCACACCGCTCATCACTGATTGCCAACCAAAGCAATACCCATGTGTTCCAACTCTCTGCTTCCTGTTGGTTAACCAATTCTCTATCCATGCTAACGTAACCCCCAGGTTCAGCCAGCACGTGTTTGTCTCGGGGAAGACAGCCTCTGGCCCAGCCAAATGGAAAAATTTCATTCGTGTGGATGCTGCGTGATGTGTTGCCTGTTTACAAATCCGTACCACAAAATATCAGATGGTACACCATATGCAATGAAATGATTGAACTTTATAAATCTTAATCTGACTATAGGGTTAGTAAAGTAAATAAAAAGAAAACAGGCCCATTTTAACGAAACGGTCTAATGTGCATGTTGGAGCTCACGGTTCCATCCATTCGTTCCCCATCAACCTCCTCGCTGACCCTCGGACCCTCGCTCCAAGTCCACTCAGTCCTGCGGTCTACCAGCTCTCTCCACTCGCATCTTCATCTCTCGCTGACAAAAGACCACAAAATCCCTTCTCTCAGACCCACAAGAAAGAACAACACACCTCTCATTGGATAGCGCACATTCCAAAGCCCCCTGTTATCTCTAGCCATAACCCAAACATTGCTGCTACAGAGAAACCATTACCTTAGCAGTGAAACATTACAGAGCATTACACTGAAGGCTGAGTTATACTTCTGCGCAGTAGCCTACACTGTAGCCTACGCAAGTGGCCGACGCCGTTGTGAGCATTTATACTTTATACTTCAACACAAAGAAACTCAAACTTCAAACAATGGTGACAGAAACTGAAGGAGGGTGAATTTTCTGTGCTTGTCCGGCCTCTGAGAGACATGGACGAGGAAATGCATTTCAAATATTTTCGGATGTTGGCAGGTAGATTTGACGATTTTGTTTATTGTCTCCAACCAGTTATTTTGCATCAGTGTACACACAGTATACTCAGAGACTGGCAATCACCATTCGAGTTTTAGCTTCAGGTGGAATTCAACAGGCTGTAGCAGCTAGCTACAAACTGGCGTCAAGCACAGGGTCCTCCATAATTTCGGAGGTCTGTAAAGCTTTATGGAAAGCATTGCAGCCAGAGTTCCTTCCCTGCCCCTCAGTCGCCCGATGGGAAGCTATTGCAGCGTAGGAGGAAATGCGATGCCTCCAAGTGGACCAATCACAGCTGTTGTGTTCTGCATCACTGCGACATGTAGCTACGTTTTTGGGGAGGTGCATATCAGGCTACGGCATAGGGTACAGCGTAGGGTATGGGGCTACGCCATACCTATGGCGTAGATTTGACGCAGAAGTATAAATTGGTCTTAATACATCTCCCCCAACACTATGCATCTTTATCTTGTGGGTAGGTCTTTACCTGGTACACTTGTCACATAGCACAGACAGTGACAAGGAGAGTGCAGCTAAAGACCCAACAGATTTGCTCAACAGCTGCACAGACAGAGCAGCTGGGGACTCAACAGACTTGCTTGAACAGGAATCTTCACAAGTGCAAAGACAACATGAAAGTTTTAGTCTTAAAACAGGACAAACTTTGAGATCTGTAGACCAAGACACTGGTATCTCATACAAAACTGAAGTCTTAAGATGGGCTGGCAAAGCCACTGGGAGAAACAAAAAGTTGGTACAACTTGAATTACCTAGAACCAGCTGGAACTGCAGGGTCAGGTGACATGTCATGTGTAGACAAAACTTATTGAACCAAGTAAAGATCAGGCTGGACCGTCTGAGAAATGTTATGATCAAGGTGCCCTGGTAACTAAGATATAAACTGGGACCTTCTTGGTATACGGGGGTTAGATAGGGATGAATTTCTAAAGTGTATCCAAGAAGGTTTCTCAAATCAGTATGTGGACAGTCCAGCTAGAGGAGGGGCAGTACTGGACCAGGAGTTGGGTAATGAGCCCAGTGGGTGAACAGTTAGGGGACAGTGACCACAATTCCTTAACTTTCAGGATAGCTATAGATAAGGAAAGGTAAATTTTAAATTAGAGTTGGGAAAATTAGGCAGGAACTAAGAAGTATTAATTAGGTACACCTTTTTTCTGGCAAGTCCACATTAGACATGTAGGGAGGTGGTTAAAGATCAAATGTACAGAGTACAGGAAAGGTATGTTCCTGTTGGAAGGAAGAATGATGATGAAAGATAAGAAAACCTTGGATGTACAGAGAGGTGATATTAGTCAGGAAGGAAAAGAAAAGGCGTGTAAAGCTTCAGAAGTAAAGATTGAATGAACCACATGGGGAATATAAAGAAGTTTGAAAAAAGTAAAGAAGGGAATTAGGAAAACTAGGCAGGGCTATGAAAAGTCCTTGGCAAGTAGGATTAAGGTGAATCCCAAGGCATTCTACACATACATCAAGAGGCAGAGGATAACTAGGGAGGAGGGTGAGACCACTCATGGATAAAGAGGGGAACATTTGCTTGGATGCAGAGCATGTGAGTGAGGTACTTAATGAGTACCTAACTTCAGTATTTACCGAGGAAAAGGTCACGGAGGGTCAGGAGATCAGTGCTGAGTGTATAAATATGTTAGAGCATTTAGAGGTCAAGGGGGAGGAAGTGTTGGGCCTTTTAATGAGTATTAAGGTGGATAAATCCCCACAGCACCATGAGATTTGCCCCATGGTATTGAAGGAGGCAAGATACAAGATTGTGGGGCTCTTGATCAGTATCCTCGTGTCCTCTCTAGCCACAGGTGAGGTTCCAGAGGACAGTTAAGTGGCTAATGTTGCACTCTATTTAAGAAGGGAACAAGGGAAGATCCTGGGAACTATAGACCAGTGAGTCTCACATTAATTATAGGGAAATTTCTGGAGAAAATCCTTAGGGATAGGATATATGACCATTTGGAAACCCAAGGCCTAATTAGGAAGAGCCAGCATGGCTTTGTGTGGGGCAGGTCAGGCCTTACCGACTTGACTGAGTTTTTTGACAAGGTGTTGAGAGAGATTGATGGGGGTAGGGCAGCAGAAGTTGTCTCCATGGATTTTAGTAAGGCATTTGATAAAATCCCTCTTGGGAGGCTGATCCAGAAGGTGAAGGTGTGTGGGAACTGCAGCAAGTCGGCTGTCTGGATTCAGAACTGCTTTGCACATAGAAGACAAAGGTTAGTGGTTGAAGGGACTTACTTGAGTTGGAGGTCTGTAATTAGTCGTGTTCTGCAAGACTCTGTGCTGGGACCTCTGCTGTTTGTGATGTATATAAATGTCTTGGATGAAAATGCAGATGGGTGGGTTAGTAAGTTGTGGGTGATACCAAGATTGGTGGAGTTGTGGATAGTGTAGAAGACTGGCAAGGAATACAGCATGATATAGATCAGTTGCAGATATGGGCAGAGGAATGGCAGATGGAGTTTAACCCGGATAAATGTGAGGTGTTGCACCTCAGTAGGGCAAATGCACGGAGACAGTACACTGTTAAGGGCAAGATCATTAACGGTGTGGCTGAGCCGAGAGATCTTGTGGTCCAAGTTCATAGCTCCTTGAAACTGGCTACACAGGTCAATCAGGTGGTTAAGAAGGATTATGGAATGCTTGCTCTTATTAGTTGAGGCACTGGGTTCAGAACTCTGGAGGTAATGTTGCAACTTTATAAAACTCTGGTTAGGTCATATCTGGAGTAATGCATACAATTCTGGTCACCCCACTATAGGAAGGATGTTGAGGCTTTGGAGAGGGTGCAGAAGAGGTTCACCAGGAAGTTGCCTGGTTTAGAGGGCGTGTGCTATCATGAGAGGCTGGATAAACTTGGGTTGTTTTCACCAGAGTGTCAGAGGCTGAGGGGAGATGTGAGAGAGGTTTACAAGATTATGAGAGGCATAGATAGAAAAGACAGAGAGTGTCTGTTTCCCAAAGTTGTAATGTCTAGTACCAGAGGGCATGTATTGAAGGTGAGAGGGGGTAGGTTCAAGGGGGATGTGAGGGGCAAGCGTTTACCCAGAGAGTGGTGGTGCTGGAATGTGCTGCCTGGTATGGTGGTAGAAGCAAATACATCAGAGGCTTTTGAGAAATGGTTGGATTGGCACATGGATGTAAGGAAATTGAAGGGGTATGGACATTGTGTAGGTAGGAGGGATTAGTATTTGGGAGTTTTTGATTTGCTTTGTAGCTGTTTCGGCACAACACTGTGGACCGAGTGGCCTGTTTCTGTGCTGTAACCTTCTGTGCTGTATGTTCTAACCCAGAAAAATGAAGAAATTATCATGATGGAAGAAAAGTTAACCAATGGAAGAGCATGACTCCCTGTGGAAGACATCCCACCACTGGAGCAGACCAGATGTCGATAAGGAAGCATTGAACGCCTGGCTCAGAGTTGGAGAGGTCTTCAGAGAAACAGAGGGGTTCCTCGTGACAGTACAGGACCAGGTGGTGGTTAACAAAAGAAAAATCAAAAATACATCACAAACGGCCAACAAATTCAAGTTGATAAATGCAGGAAATGCCAAGAGAAACTAGAAACAATCCAGCACATTATAGGATCCTGCAGCAGTTTAACTCAATCTGATTACTTACACAGGCAAACATCATTCACCAAAACCTTGTTTTAATATGCAAATCCATAAAAGACACCATACCTTACTATAAATACAAGCCTGATCCAGATTTAGGGATAGAGTCCCACAAATTATATTACAACTGATCCATTGTACAGATAGGACAATCTCTAATAACTGTCCATATATAATATTACAGGATAAACAAGCAAGAACAACTTAATAGATACAGCCATTCCAAACACACATAACATACAGAAATCACTGTGAAAAACACCAGAAATATGCTGATTTAAAAGAGGAAAATGAAAGATTATGGAACATGAACAGCGTATACATTGTCCCAATAGTAATATCTGCAACTGTTATTATCCAAAAATAACTAAACAATTCGATTGAACAATGAAGCCAACCCATCAATATTAAGGTAAATCTCCAGAAATCCACAAAATCCACAATACCAGACATCCCACCTCTTCCGGAAGTTCTGGGAGTCTCTCGTATACTGATAGCGGCTCGCTGATGCCCGCAAATTATATATCCCGGAAGTTGATTTTTTTGAGAGGGAGAGGGAGAGCGGGAGGGAGCATCCTGATTGGTCTCTCTTCGTGCTAAGTAGACCTATCAGTTTTCTCTGTGGGCGGGCTTTACAGTCGACCTCAAAAATAATGACAGTGTTGCTTGCTGCATTGTTTGCAACAGTGACTTTTCTATTGCCCAAGGTGGGTTAAAATGTAAAAGACATGTTGAGGTGAGTTTAACAGGTGTCATTCATTCATTAGTGTAGCTAACATTATTTAAACTAGCTGGCTAGCTACCAAGGAGCTACACTATTGATATCCTACGTGATGAGGCCAAACTCCCTGTAGACTTGCTTAAAGTTGTAATAGAATAAACATGATAATATAATGTAGTACATATTTTAATGTCACTTTTTCTGCATATACCTAACTTGGTTTACAGATTAGACAAAATCTCTAAACAATGTATTACATACGTCCTTGGAGGTCGACGAGGGGGGGCGGGGGGCGGTGGTGGTGATGTGGGGTTGGGGGACGCGGGGGTGCTACCTCCCTGAAATGAGGTTTTGCAGGGTGGGATGTCTGCTATACTAAACACCACAAGAATAGTCGAGAAGTTCCTGGCAACTGAGAAACTAGTGAGCTTGACTATGCAGTAATAATAAATATCAAGAACATGAGGTGAAGAGTCCTTGAAAGCAAGTCCATGGGTTGTGGGAACAGTTCACTGATGGGGCAAGTGATGTTGAGTGAAGTTATCCCTTTTGGTTCCAGGGCCTGATAGTTTAGAGATAATAACTGTTCCTGAACCTGGTGATGTGAGTCCTGAGGCTCCTGTACCTTCTTCCCAATGGCAGCAGCGAGAAGAGAGCATGGTCTGGGTCATTGATGAGGGACGCTGCTTTCTTGCGACAGCAGACCTTGTATGTGTGCCCAGTGATGGGGAGGGATTTACTGGGAGGAACTGGGCCGTATCTGCTACTATTTGTGGGCTTTTCATTTCAAGGGCATAATGCAGTCAATATATTCTCCACCACACATCTATAGAAGTTTCTCAATGTTTTAGATGACATGCTGAATACTTGCAAACTTCTAAGAAAGTGGAAGCACGGCCATGCCTTCTTTATCGTGCCACTTACGCACTGGACCCAGGACAGATCCTCTGAAATGATAGCACTGAGGAATCGAAAGCTGCTGACCCTCCAACGAGGAGAGGCTCACGGACCGCCGGTCTTCCTGACATTGAGTGAGAATCTGGCACCACTCAGCCAGATCTTCAATCTCCCTCCCAGATTTGGTGTCATCAGCACATTTAAATGCGGCATTGGAGCAGTGATTCGCCTCGAGGTCACAATGTAAAACGGGTAGAGCCGGGGGGTGGGGGGCTAAGTCAACAGCCTTGTGGTGTGCCTGTACTGATGAAGATTGTGGAGAAGATGTAGTTGACAATCCGAATTGACTGGGGTCTGCAAGTGGGAAATGGAGGATCCAATTGCACAAGGAGGTACTGAGGCCTGTGAGGGGATCCAGGAGTGCCCCTATTAACTGTTTGAAGAGAGACTGAGAGAGACATTTATCATTGATGGTTTGTTTGGAAAGGAGAGAGAGACAGTTATTTACCACCGATATATTGCTTTTGAAAAGAGAGAGAGAGACGAAGATTAACAGTTGGACTGTCACTTTAAGGCATTGGAAGTAACTTTGGATTTTTACTGAGATTGGAGCTGGAGACAGCACCAAGCAGCTCGTAGGTTGCTATGGTGACCGAAGGCGGTGTTATTTAATGGAGACTCGATGTTATGATTTTCAGCAGGTTGTTGATATTTCTTCAAGGACTTCTTGCCTGCTTGTGTATTTCCTTTACAGACAAAGGAAGGAGGGACTCTTTGAATGACAGGTGATGCTCAGCCTGGTGAAATAAATGGGAGGTCAGATGATACAGACCTCAGGACACATGATCTGGACACTGAAGGAGCATTGTTGTGCCCGCAGAGAAAGCGGGATTTGGAGGATCAATCAGGCGGATTGATCCAAATTGCTATTCCATCGGTGAAGAAGGGGTTGACTGGTGGGGAGTTGTCTATGTGTCCACCCTCGCCTGGGTGATAGCTGCAACACAGGAAAACCGGTCCCCTTGGTTAAATTCACGGTCGGTGACTTGTAAAGGATTTCAGAGGACAACGAGAAGATCGTCGGCGTCAGCTCACCTGAAGACTCAACTCTCTCTCTCTCTCTTCATCACTACTCAACTCAATACCACCAACTGAACTGAACTGAACTTTACTCATCATCGTAAGACTGTATCTTTTTACCCCTAGACTTAAAGAAGTTTGGTTTTCATAGAAACATAGAAACATAGAAAATAGGTGCAGGAGTAGGCCATTCAGCCCTTCGAGCCTGCACCACCATTCAGTATGATCATGGCTGATCATCCAACTCAGAACCCTGTACCAGCCTTCCCTCCATACCCCTATCCCTTTAGCCACAAGGGCCATATCTAACTCCCTCTTAAATATAGCCAATGAACTGGCCTCAACTGTTTCCTGTGGCAGAGAATTCCACAGATTCACCACTCTCTGTGTGAAGAAGTTTTTCCTAATCTTGGTCCTAAAAGGCTTCGCCTTTATCCTCAAACTGTGACCCCTCATTCTGGACTTCCCCAACATCGGGAGCAATCTTCCTGCATCTAGCCTGTCCAATCCCTTTAGGATTTTATACGTTTCAATAAGCTCCCCCCTCAGTCTTCTAAGTTCCAGCAAGTATAAGCCTAGTCGATCCAGTCTTTCATCATATGAAAGTCCTGCCATCCCAGGAATCAATCTGGTGAACCTTCTTTGTACTCCCTCTATGGCAGGAATGTCTTTCCTCAGATTAGGGGACCAAAACTGCACATAATACTCCAGGTGTGGTCTCACCAAGGCCTTGTACAACTGCAGTAGTACCTCCCTGCTCCTGTACTCGAATCCTCTTGCTATGAATACCAGCATACCATTTGCCTTTTTCACCGCCTGCTGTACCTGCATGCCCACTTTCAATGACTGGTGTATAATGACACCCAGGTCTCGTTACACCTCCCCTTTTGTTTTCCTGTTTTTGCCACCAAAGTGGATAAACTCACATTTATCCACATTAAATTGCATCTGCCATGAATTTGCCCACTCACCTAACCTATCCAAGTCACCCTGCATCCTCTTAGCATCCTCCTCACAGCTAACACTGCCGCCCAGCTTCGTGTCATCCGCAAACTTGGAGATGCTGCGTTTAATTCCCTCATCTAAGTCATTAATATATATTGTAAACAACTGGGGTCCCAGCACTGAGCCTTGCGGTACCCCACTAGTCACTGCCTGCCATTCTGAAAAGGTCCCGTTTATTCCCACTCTTTGCTTCCTGTCTGCCAACCAATTCTCTATCCACATCAATACCTTACCCCCAATACCGTGTGCTTTAAGTTTGCACACTAATCTCCTGTGTGGGCCCTCGTCAAAAGCCTTTTGAAGATCCAAATATACCACATCCACTGGTCATGCATATATTCCACACTTACGTTTATATATAATCATTGCTAACCTGTTTGATTTATTTACATTTATATTTACTGTATTGCGTAGTTATTAATAAATATTAGTAGTTTATAGCAATACGAGACTCCAAAGTGGCTTCTATTTCTGCTGGTTTCTTTATTCCTGTCACGGGGTACGTGACAGGCCATGATCTTAAAGCTTTTTGATTAGCTTTGAGGGGATGATGGTATAGAACGCTGAGCCGTAGTCAATAAAGAGCATCCTGATGTATGTATCCTCCTGTCGAGGTGTTCTAGAATTGACTGAAGAGCCAATGAAGTAGCATTTGCAGGTTGACCCCTTGCCCCAGTAGGCAAAATAGAGTGGATCCAAGTTACTTCCGGGGCAGAGTTTGATGTTTCAGCGCCAACCTCTCAAAGCACTTGATCACAGTGGATGTAAGTGCTACTGGACAATAGGACCACGTTCTTCTTAGGCACGGGTAGAACTTAACCTGTTTGGAGCAGGTGGGTACCTCAGACTATAGAAGCGAGAGGTTAAGGATATGAGTGAACACTTCCGTGGGTTCTCCCTCCTGAAGGATGCTCTCACGTCGGCGTCAGAGGCTGAAAGCGCGGGGCCACGGGGGGCACTGAATATTCGTGAAGGTGCCCCCGTGTTTTGACGTTCAGGCGAGCACAAAAAGGCATTGAGCTCATCTGTGAGCGAAGCTTTGTTGTCACGTGTGTCGCTCGGTATGGTTTCACCACAAATAATCCTCCCTTCTTTCATTCATCTGTCTCCAACAACATCTTCTTCAGAATAACCGGCCCCAATTATCAAACATTTCCCTTTCTCTTTCAGATGACTTCCCCATTGGGTCCGTCTTGGTCTCGATGCGTTCTATTCTCCCACCTGCCGTGTGATCTGACATAACACCTGTTTATTTTTAACTTTTCCACACTCTGCAGTAGATATAAAAAGTTAAATCTGTGCTATCTGATACAGATGCAATTAACCTGCTGAATCTTTGCATTTTTATTTTCATTTTCTAATTTATGCGAATTTGTCTTTCGCAGAGACAGCGGCCTCGGGCTAATTAATGGCCACATTTATACCCAAACTGCCCTGCGGCTGAGAAATCGCTCCGTTCAGCACAGACACCGCCGGTACGCATGCGCAGACGATGAGGATATGGCGCTGACTTCCGGGTGCGGAGCGGAGCGCAGCGCAGCGCGCCGAGCGGAAAGGAAGGGCTGGGGAACCGGGCTTGTCCCAGAGCGGCGGCGGCGGCCCGTGGGCATCCGGGGGAGGAGATCGTGCCCAGCCTTACCCAGCCGGAGGCTGCTCCTCGGACCCGGGACCCGGGACCCGGGACCCGGCCTCGGGATCGATTTAATCTGCGACCTGGGGCTCAGCTGCGACCCGCCGAGCTTCCGGAGCCTGCGCCGGGCCGGAGAGGGACCTCCAGTCGCTGTGTGACCGGGAAGGAAGACACTGATTTCGCCCCCTCTTTGTTCTCACTCCCCTCCCTCCGCAGCAATGAACCCCTTCAATTGCTCGGACTGCGGGAAGCAGTTCAAACGATCCAGCGACCTGACCAAACACCATCGGACACACACCGGGGAGAGGCCGTTCACCTGCCCTCACTGTGGTAAGGGGTTCATTGATTCTTCCAACCTGCAGAGACACCGGCGAATCCACACCGGGGAGCGGCCGTTCACCTGCTCCCAGTGCGGGGAGGGCTTCACCCAGTCCACGCACCTGATGATCCACCAGCGGGTCCACACCGGGGAGAAGCCCTTCACCTGCGCCGAGTGCGGGAAGGGCTTCACGCAGGCCGTTCACCTGGTGACCCACCAGCGGATGCACTCGGGGGAGAGGCCCTTCACCTGCTCGGAGTGCGGGAAGGGCTTCACCGAGTCCTCGACCTTGCTGAGGCACCAGCGGATTCACACCGGCGAGAGGCCCTTCATCTGCTCCGAGTGCGGGAAGGGCTTCATTTGGTCGTCCAACCTGCTGACCCACCAGCGGATCCACACGGGCGAGAGGCCGTTCAGCTGCTCCGAGTGCGGGAAGGGCTTCATCCGGTCGTCCAACCTGCAGAGACACCAGCGAGTCCACACCGGGGAGCGGCCGTTCATCTGCTCCCAGTGCGGGGAGGGCTTCACCCAGTCCACGCACCTGATGATCCACCAGCGGGTCCACACCCTCGAGAAGCCGTTCACCTGCGCCGAGTGCGGGAAGGGCTTCATCCAGGCCGTTCACCTGATGACCCACCAGCGGATTCACACCGGGGAGAGGCCCTTCACCTGCTTGGAGTGCCTGAAGGGGTTCACAGAGCTGTCAACCCTGCTGAGACACCGGCGGATTCACACTGGAGAGAGGCCCTATACCTGCTTAGAGTGCGGGAAGGGCTTCACCGAGTCCTCGACCTTGCTGAGGCACCAGCGGATTCACACCGGCGAGAGGCCCTTCATCTGCTCCGAGTGCGGGAAGGGCTTCATTCGCTCCTTCAACCTGGAGATCCACCAGCGGATCCACACCGGGGAGAAGCCGTTCACCTGCTCCGACTGTGGGAAAGGGTTCACTCACTCATCCAACCTGCTGCGGCACCAGCGTTAAGGAAGCTGGGTGCGGAATATTTCAACCTGACGGCGGGGTGGAAAGAACTGGATTCAGTGGCTTGTTGCGGTCCCTGGGTTCAGTTGGGACCGGATTCTGCTGATGTTCACCCCGTAACTGGGCTAGAACACAGCATTCTGGATTGACAGTGTTGTTCACTCAAGTCACGAACTCCTCCGACAAATATTGAGAGCCCTCCGTTGGTAAATGTTGTGTTGTAGTTGATATGATACGGAGAGCAAGCGGTTACCCGGGCAACCAGCCCACCCCCCCACGCAGCTGGTGAATCCAAAGGAATGGCAGAGACTGATACGGTTTGGCACCAGCAGCGTGGCAGGAATTGCCAGTCAGCGTTGAACTCAACATGGAACTGCTTCAGGGGCTCCACTCCGGGTTTCCCCCCTGGGGTTTACTCCTGAAGCCCTCCCCGTACCGTAAGTGGGTAGGCCGCAAGGCAGCGGGGGTGTGAGATCAGAGATCAGAGTTTTCCCCCTCCTCGGTGAGCTGCCAACCACGGCTGACGAGCACCCCCCCCCCGAAGTGACTGGTTTTAAGGTGCCACTCACCCACCTTTGCCCCTCCTGTCGATGGAACTCAGACCCGAAGGCCGGGAGCTGGACTTGGCTGTCAGAGACTCACACACCATTGAGAGCATCCAATACGCGGTGGGAGTTTATCCCCACCACGCCCTGCCCTGGCTGTGATCACCGGGAGGGACCTGACAAATCCTATTCTGTGTAGTCTGTAGCTGTACAAAGCCAGGTGACTGCTCCCTGGCTCGTGTATTCTTCCTGTCCTGTCTTAGATGCGTTTACCTCAATATATCGTTCGTGTTCACCTCCACTTCTTGTTGGAAGTTTTCTCTTAAGTCCTGAGACCCAGTGGGTACTGTGACAGGCCCTTCGGCCCAATGTGTTAATGCTAACCTTTTTCCCCCACCTACACTGATCCCGCTCATGCCCTGCCCCTCGCTACCACCTCCTCCTGCGTCAGCGAGTCGTAGTTATCAGCCACTCTTCCCCCTCAATTCCCCTTGCAAAACTCCTCCCCCCCCCACCCTCACCTTAAACCTCCGCCCACTTGTCCTCGGTGCCACCACCAGGGGCATCGAGGGTGATGGGGAGGCGGCGGGAGAAAGGGAGGGAACGCTGAATCACGGCCCCTCCCGGGAAAGAAAGGACAACGTGCGTTGATGTAGCACTGGCCACCTTCCCGCAGGGCTGTAGGGCCGTTGTATTCTGGTCATTGCTGTAACGTGTGAAATAGAGCAGCCGGTTACATTTCTAATTTATTAGTTTTATTTCGAGAGACGGTGCTAAACGGGCCCTCCGATGTAACCCCAGCCTAATCACAGGGCTGTACACAACGACCAGTTAACCCGCGAACTCCTGCGTCGTTGCACTGTGGGAGGAAACCCACCCGCGTACAGACCCCTACAGGCGGTGCCGGAATTGAACGCCGACCGCCAGCGTCCGCCGCGCTGGCTCCTTCACCCCAGGGTGCGTGCGCAGCGAGGTGCCACGGAGAGCGGGGTGAGCGGCGGTCTGTTAGTGGGGGGGAGCAGGGAGGGTCCGGCATCCCCAGAGATGGGGAGGGTGTGGGACCTGCAGGGAATGGTCCACGTCAGGGGGAGCGGGATTGATCGGTACTGGGGTGGGGGGTGGGGGGGGGGTAGGGGAGGAGGCCCTCGGGGAGCCAGTGAGCCAAAGGGCTCTGTGTAAATACTGTGTAAGAGTCGTTTTGTGTAGCGTAGTCTTGTAAAGAGTCAGCAAGGCCAACTGGCCACTTACTCCACTCTGTGTTCCCTTGAATATAAACTAAAGCTATCTGTTTTAAATAGAGCCACAGGGGGCATGAGAAACTTCTCCCTGACCAGAATTGGGTTTAGAGCCACAGGGGGCATGAGAAACTTCTCCCGAACCAGAATTGGGTTTAGGGCCGTAGGGGGTGTGAGAAACTTCTCCCTGACCAGAATCGGGTTTAGGGCCGTAGGGGGCATGAGAAACTTCTCCCGAACCAGAATTGGGTTTAGGGCCGTAGGGGGCATGAGAAACTTCTCCCGAACCAGAATCGGATTTAGGGCCGTAGGGGGCATGAGAAACTTCTCCCTGACCAGAATCGGGTTTAGGGCCGTAGGGGGCATGAGAAACTTCTCCCTGACCAGAATCGGGTTTAGGGCCATAGGGGGCATGAGAAACTTCTCCCTGACCAGAATTGGGTTTAGAGCCGTAGGGGGCATGAGAAACTTCTCCCTGACCAGAGTTGGGTTTAGGGCCGTAGGGGGCATGAGAAACTTCTCCCTGACCAGAATTGGGTTTAGGGCCGTAGGGGGCATGAGAAACTTCTCCCTGACCAGAATTGGGTTTAGAGCCGTAGGGGGCATGAGAAACTTCTCCCTGACCAGAATCGGGTTTAGGGCCTTAGGGGGCATGAGAAACTTCTCCCTGACCAGAATCGGGTTTAGGGCAGTAGGGGGCCGGAGAAACTTCTCCCTGACCAGAATCGGGTTTAGGGCCGTAGGGGGCCGGAGAAACTTCTCCTGAACCAGAATCGGGTTTAGGGCCGTAGGGGGCATGAGAAACTTCTCCCTGACCAGAATCGGGTTTAGGGCCGTAGGGGGCATGAGAAACTTCTCCCTGACCAGAATCGGGTTTAGGGCCGTAGGGGGCATCAGAAACTTCTCCTGAACCAGAATCGGGTTTAGAGCCACAGGGGGCATGAGAAACTTCTCACTGACCAGAATCGGGTTTAGAGCCGTAGGGGGCCGGAGAAACTTCTCACTGACCAGAATCGGGTTTAGGGCCGTAGGGGGCATGAGAAACTTCTCCCGAACCAGAATCGGGTTTAGGGCCGTAGGGGGCCGGAGAAACTTCTCCCTGACCAGAATCGGGTTTATTATTGCTGAGTTTTGTGGCGGCAGGGTACTGAAACGACTGTTCCGATAAATCACGCGAGTGAGGCCGTGTCCGTTGGCTGGATGACTGTTTGGAAGTCTCCTGGCAGAAGGGAGGAAGCTGTTACTGAGTCACTGAGTGGGGTTCGTCAGTCTCCTGATGGTGCTAACGTGAAGAGGGTAAGCCCCAGATGCTGAGGGTCTGCGACGGCGGATGCTGCCCTTTGGAAAATGCTCTCAGTGGTGGAGAGGCCCGTGCCCCAGGTGGGTCTGGCTCAGTCGACAGCCCTGTGCGGCCTCTTCTGACCCTGTGCAGTGGACCAGAGGTAAGGGGCCAGGGTGGGGAACTGAAGAAGGGGGACAGGGGAGCTGGCGGAATTTGCAACTGTCTGCAGCTTTTTCCAATTCAATGCAGTGGCCCCTCCAGACCAGACAGTGATGCAGCCTGTTAGAACGCTCCCCACGGTATATCTGTAGAAATTTACTGGTGTCTTTGGTGACGTACCAAATCCCCTCAAACTCCTGATGAAACATAGCCGCTGTCACGCCCCTGCCCCCTTTGTAACTGCATCGATATGTTTGTGTGGAACCTCACCACCTTCGCTCTCCCCTCTCCCCCCACAACACTAAATAAGCCTTGTGGGAGGAGAGGTTACAGATCATAGGGATCAGACAGAGAACACCAGACCAAATCGGTGGGTCAGGCAGCATCGTGGGGGGTTGCCGGGGGGAGGAATAAGGAGGTGATGTTTTGAATAAAGAGTGGAGACCTGCCAGCAAGATTGGAAAGAAGGGGGCAGAGATCAGAATTAAAAAGGTTGGGGGGTGGGGGAAGAGGGATGAAGTGAGAAGCTGGGAGGTGATAGGTGGACGAGGGCGGAAGAAGGAGGAATCTGAGAGGAGGGGGGAGTGAACCACGGGAGAAAGGGGAAGGGGGTGGGGAGCCAGAGGGAGGTGATGGGGAGGGGGAGAGAAGGGGTCAAGGGCTGGGGAACAAGCTGGATCAGGGGACCAAGTCTGTGTATCGATGGCAACCATACTGAAGGTGTGATTCAGTCAGGAAGAGCACGGGCTGGGCAGCTCATGAAACTGCTGGGTGTTTTCTCACTGAGCCACTCCCGTGCATTAGCTGAGCTCTGGAAACGAGCACAAAAACGGGGAATCCATTGTGGGTTGCTGAGTAGCCCAAGGGACGAACCTGTCAGCTCATAACTCCCCTCTAGATAGATAAGTACATACTTTATTCATCCCAAAGAAAAGCAGTGTCACAGAGGCATCACGAGAGCACGGTTATACAAATATTAGAAAAGTAGAGCGTTATGGCCGAGGGTAAGAATGACTTCATATATCGCTCTTTGGGGCAGAGCAGTTGTCTTAGTCTGTCACTAAAAGTGCTCCTCTGTTCAGCCAAGGTGACATGCAGAGGGTGAGAAACATTGCCCAGAATTGCCGGGATTTTCCGGAGGGCCCTTTGTTCTACCACAGCCCCCAGTGCTTCCAGTTTGACTCCTAGAACAGAGCCAGCCTTTCTAATCAGTTTATTGAGCCTGTTGGCATCACCCGTGTTGGTGCCATTGCCCCAGCACACCACCACATAGAAGACTGGACTGGCGACAACAGACTGGTAGAGCACTGTAGATACTTAAAGTAAAATCAGCTTTTAAAATTGTCCTGATCTGCAATGTTACAGCCCTGTAAAACTCTCGGAGTATTGTGTTCGATTCTGGCCGCCTCATTATCCGAAGGAAAGATGTGGAAGCTGTAGAGAGGGTGCAGAAGAGATTTACCAGGATGCTGGGTTAGAGAGCGTGTCTTACGAGGGTAGGGGGAGCAAGCTGGGGATTTTCCCCCTGGAACGAGGGAGGACGACAGCTGACTTGGTAGAGATGTACAAGACTGGACAGAGTGGACAGCTGGCACCTTTCTCCCGGGGTGGCAGTGACTGGCACCAGAGAGCACCCTGCCCAGTTAAGAAGCTTACGTGAGATGTCGGAGGTGGGCTGTTTGTGGAGTGGTGGGCGAGTGGATCACTCTGGTGGGTGAGGCACGGACATTAGGGTCATTAAATACGCACTCGGAGAGGCATGGGGATGAAAGGAAGCGGTAGAGGGTTGTGGGCTGTGTAGGAGGGAAGGGTTAGGTTGATTGAGCCAGTTAATAGGGGTCGACACCATAGGCAGAACAGCCCGTCCTGTGCCTGTATATTCAATGATAAATAAATGTTCGTTCAGTGGTGTGAATGTTAGAGACAGAAAGCAAGGAAATTACAGAAACGGGCCTTTCGGCCCATCAGATCGCTTCTGACCACAGACTCCCCACTTCTAATAATCCTGCCCTGATTCATTTTGATCTCTCTCACTCCTTCCCCACCCCCCAGATTTAATCACCCACCTACAAATGAGGGGCAGTCCCCCCCCCCCAGCAAGCTGCAAGGAAGTGGGAGTAAACCGGAACAGGCAGAGGGAGCCCGCGCGTCCGCGGGGAGGAGCGTGCAGACTCCACGGAGACGGTGCCCGAGGTCGACCTTGCACCCGGGTCGCTGGAGCTCTGAGGGAGTGCCTGTGCCACCCAGAGGCAGCAGGTAGAAGGCCAGGGTGCTCGCCGAGGTGCCATGGGATCTGACTGCTTTACTTCCCTGTACCTTTACGGCAAAACTCCCTCGTGTAGGGATAAGTAGCGCTTGCATTTCGACAGCAATCCCCCTCTGTTCCCTCTCCTTATTCCGTCAGGGATTAGTTTTGTGCTTCGTGATCGAACAGGGCGGAGAGGGGAGCCTCCCGTCGGGCGCAGATATTTAGGGACAGCGCGGTAGGGTAATGGTTAGCGGAACGGTGTTATGGCGCGGGAGGCCTGGCTTCAGTTCCCGTCGCTGTCTGTAAGGAGTTGGGACATTCGCCTCATTACCGCGTGGGCTCTCTCCGACTGCTCCCGTTCCCTCCCTCAGTCCAAAGCTGTGTCGGCTGATTGGTCACGTGGGTGTAATTGGGCAGCGCGGGGTTGTGAGTCGAAAGGATTGTAACTGTGCTGTATCTCTAAATAAATAAGATGTTTCAGACTGACTCGGTTGCATTAAATTGAGTTAAAATGTAACTTCAGCCTGACAAAATTTAACCTGAACTATCCAAATGTGTCTGAAGCCTCGGTCAGTTTAAAGCCAGACACGGTCGGACTGGGGCTTCCTCCTTCCGTCTCGGTGCAGGTCGGGAGGTTGACCGGTGGCCTCGGATTGCTCACGGTGTGTGGGGGCCGGGTAGAGACCGGGCTGGGATTCGATAGGAGTGTGGGGGGAGTGGCATTAAACTTTTTTAGTGTTAGATGAGTGTAAATGGGTGGGTAGTGAACAGGAAAGAATTGACGGGCTGAAAGGCCTTCTGTGCCATGTGACTCCGTAGCTCCCGGTGATTTTGAAAAATAAACTTTTTGGGAGACTTTTCTCAGCAGCGCAACATTCTTTGTTGAAAACACAAGCTGGGCACAGAACGGTTAACCAAACACATTCACTCCGGGTTTCCGAATACAGGACTGTTAACAAAACACATTCACTCCGGGTTTCCGGATGCAGAACGGTTAACCAAACACATTCACTCCGGGTTTCCGAATACAGGACTGTTAACAAAACACATTCACTCCGGGTTTCCGGATGCAGAACGGTTAACCAAACACATTCACTCCGGGTTTCCGACAGAACCGTTAACCGAACACATTCACTCCGGGTTTCCGGCAGAACCGTTAACCGAACACATTCACTCCGGGTTTCCGAATACAGGACTGTTAACAAAACACATTCAGTCCGGGTGGCTTAGGAAAGTTACTGGGTGACACGGTAGCGTGTGGCTTTGCAGTACTAGCGATCACCGATAGGGTTCAGTCTCGCCGCGGCCCGTAAGTAGCTTGTACATTCCCACTGTTACCTCCGGTTGCTGCGTGGTGCCACAGTCCAAAGATGTATGGGTTCGGGTCAGGGTTAATGAGTAACCGTGCTGTGGTGGGGCTGCTCTCAGAACATCTCAGACAGTGACAGAGGCAAACAGCACCCCACAGAAACAGTCCCTTTGTCCCTTGCGGGCTGCTGTCAGACCATCTCGGACAGTGAGAGAGGCAAAATGCACCATAGGAGAGAAACAGGCCGTTTGTTTCAAGTGGGCTGCTCCCAGCACAATCCTGATCAAATCAACCACAAAATGGTGTTTCACTGCAAGTGTGTCAGGTGAAGCTGATCTTTAACATTCAAGTGGGAAGTTGTCTGGCTTTAGATATGTCAATGTGGTTTCAATCAGCTCAAAGCAAGCCCAAGACTTGAGACCCTCTCTACCTGCTGAGTGAGGGGCAGTAAAACCGATAATCAACCATCCAACTGTTCCAAAGACGGCACTTTCCAAATTCCACAGTCTCTACCAACCGGAGGGATAAGGGCAGCAAAAGCACTGGGAATAAGATCACTTAGCATTTGTCCTCCGAGTCACACGTCCTCCCGGCTTGGAAGTATGTCGGTGTTCCTTCACTGCTGCCATACCCTAGCCCTGGATCTCTGTCCTTGGCTCCATTCGACACCCACACTCACCTCACAAGCTGCAGTAGGGCCCCACCACCTTGTCAAGGGCAACTCCGAGTGGGCATTGGAATGCTGGCACCCTTTGCCCAGGTGGCAATGAGGGGGCATAATTTTAAGATGTTTGGGGGAAAGTATTGAGGGGGGGTGCCAGAGGTACACTGTTTATTCTTACACAGAGAGTGGTGGGTGCTTGGAATGCCCCTGCCAGGGCTGGTGATAGAGCCAGGTGCATGAGGAGCATTTAAGAAGCCCTTAAATAGGAACATGGATGATAGAAGAATGGAGGGGAGATTAGATGAATCTGGGAGTAGGTTAAAGGGTCAGCAGAACATTGTGGGCCGAAGGGCCTGTACTGTCAGAGCCAGGTTTATTATCACTGATGTAGGCCAGGAAGTTTGTTTTGAGGCAGCAGTACAGAACAAAGCCTAAAATTTACAAGTTACCAAAAAAGTGCAGAAACAGGAATAGCAAAGCGTGGGTTCATTGACTATTCAGAAATAGCAACATAGAAAACCTACAACACAATACAGGCCCTTTGGCCCACAATGCTGTCCCGAACATGTACTTTAGAAATGTCCTAGGGTTGCCCATAGCCCTCTATTTTTCTATATTGTGTAATATTTTTTAAAAACCTGAGTTAATGTCATGTTGGGAAAGACGATGGGCCAAAATGCCAAATTCTGCTTTTTGCCTTATGGTCTTATTAATAAAAGTTACATCTGAAAGTTAGATAGTTAGCTGGTCTGGCACTACCAACATCCTGAGGGGCCTGGATTCATAATTTACCACACATAGGAGGACAGGGGGTCATGAGTTCTGGAGTTTTTGTCTTCAAACTACCCTTTACCTCAGTACCAGCACGATGAAGGCTGGGGGTGGGGGGGGGTGAGTTTCACCATCTACAATTGCATTTGATGAGGCCTGGGTCCCGAGTGGTGGGAGATTGCTCCCCTCTACCACTGCCATACCTGCTTCAGGGGCTTGCGAACCTTCTGGAATGGAAGAAAATAAGAACGGAGTGGGCCATTTGGCCCCTCAAGCCTGCCTCACCCGCCAATGTGACAGAGTTGATCCACACTGGCCTCACAAAATGCTGGAGGAATGCAGCCGGCCAGGGAGTGTGGATGGAAGAGAGTGAACAGTGGACGTTTGGGGCCGAGACCCTCCTCCAGCACCTTGTGTGTGTGTGTGTTGCTTTGGATTCCCAGCATCTGCTGGTGTTTGAGACACCGGAGCATCTGCGGAGGAGAATGAGAGTTGCTGCTTTGGACCAAGAGGCTGCCTGACTTGAAGAGTTCCTGCAGTGTGTGTTGCTCCTGATTTCCAGCAGAATCTCTAGTGTCAGATATTTTAAAGAGCGTTATTCCTATCGGTATTTTAATATTTTAAGACATTTTTCAATAATTTAACTTATTAACATTACTCAGGTTTTGACAGGTATGAGTGACTATTAGCGCTTTCTTATCAATGAAAAACTATGCACAAAGTGTCAAACAACTGTGTAAAAGAAGACAAACAGCACAAGTACAAAATAAATAAATACACAGATAGACGATAAGGAATAGGAGCAGAATTAGGCCATTCGGCCCATCAGGTCTGCTCTCACATTTCATCATGGCTGATCCAATTTTCCTCTCAGCCCCAATCTCCTGCCCTTTCCCCATATCCCTTCATGTCCTGATTAATCATGAATCTATCAACCTCTGCCTTAAATATACCCAATGACTTGGCCTCCACAGTCCCTAATGGCCATACATTCCACAGATTCACCACTCTCTGGCTAAAGAAATTGCTTCTCACCTCCCTTTTGAGCGGACACCCCTCTATTCTGAGGCTGTGCCTTCTGGTCCTAGACTCCCCCACCAGAGGAAACATCCTCTCCACATCCACTCTATTCAGCTCTTTCAACATTCCGTAAGTTTCAACGTCACCCCTCATTCTTCTGAATTCCAGTGAGTACAGGCCCAGGCCCATCAATCGGTCCTCATATGGTAACCCTTTCATTCCCAGAATCATTCTCATGAACCTCCTATGGACCCTCTCCACTGTCAGCACATCTTTTCTAAGATACTGCTCACAATACTCCAATTGAAGCCTCACCAGTGCTTTATAAAGCCTCAACATTATCTCCTTGCTTTTATATTCTAGTTCTCTCAAAATGAATGCTAACATTGCATTTGATTCAACCTGCAAGTTAACCTTTAGGGAATCCTGCACAAGGACTCCCAAGTCCCTTTCCATCTCAGATATTTGAATTTTCTCTCCATTTAGAAAATAGACTACTTATTTCTACCAAAGTGCATGACTGTGAGCTTCCCGACGTGTTATTCCATCTGCCACTTCTTTGCCCATTCTCCTGATTTGTCTGTCCTTCTGCAGCCTCTCTACTTCCTCAATGCCACCTGCCTCTCCACTGTCCTTGTGGCCTTGGCAAACTTCATCACAAAGCCATCAATTCCTTCACCCAAATCACTGACATATAACGTAAAAAGAATCGGTCCAAACACCGGCCCTGTTGAACACCACCGGTCAGAGGCGCCAACCAGAAAAGACTCCCTTTATGCCAACTCTTTGCCTGCTGCCAATCAGACAATGATCTATTCATGCTAGTATCTTTCCTGTAATACCATGGACTCTTAACTTGTTAAGCAACCTAATGTGTGGCACCTAGTCAAAGGCCTTCTGAAAATCCATCAATTCTCCTTTGTCTGTCCTACTTGTTATTTCTTCAAATAATTCCAACAGATTTGTCAGGCAAGATTGTCCCCTCAGGAAACCATGCTGACTTTGGCCTGTTTTATCACCTGCCTCTTCGTACCCTGAAACTACATCCTTAACAATCAATTACAACATCTTCCCAACCACTGACTGGCCTATAATTTCCTTTCTTCTGCCTCTCTCCCTTCTTAAAGAGTGGAGTGACTTTCACACTTTTCCAGTTCTCCAGAACCATGCAAGAAGCTATTAATTCTTGATAGATCATTATTAGAGCCTCCACAATATCTTCAGCCACCTCTTTCAGAACCCTGGGGTGTAGTCCATCTGGTCCAGGTGACTTATCTACTTTCAGACCTTTCAGTTTCCCAAGCACCTTCTCCCTGGCAACTTCACACACTTCTGACTCCTGACACTGAGAGCTGGAGTGGTAGAGTCCTTCAAAGTGAGTCTGCAGATTGTCGAATCAGTTTGCATTGAGGTGAGTGAAGTTATCCCATCCGGTTCAGGAGCCTGATGGTTGAAGGGTAATAACTGCTCCCTAACCTGGCGGTGTTGGACCTAAAGCTCCTGTCCCTCCTTCCCGATGGCAGCAGTGAGAAGAGACCATGTCCTGGATGGTGGGGAGGGTTTTGATGGACTGGGTTGTAGCCATTACTTTTTGTAGAACTTTCCATTCTTGTCATAGCAGGCCGTGATGCAGCCTAACAGTATGCTCTGCACTGTGCATCTATAGAAGTTTTTCAATGCTTTAGATGTCTTGCCAAATCTATGTGAACTTCTAAGGAAGTACAGGTGCCAAGGAATTCAAAGTTACTGACCCTCTCCATCTCTGATGCCCTAACAGAGTCAAAGAAATGTACAATCTATAAACAGACCCTTGCGCCTATTTAGTCCTTGCTGAACCATTTAAACGGTTTACTCCCATAGATCTGCAGCTAGGCCATAGCCCTCCATTCCCCTACCATCCTTATCCCCATCCAAACCTCTCTTAAACATTGAAATCGAGCTTGCATGTACCACTTGTGCTGGCAGCTCGTTCTACAGTCTCCCGGCCCTCTGAGGAAAGAAGTTACCCCTTGTTACCCTTTTCACCTTTCACCCTTAACACATGACCTCTACTTGTAGGCTCACCCAACCTCAGTGGTGAAAGCCTGCTTACATTTACCCAATCTATGCCCCTCAAAATTTTGTATACCTCTATCAAATCACTCCTCATTCTTCTATGTTCTAAGGAATACAGTAATGTCCTAATCTATTCAACCTTTCCCTATAACTCCAGACCTGGCAACATCCTTGTAAATTTTCTCAGTACTTTTTCAACTTATTTACATCTTCCCTTAGCCAGTTGGTGGCATAGTGGCATCAGTGCTGGACTTTGGAGCGAAGGTTCCCGAGTTCAAATCCAGACGGCTCCCTTGCACGCTTTCCACCCGTGCTGGGTTGAGCAACTCGGTCTCGTGAAAATAAGAAAGGCTGCTTAAAAAAAGCCGTCATGACGGTGTCCCGATGACTCCATTTGGAGTTAAGGGCTTTCTTCTTCACACCTTCCCTGTCGATAGGTGACCAAAACTGAACACAATACTCCAAGTTAGGCCTCACCAATGTCTTATGCAACTTAAACATAATATCTCATCTCCTGTACTCAATACTTTGATTTATAAAGGCTGAGAGCTTTCTTTATGACCATTTCCAATGAATCATGGACCCATATTCCCAGATCCCTTTGTTCTACCGCACTCCTCAGTGCCCTACCATTCACTGTGTAAGACCTTCCCCGGCTGGTCCCACCAAAGAGCAACACCTCACCCTTGTCTGCAGTAAATTCCATCTGCCGTTTCTCAGCCCATTTTTCCCATCTGATCCAGACCCTGCTGCAAGCTCTGATAGTCTTCCTCTCTGTCCACTACACGCCCAATCTTGTGTCCTCTGCAAATCTGCTGATCCAGTTCACCACATTATCATTCAGGTCATTGATATAGATGATAAACAACAACAGATCTGGCACCAATTCCTGTGACACACCACCGGTCAGAGAGTCAGCCATCTACTACCACTCTCTGGCTTCTCCCATAAAGCCAATGTCTAAGTTACTACCTCATCTTGAACGCTGAGCAACTGAACCTTCTTGACCAACCTCCCATGTGGGACCTTGTCAAGGGCTTTGCTAAAGTCCATGCGGACAACATCCACTGCCTTGCCTTCATTCACTTTCTTGGCAAGTTCTTCGAAAAACTCTACACAACTGACTAGACATGACCTACCATCCATAGAGCTATTCTGACTATCCCTAATCAGTCCATGTCTATCCAAATGCTCAAGTATCCAGTCCCTTCGAATACCTTCCAATAACTCTCACTCATGTCACACTCACCAGCCTATAATTTACTGGTTTACTTTTAGAACCTTTTTTAAACAGCAGAACAACTTTAGCCATCTTCCAGGTAACCCACCTGTCACTAAGGATGATTGAAATATCTTTGCTGGGATCCCTGCAATTTCTGCACTTGTCTCCCAGGGGGTCTGAGGGAGCACCATGTCAGGTCCTGGGGATTTATCCACCCTAATATGCCTCAACAGCAGACACCTCCTCCCCTGTGATCTGTAAGGGCCCATGATCTTGCTGTTGCTTTACTTCACTTCAGTAGATTCTGTCTGTCTCCTTCATAAGATCTCCTCCATCTCTTTTGCCTCCATGCGTAGATTGCCATTCCCATCTTCCAGAGGACCAGTTTTCACCCTTGCAACCATTTTGCTCCTAACATATCTGGAGGACTGGTTCGTGGACCTCTAATTTCCTCCTCCTGATGTCCATAATCAACTCTTTGGTTTTGTTGTGGAGGGAGATTAGCAGGGAGGGGCAGGTGGAGAAGGGAATCACAGAGGGAGTGATTCGTGCAGAAAGGAGAGCATGAGGGGAAGGGGTAGTAAAGATGAGTTTGGCAGTAGGAACTCATTGAAGATGGTGCAAGTTGCAGAGAATGATGTGCTGGGTGTGGAGGCTCGTGGTGTATAGGTGAGGAGAAGAGGAACTCTATCCCTGTTAAGGTGGCGGGAAGACGGGGTAGTTCAGATATTAAGGGAATGGTGGAGATGCTAATGAGGGCAGCATCAATGGTAGAGGAAGAGAAACGCTGTTCTTCTAAGAAGGAGGGCTTCTCCCATGTCTGGACAGTAAACCCATATCCTAGGAGCAGATAGAACTGAGAACCGAGAAAAGAGAATGGCATTTTTGCAGAAGACAAGGTGGACAGAGGTATGGTCAAGATAACCGTGGGAATCACTCAGTTAATAAAAGATATCGCTAGTTTGTCTCCAGAGATGGAGACAAAGAGATTGAGAAAGGGGAGAGAGGTGTCAGAAATGGACCAAGTGAATTTGTCAGGGTGGAAATTGGAGGCAAAGTGGATGAAATTGACAAGCTGAGCATGGGCGCAGGAAACAGCAGCCACACAGCTGTCGATAGGGCGCAGAATGACGAGGGGAACATTACCGGGGAAGGCTTTAATAGGACTGCTCCACATAGCCAGTGAAAAGGCAGGCATAGCTGGGGCCCAGGGATTGCCAATGGCTACACTGTGAGTTTGGAAAAGGTGGGAGGGCCTGAAAGAGAAATTGCAGAAGGTGAGGCCCAGTTCTGCCAGATGGAGGAGGGAACTGATTGGGTCTGTCGCTGAGAAAGAAGTGGAGAGCTTTAAGGCCTTCTTGATGGGGGATCGAAGTGTATGGTGAAAATGAGGTGATCAGAGCCACAGATCTGAAACTTGTTGAGGAGATCAAGAACGTGTGGAGTGTCGTGGATGTGGTCAGGAAAAGCCTGAATTGAGGAGTTTAAAATGGAGTTGAGGTATGTGGACATGAGTTTGGTGGGGCAGGAGCAGGCAGTAACAATGGGGCTAACCAGACATTCTGGAACTTGGATAGGAGGTAGATACTTCCGGTAAAATGGCGGTGTGTGTGGTCACGGCGGCTTCAACAGGGTCAACAAGAGGTGGCACTGTTATATTTAAGTGTATTTTTAATGATCGCAAGATCCTGATGAATGTTAAGAACTGTAGATCTATCCCATCAGGGAGTTGTTTGCTTGCGGAGAAAATTAAGGAGCTGCAACGTGCTGAGTGGACGAAGGCGTATAGTTTAATGGTGGGCGACCATCTTGTTTGCTTTCCTTGTGATCGCAAGACCCTTTTGGACATTGCTAATGTGGAATGCCACAAGATCGACTTACTGAATTATTGGCGGATGGTCGAGGAGCTGCCACCTCGTTCACGGTGAGAACTTGGCCTCAAGCCCCAGCGTCTCCTGTCCACAGTCACCAAGAGAGAGGCCTCGGAGTCAGGCTGCTCCACTGGGGACGGTGTGATGTGGCATCCAGGCTGGAGTCCGTGCTGCCCCCCGCTACGCCACTCAGTGTTTGCTGGGTGGAAGGCCAGCTGTGTTGTGGTCATCTGCAGACTTCAGTGCCGTTTAGAGCCTCAGATCGGTGGTGTTGTCTGTTTACAGCCACGGGGAGAGAGGCATCGGAGCTGGTGCGCTCTACCGCGGGTGGCACTGTGCAGCATTGCCCCCAGTGTTTGTTCCGCAAAACAATGTGCCCATAGTCTGGCCTAGACACATCTATGTTCAGTGTGATTGTATTGCACTGATGTCCTAGGTGTGCCTGCTCCCTTGTGTGCGTGGGGACTAGGCCTCAAGCTGTGGAGTCGCCTGTTTACAGCTGCCAGGGAGAGGGGCGGGGGGCAGTGTCACCGGGGCGGCGGTGTGGCGCAGGGTCTAGGCTGGAGTCAGTGTGGCTCAGCAGAAGGCAAGCTGTGTTGTGTTCGACTGCCGATTTTGGCAGCGTTTATTCAGTGGCTGTATCTTTCTACCTTTAACGTGCTGTGAGTGCTTTGTGCTGTGTGTGACTGTTGGTGTTGTGTTTTGCACCTTGATCCTGGAGTAATGCTGTCTCGTTCGACTGTGCTCATGAGGATTCATTTATGGTTGAATGACAAATAAATCTGAATCGAAACAGGCAGTGCCTGGTTAGGGAACTGTAACTTTAGTGGCAGTGGCTTGGAGACTTCAGAGTTGACGCGGTTGGTGATGGTGCGGGGGCAATGGCCTGACGGTGCTGAGTGGGGTCCTTTACCAGGGGTAAGCAGGTGGAAGTGTCTGAGAGTTGCTGCACTGTCTCAGCAAGGTCAAGGTCAGTCCACCACAGTACAACAGCTCTCCCTTCCCCTGCTGAATTTGAGATTGGTGCAGCGAGCAGTGCATTCAGAAGGGGTCAATTTCAAGGAGGCGTGAGGAGTGCAGAAGCTGATGTCTCATCGGCAATTAGAGATGGAGGGACCCATAGCGAGCAGAGCACCAGAGCCAGGTGTCCAAGAACAGGAGGAGGGCTGGGGAGCGTTTGTCTAAAAAGGGTTTCTGAAAGAATATCAGTCGTGTTTGAAGTCACCCAAGTGACAAACAAACAAACAGTATAAATGTAGATAGTAGTCCAGGCTTATTAGCAACAGGGTAAGGAACATCAAGAAGCAGGAAAGAAACTTGGGGAGAACTAGACTCCATTCTTCTGGCTTTGGTTTCAGCAAGACGATTTATTCATCTGCATCCTTGGCATGAAGGGACTGTCCTTGTGCTTTGGAAATCCCTTGTGTTTAGAAATGGTTTTTGACTTGGAAGTTCCCTATAAAATAGAAATCCTCTGTGCGTTTTAAATGTGTTTTAAGAATATTGTTTGGATTTCAACGTGTAGCACTGAAAATAAATGAACTGTGTCAGCTGGAAGTATCTCCTCCTCGGTAGGGAAAGGAAACCCATCACTCCAATAGTGGATATTGGCAGCTAAACTCGCCATGGAGAATAAACAGGGAAGTAAACTAGTCTTCGAAGACCGGGTTGCTACAGTATAACCTCCCTCTGGTGAGAGAATTTGTGGCTATTTATATCCGATAGGGCTCATCCTTTGAACTTAGAACTTCACGCTTAGCAAACCCAATGCCATCACAGTTGCTGCCCGACGTGGCCACATGATGCCAAAAGTATAATTTTAGAAAGAATTATTATTTAGCATTAGGTCCAACTCTGGGTGCTTCAGCATTACACCTGCTACAGGATACTATAACATGGTCAACATCCTGGTTTCCAGTTGGAGTGCCATTATGAAGTAAAATTTATTACCAGAGTACATACAACCCTGAGATTCTTTTACTGTAAACGTACTTAGCAAATCTATAGAACAGTAACTGTAAACAGGATCAATGAACAACAAACTGTGCAAATGCAGATATAGGTAATTAAAAAATAATATATCAGAAATCTGGGATAATAACCCGACTGCTCCTCAAATCGAACATGAGACTGGGATGATGAAGGAATAGGGTGCAGGTTAGACAGACCAAACACCGCGGTACGACCCTGGTGTTTTGATACAGGTGCAGATATTTAGGCGGGAGGAGAAGATGGCGGTGCGATGCAGCGCGCGCAGCTCTCTGGTGAAATGATATCGTATCTGTTAAATAGGGGCCGTGCACAATCCTGATTTGATGGAGATGGACGTGGGAAGCACAGAGGAACACCTGGAGAAATTTCTGAAATGCCCGGTTCGCTGCCGCTGCTACTGTGCGATCGAGAATCTCCGGAGGGAAGGCCCCCAAATCCCCGGCTTTACCTGTTGCTGGCGACTGAGGCTGGGGTCAAAGCATTCGGATAGAGATGGTGCTCAGTACTCGGTGTCAGAGGGCTGATCGGAGCTAGAAGTTTTCGGACGACTCAGAGTCGGACTGTGGTCGGGCATGGCAGGGAGAGTTTTCTTCCTTCTCCCGTCCGCGTGAGATGTGGGACTTTCGAGAGACTTTGAACTTTTTCACTGTGCCCATGGCCTGTTCTTCATCAAGTTATGGTATTGTTTTACTGTTGTACTATATGTTATAATTATGTGGTTTTCGTTAGTTTTTCAGTCTTGGTCTGTCCTGTGTTTCTGTGATATCACACTGGAGGAATATTGTATCATTTCTTAATGCATGCATTACTAAATGACAATAAAAGAGGACTGCGTGTCCTCATAATCTAATATTTCAATGATAAACTCTGATATTATTCAAGGCAATAAAGTAGGAAGATTAAACTGGAGTCGAAGGAGAGTACCCAACTCATAAAGTTCCTGTGCAGATATACATGTAGCCTTATTGTAAAGTCTTTACACCAGCCTCTCGCAGATTGTATTAAACCAGCGCTTCAAACAGGAACAATGGATGCTTCCTGTTAGATTCGTACCATAATCAAACCAACACCCAATGCACTGCCTTAGATGAACAAAACATACGTACTCAGAAACAGCTGGACTCTCAACACAATAAAATGATCAAAGTGAAATTGAAACATATTTTGTACAATATATTATGACCTACAACAATAACATCCTAACCACCGTGTGATGGTTGATTTTGGACTGACTAAATTGGGATGCAATTCTTCCTCACACCAGAAACAGTGGAGTATTCTCAATATAGGGGAAAGCAACCCCTACAGGAAACTACACAGGATTCCTTCTATAAGCAAGATGTTCTGATAAAAGGATCTTCTCGATGTAACTAGCCTATGTTCAGCCTGATGGCCGGAGGCAGCTGCTCATCGACTGCATCGTCCTGAATAAACACAGAGCCCAATCCGACCCAGCAACAGACATGAGGACAAACGCTGGGAGAATGAACTCGTAAAAAAGTACAAATCTTGCATGTATCCGGCCAACGGCTTCTGTTCACACCTACTTCTTGAAAGTGTCGGCCTCCAATAACACCCGATGGCTCACTATATCAGTAGACTGGCCCACAAATATTTTTTGCAGGAGCCGTTCAGACTCCACAGGGAAGACCAGACATTTGTGCCGAAGTTGCCCAGCCAACACTCTGGGTGAGCATTAACACTGATTGAGACTGTCATGAAAAGGTTGACAGATTAACGTAAAAAAAAAATATCAACCCTATCGCACAGAAGTCAATTTCCTAGGCATAACAATCACCAGTCAGGGATGTGGTTTAACCCTTCGACACAAGAAGTCACTCGACTAGGATATCCAAAGACCCTCAAAGGCTCACAATCAACCCTAGGCCTGTTGAATGATGCTCGAGCTTTCGTACTCAATTGCTAAAAGCATTACACAACAGATGTAAACCAGAGAAATGAAGTAACCCCAGAGACACTAGAGAAATTGATGAATGTAGTTAGCAAACAATAGACTTCGGGGCAGGAGCCTTAACAAAAACTCTTGTTCTGCAAATTAATGCTTCTCCAAAAAAAACTACTGTAACCATCTACTATAATAAGGGAGAAGAAACACAAGACCCTTACACTATGAATCCTAAAATTTCATCTCAAAAGAACAGAAAGTTACTGCTTTAGAACGATGTCTTACTCTGGTACAGTATTCCAGACACTTATTGCAGAAAGACCACTGAAAGGAGACAAACCAATTATTATACAAACTGAGTTTGTGCCTTTGAAAAATGGTAACAAATTATCAACAAATGAATGAAAAGCTACCATACATCAAAGTTGCTGGTGAACGCAGCAGGCCAGGCAGCATCTATAGGAAGAGGCCTGCTGCATTCACCAGCAACTTTGATGTATGTTGCTTGAATTTCCAGCATCTGCAGAATTCCTGTTGAAAAGCTACCATGACAGGATGTGGGGAATGGCAAATACTTTTACAAGGCAACACCTTACAGTGGGAATTCAGAGCCATGACTTACAATCCTTTCCTGTCAGGGAAGATTCAGAACCACCTTCCCCAACACCTAACGTAGCACAACCTTCCTGAGACCACCGTTCCCCAGTGTGATGGGTAGTAACGGAAATCCAGACAGATGGACCCACTCAGTTATAATCCTTGCTCTTCATTATAAAAGGAACATTTTTTTTTACTGGAGACTGAACTTGAACCACACGAGTTACAAGCACAGGCTTTAGGGAATCATACAGTCAATTTACAGAGGCTAAAGCCCTCGAATTATGTCTAAAACAAGTAAATGCAGCAGGACCAGATTGATGTGTACTGACTATAATTGAGTTAGGAATATAGCAGAGAGATACCTTCCCATCTGGTCAATTATTGGATGGAGAACTGCTGGATAAACTGCTCCCACATTGTTCCATATGGAGGATCATTTATTAATTATTATTGATGGCCATTAGTACAGGTGTTTAATTTGATTCCCACCCCCCAACCATTCTAGTTTAAAGTCAGCGGGGGCTACTGAGGTGACTTTAAACTAGAATGGTTGGGGGGTGGGAATCAAATTAAAGAGGCTAGGCGTGAGGAGGTTAGTTCACAACAGAGGGATGGGACCCAGTGCAGAGAGACAGAGGGGTGTGAAGTGAGGGTAGAAGCAAAAAGTACAAAGGAGAAAAGTAAAAGTGGCAGGCCGACAAATCCAGGGCAAGCATTAAAAAGGGCCACTTTTCAACATAATTGTATAAGGGCTAAGAGAGTTGTAAAAGAGCGCCTGAAGGCTTTGTGTGTCAATGCAAGGAGCATTCGTAATAAGGTGGGTGAATTGAAAGTGCAGATTGTTATTAATGATTATGATATAGTTGGGATCACAGAGACATGGCTCCAGGGTGACCAGGGATGGGAGCTCAACGTTCAGGGATATTCAATATTCAGGAGGGATAGACATGAAGGAAGGGGAGGTGGGGTGGCGTTGCTGGTTAAAGAAGAGATTAACGCAATAGAAAGGAAGGACATAAGCCGGGAAGATGTGGAATCGATATGGGTAGAGCTGCGTAACACCAAGGGGCAGAAGATGCTGGTGGGAGTTGTGTACAGGCCACCTAACAGTAGTAGTGAGGTCGGAGATGGTATTAAACAGGAACTTAGAAATGTGTGCAATAAAGGAACAGCAGTTATAATGGGTGACTTCAATCTACATGTAGACTGGGTGAACCAAATTGGTAAAGGTGCTGAGGAAGAGGATTTCTTGGAATGTATGCGGGATGGTTTTTTGAACCAACATGTCGAGGAACCAACTAGAGAGCAGGCTATTCTGGACTGGGTTTTGAGCAATGAGGAAGGGTTAATTAGCGATCTTGTCGTGAGAGGCCCCTTGGGTAAGAGTGACCATAATATGGTGGAATTCTTCATTAAGATGGAGAGTGACATAGTTAATTCAGAAACAAAGGTTCTGAACTTAAAGAGGGGTAACCTTGAAGGTATGAGATGTGAATTAGTTAAGATAGACTGGCAAATGACACTTAAAGGATTGACGGTGGATATGCAATGGCAAGCATTTAAAGGTTGCATGGATGAACTACAACAATTGTTCATCCCAGTTTGGCAAAAGAATAAATCAAGGAAGGTAGTGCACCCGTGGCTGACAAGAGAAATTAGGGATAGTATCAATTCCAAAGAAGAAGCATACAAATTAGCCAGAGAAAGTGGCTCACCTGAGGACTGGGAGAAATTCGGAGTTCAGCAGAGGAGGACAAAGGGCTTAATTAGGAAGGGGAAAAAAGATTATGAGAGAAAACTGGCAGGGAACATAAAAACGGACCGTAAAAGCTTTTATAGATATGTAAAAAGGAAAAGACTGGTAAAGACAAATGTAGGTCCCCGACAGACAGAAACAGGTGAATTGATTATGGGGAGTAAGGACATGGCAGACCAATTGAATAATTACTTTGGTTCTGTCTTCACTAAGGAGGACATAAATAATCTTCCAGAAATAGTAAGGGACAGAGGGTCCAGTGAGATGGAGGAACTGAGCGAAATACATGTTAGCAGGGAAGTGGTGTTAGGTAAATTGAAGGGATTGAAGGCAGATAAATCCCCAGGGCCAGATGGTCTGCATCCTAGAGTGCTTAAGGAAGTAGCCCAAGAAATAATGGATGCATTAGTGATAATTTTTCAAAACTCGTTAGATTCTGGACTAGTTCCTGAGGATTGGAGGGTGGCTAATGTAACCCCACTTTTTAAAAAAGGAGGGAGAGAGAAACCGGGGAATTATAGACCGGTTAGCCTAATGTCGGTGGTGGGGAAACTGCTGGAGTCAGTTATCAAGGATGTGATAACAGCACATTTGGAAAGCGGTGATCGGACAAAGTCAGCATGGATTTGTGAAAGGAAAATCATGTCTGACGAATCTCATAGAATTTTTTGAGGATGTAACCAGTAGAGTGGATAAGGGAGAACCAGTGGATGTGGTATATTTGGATTTTCAAAAGGCTTTTGACAAGGTCCCACACAGGAGATTAGTGTGCAAACTTAAAGCACACGGTATTGGGGATAAGGTATTGGTGTGGGTGGAGAATTGGTTAGTAGACAGGAAGCAAGGAGTGGGAATAAACGGGACCTTTTCAGAATGGCAGGCGGTAACTAGTGGGGTACCGCAAGGCTCAGTGCTGGGACCCCAGTTGTTTACAATATATATTAATGACTTGGATGAGGGAATTAAATGCAGCATCTCCAAGTTTGCGGATGACACGAAGCTGGGTGGCAGTGTTAGCAGTGAGGAGGATGCTAAGAGGATGCAGGGTGACTTGGATAGGTTGGGTGAGTGGGCAAATTCATGGCAGATGCAATTTAATGTGGATAAATGTGAAGTTATCCACTTTGGTGGCAAAAATAGGAAAACAGATTATTATCTGAATGGTGGCCGATTAGGAAAAGGGGAGGTGCAACGAGACCTGGGTGTCATTATACACCAGTCATTGAAAGTGGGCATGCAGGTACAGCAGGCGGTGAAAAAGGCGAATGGTATGCTGGCATTTATAGCGAGAGGATTCGAGTACAGGAGCAGGGAGGTACTACTGCAGTTGTACAAGGCCTTGGTGAGACCACACCTGGAGTATTGTGTGCAGTTTTGGTCCCCTAATCTGAGGAAAGACATCTTTGCCATAGAGGGAGTACAAAGAAGGTTCACCAGATTGATTCCTGGGATGGCAGGTCTTGCATATGAAGAAAGACTGGATGAACTGGGCTTGTACTCATTGGAATTTAGAAGATTGAGGGGGGATCTGATTGAAACGTATCAGATCCTAAAGGGATTGGACAGGCTAGATGCAGGAAGATTGTTCCCGATGTTGGGGAAGTCCAGAACGAGGGGCCACAGTTTGAGGATAGAGGGGAAGCCTTTTAGGACCGAGATTAGGAAAAACTTCTTCACACAGAGAGTGGTGAATCTGTGGAATTCTCTGCCACAGGAAACTGTTGAGGCCAGTTCATTGGCTATATTTAAGAGGGAGTTAGATATGGCCCTTGTGGCTACGGGGGTCAGGGGGTATGGAGGGAAGGCTGGGGCGGGGTTCTGAGTTGGATGATCAGCCATGATCATAATAAATGACGGTGCAGGCTCGAAGGGCCGAATGGCCTACTCCTGCACCTATTTTCTATGTTTCTATGTGTTACACATCCTGGAATATACTGCAGCCTCATTACACAGCCATGGTAGTAAATTAACTGACAAACACGTAATGAATGAGTCAAACAAGATGTCGGATGGACTTTACAACAGTAAGGAAGGCCAGAGTTTTGGTAGGAACCAAGTAACAAATAAAAAATAACCAGGATGATGTTTTAAGAATTCTCCTGGATACTGCTGAACCCAACTCCCAAGGATTTCAGACATGGTACAAATATGAAGCTGATGGAGAAGGTAAGGTTTGGATTCGCTGCCCCAAAAGGGCAAAAGCAAATGCCTCCTGCCCACAGGTGGGAAGTAGTGACTGGAGAAACCCACGTTACGTACACGCAACCCTGTAAAAGTATCAGCAGCAATACAACACACCTGGAGTCTGGTTTTGCTGTTAACAATCACTATTTTATTAGCAACTACGTAATATAGTAATTTAAACCAGGTAAATCAAGAGTTAACGGTGTTATGCATATATACGTGTAGATATATAAATCCCCAAACTTCTTCAAGCTTAGGTGGCAAGAGTTACAGATGGTATGTAAGAAAGTTCATTTCAATCCTCAGGTTAATTAATGCGAGATATTTGTAATCCAAAGGCGAATGATGTGAGAAGGCAATTACATTGACATTCCACAGATTCCACGACAGCAATACAAAATAACAATAGTAGGAGGCTTTATCTCTGAAGTTGTTCCACTCCACACATGAAATATCACTGACAGTGATCTTCAACGAATATCCTGTCAACACAAGTGGGACCACACCTGAATTCAGCTACGGGACATCCCAAAGTGGTGGCCACAGGATACTCCAACAGAATCCACGTATGGATTATCACCTACAGTGGTTTATCACAAAGGAAATCCTCTTCCAGGGAAAACTACCACCCAGGCAAGGGTCGACACACCAGTAGATTCCACAAGGTTACCTCAAAGACACAACGTGTTAGCCACTTTTCCGGTTCCACGGCATACGAATTAACTCCAACAGTGATTTGCCACAGGGATGCCTTCTTCAGTGAAATACCACACCCAGACAAAGGGTAAGCACACACTTGGTATTCACAAAGGTTTTCCCCTCACCAGAGAACCCACTCCTGTCGATTAACCATGTGACAATCACCCTTTCGTATTCGAATGGAATCAAACTCACCCTTACGGGCTACTCAGAAGAGAGTCGAAACAGTGATCTCTTTATCACTAGGTTTCTTCTGTTTCAAACCTTTCTCTCCCCTCCTCTTTCTCTGCAAACTTCTTCTAGTCGCAGTACTTTGTGAGAGGCAATTATCAATACTCTGGATCGATCTCAACTCACCCCTTCTGTGCGACTGAAAGTTTCAACCAGCGACCCCACTCACTGGTGTCTTTCACTGATCAAAACCACCTTGACTCTGAACTGTATGTGTCTGTAAAAGGATCATCTGACCTTGCTTATTCAAAGCACGCTGCAGAGTAGATGTAAACACAAGCTGCTCACCATAGCAACCAAGCAATTCTGTAATCAGCAGAAATCCAACAGTGCTAAAGTCAGTCTCATTCTCTCAGCATTTTAAAGTGACAGTCCACAGAAAAGATGTTCCCCAGGGGTATATAACACCCACCAAGGATTCAGATACTGTACAATTATGGTGACGGATAAGCCACTCTTGAAATTAGCCATGTTATACTGGTGGACTTGAGTGTTGAGTGATTATGAGCGACTCATTGCAAATGGTAAAGAATGTCTGGCCTATAATAGTCACAAGACAACCACCTGTAAGATACAAAACCAACTGCTCCCATGCAGGTGTGGAAGTTGAGTATTTTGGCCTACATAGCCCCTCTCTTCGAAACCTAATAACTATATTGTTGTGATAAATGATCTTTGTGTGGGATATGCATGGTTAGCGTCCCTGACCTTTTGTAATGAGATTGCAATGGTCACAGCACCCCCCAACTCCATATTCCCACGTGCTGGCAACCCCGCCTGCATATACATTGACTGAGGTTCTTCCTTCATTGGTAAAGGCTTTCAAACGGTGTGTGAACAAACAGGCATACAAGTGAGAACAGCACTTTATTCCAGGCACAATCTAGCGGTATGGTGGAGTGAAGGTATCGATAGTTTAAGGCAGCGGTCCCCAACCACCAGGCCGCGGGCCGGTACCGGGCCACAAAGCATGTGCTACCGGGCCACGAGGAAACAATATGAGTCAGCTGCACCTTTCCTCATTCCCTGTCATGCACTGTTGAACTTGAACATAGGGTTGCCAACTGTCCCGTATTTGCCGGGACATCCCGTATATTGGGCTAAATTGGTTTGTCCCATATGGGACCGCCCTTGTCCTGTATTTTCCCTGCTAAGGTAGAGCGTTCCTATGAAACCTTTCGTGCCGAAATGGCCTAAAGCAAAGAAGCAATTACCATTAATTTATATGGGAAAAATTTTTGAGCGTTCCCAGACCCAAAAAATAACCTACTAAATCATACCAAATAACACATAAAACCTAAAATAACAGTAAGAAATATTAAAAGCAGGAATGATATGATAACTACACAGCCTATATAAAGTAGAAATAATGTATGTACAGTATAGTTGGGAAAATTAAGCCAAAACCGATTTGTGGAAAAAAAATTGGCACGTATGTGCATGCACACAGAGGTGCCCGCGCAAGGCTTCATGGTCATGGTAGTCCTTCTCGGGGAAAACACAAGTGTCCCGTATTTGACTGCTACTTTTGTCCCTTATTTGGGAGTGAGAAAGTTGGCAACCCTAACTGTAAAAGATATGTTGAGGTGAGTTTAACCCTACTTGAACACCCACCCCCCCCCGCCTGGTTGGCTGGTCGGCAAGAATATTGTATATACAATGTCCACCTAAATAGATCCCGATTGCTAACTCAAGCCAACCATCGCCTACACCCAATACAACTCTCCTCAAAGAATTGAGGGAGATTATGGGAATTCAAGAAAAGCAAAAGACAATTGGAGACCACAAAAAGGAGACTGGGCCCAAGAAAAGAAATTCCATGAAAATAATACCAAGCCTAGTTTCCCCCTTTGTCTCATTACCCAGGTTATCAATGATCAGACTGTGGTAATTGAGACTGGTAGGGGAAACAAGACTGTAAAAAAAACTGTCTCCATAAGTGACATATTGTTCTGATCATCTGATATCATGTGTGAAGTTACCACAACTAGATAGAAGATGCTTGGGAAGCTGAAAGGTCTGAAGATAGATAAGTCACCTGAACCAGATGGCATATGCCCTGGAGTTCTGAAAGAAATGCCTGAAGACATCATGGAGGCACTGGCAATGATCTTTCAAGAATCACTAGATTCTGGCAGACTGGAAAATGCTAATGTCACTCCACTCTTCAAGAAGGGAGAGAGGCAGAAGAAAGGAAACTCTAGGCCAGTTAGTCTGACCTCAGATGTTGGAGTCGATTATTAATGATAGACTCTCAGGGTACTTGGAGGCACTTTCAGAAAGAGGCTGTAGTCAGCATTGTTTCCTCAAGGGAAAATCTTGCCTGATAAATCTGTTGGAATTCTTTGAAGAAATAACAGGCAGGATAAACAAAGGAGAATCGGTTGATGTTGTGTAGTTGGATTTTCAGAAGGCCTTTGATGAGGTGTCACATACGAGGCTGCTTAACAAGCTATGAGCCCATGGTATTACAGGAAAGATTCTAGCATGGATAAAGCAGTGGCTGATTGGCAGGAGGCAAAGAGTGGGAATAAAGGGAGCCTTTTCTGCTGGCTGCCGGTGACTAGTGATGTTCCACAGGGGTCTGTGTTGGGTCCAATTCTTTTTACGTTATATGTCAATGATTGGATGATGGCTTCGTTGAAAAGGTTGCAGACGATATGAAGATAGGAGGAGGGGCCGGTTGCTTTGAGGAAGTTGAGAGGCTACAGAAGGATTTAGGCAGATTAGGAGAATGAGCAAAGCGATGGCAAATGGAATACAGTGTCAGGAAGTGTATGGTCATGCACTTTGGTAGAAGAAATGAAAGGGTTGACTATTTTTAAAATGGAGAGAAGATACAAAAAACTGGGGTGCAAAGGGACTTGGGAGTCCTTGTGCAGGATTTGCTAAAGGTTATTTTGCAGGTTGAGTCTGTAGTGAGGAAGGCAAATGCAGTGTTAGCATTCATTTTGAGAGGACTAGAATATAAAAGCTAGGATGTAATGTTGAAACTTTATAAGACACTGGTGAGGCCTCATTTGGAGTATTGTGAGCAGGTTTAAGCCCCTTATCTTAGAAAGGATGTGTTGAAACTGGAGAGAGTTCAAAGGAGATTCACAAAAATGATTCCAAGATTGAATAGCTTGTCTTATGGAGAGCGTTTGATGGCCTTTATTCACTGGAATTCAGAAGAATGAGGGGTGACCTCATTGAAACCTGTCGAATGGTGAAAGGCCTTGATAGAGTGGATGTGGAGAGTCTGACCAGAGGACACAGCCTCAGAGTAGAGCGGTGTCCTTTTAGAATGGAGATGAGGAGGAATTTCTTTAGCCAGAGGGTGGTGAATCTGTGGGATTCTTTGCCACAGGCAACTGTGGAGGCCAAGTCCTTATGTATATTTAAGGCAGAGGCTGATAGATTCTTAATTGGTCAGGAATGAAGGGATATGGGGAGAAGGCAGGAGATTGGGGCGAGAGGAAATTTGGATCACCATGGTGAAGTGGCAGAGCAGACTCGATGGGCCAAATGGCCTGATCCTGCAGCTATACCTTATGGTCTTAAATAGTAATAACTAATGAGAACAGGAGATAATAAGATAAAGAGTCCTTAAAGTGAGATCATTGGTTGTAGGGATATCTCAATGGATGGGCAAGTGAGTGTAAATCCCTTTGAAAGCACGGATGAAACCTCACCTGGAGTATTGTGAGCAGTTTTGGGCCCCTTATCTTACGTTTGTGGAAAGGATGTGCTGAAACTGAGATGGCTCAGAAGAGATTCATGAAAATGATTTCAGGATTGAATGACGTCCTATGAGGAGCTTTTGATGGCTCGGGGCCTGTATTCACTGGAATTCAGAAGAATGAGGGGTGTCCTCATTCAACCTATTGAATGGTGAAAGGCCTTGACAGAGTAGATGTGGAGAGCATGTTTCCTATCAACACACACAAAACGCTGGAGGAACTCAGCAGTCCAGGCAGCATCTATGGAAAGGACTACAGTCGATGTTTCAGGCCGAGACCCTTGAAAGAGTCTAAGACAAGAGGGGACAGCCTCAGTATCAAGGGGTGCTGTTTTCCAATGGAGATGAGGAGGAATTTCTTTAGGCAGAAAGTGGGAATATGTGGAATTCTTTGCCACAGGCAGCTGTGGAGGCTAAGTCTTTATGTAGATTGAAGGCAGAGGGTGATAGATTCTTGACTGGTCAGGGATGAAGGAATAGGGGGAGAAGACAGGAGATTTGGGCTGAGAGGGGAACTGGACCAGCCATGATGAAATGGCACAGCAGACTCGCTTGGAAAAATGGCCTAATTCTGCTCCTATATCTTAGGGCCTTCTGCCTTTATTTTTTGCTCAGGATTTTCTTTCAGGCAGAAGTTGGGTAGACATATTTTAGAGCCGGATTTGCCTTTCCTGCAAAGCTCTGTGCATGAGAAGGCAACTACATCTGATGGATTCTCAGCAAGCCCTGCACATCTCTCTGTATTTGGACGTATTCTATAGTAAGATGCATTGGCTGTTATCACAAAGCCTGCTTGGTTCTGTTTATAGACTCACCACTATTTAAGTCAGCTGCTGCCTCATACAGTTAACCCCTGCTCAACCAGTTTCAGCTTCATGCTCCTCCTTGTGTGAATTTACTGTAGCCTCTCCATGTGATCACCCCATGCCTGAGCGAGCTTTCTCCATGTCTATGCTGCTCCCTCTATGTCCTTATCAGCTCTCTCCCTGTCTTTAGTTCTCTCTCCCTGTCTGTAGTTCTCTCTCCCTGTCTGTAGTTCTCTCTCCGTCTGTAGTTCTCTCTCTCCGTCTGTAGTTCTCTCTCCCTGTCTATAGTTCTCTCTCCCTGTCTGTAGTTCTCTCTCCCTGTCTGTAGTTCTCTCCCTGTATGTAGTTCTCTCTCCCTGTCTGTAGTTCTCTCTCCGTCTGTAGTTCTCTCTCTCCGTCTGTAGTTCTCTCTCCCTGTCTGTAGCTCTCTCTCCCTGTCTGTAGTTCTCTCCCTGTCTATAGTTCTCTCTCCGTCTGTAGTTCTCTCTCCCTGTCTATAGTTCTCTCTCCCTGTCTGTAGTTCTCTCTCCGTCTGTAGTTCTCTCTCTCCTTGTCTGTAGTTCTCTCTCTCTGTCTATAGTTCTCTCTCCCTGTCTGTAATTCTCTATCCGTCTGTAGTTCTCTCTCCCTGTCTGTAGTTCTCTCTCCTTGTCTGTAGTTCTCTCTCTCTGTCTATAGTTCTCTCTCCCTGTCTATAGTTCTCTCTCTCTGTCTATAGTTCTCTCTCCCTGTCTATAGTTCTCTCTCTCTGTCTGTAGTTCTCTCTCCCTGTCTATAGTTCTCTCTCCCTGTCTATAGTTCTCTCTCTCTGTCTATAGTTCGCTCTCCCTGTCTATAGTTCTCTCTCTCTGTCTATAGTTCTCTCTCCCTGTCTATAGTTCTCTCTCCGTCTGTAGTTCTCTCTCTCTGTCTATAGTTCTCTCTCCCTGTCTATAGTTCTCTCTCCCTGACTGTAGTTCTCTCTCTGTCTGTAGTTCTCTCTCCATGTCTGTAGTTCTCTCTCCCTGTCTGTAGTTCTCTCTCTCTGTCTGTAGTTTTCTCTCCCTGTCTGTAGTTCTCTCTCTCTCTATAGTTCTCTCTCCCTGTCTGTAGTTCACTCTCCCTGTCTGTAGTTCTCTCTCCTTGTCTGTAGTTCTCTCTCCCTGTCTGTAGTTCTCTCTCCCTCTCTATGGTTCTCTCTCCCTGTCTGTAGTTCTCTCTCCCTGTCTGTAGTTCTCTCTCCCTGTCTATAGTTCTCTCTCTCTGTCTATAGTTCTCTCTCCCTGTCTATAGTTCTCTCTCTCTGTCTATAGTTCTCTCTCCCTGTCTATAGTTCTCTCTCCCTGTCTGTAGTTCTCTCTCCCTGTCTATAGTTCTCTCTCCCTGTCTGTAGTTCTCTCTCTGTCTATAGTTCTCTCTCCCTGTCTATAGTTCTCTCTCCCTGTCTGTAGTTCTCTCTCCCTGTCTATAGTTCTCTCTCTGTCTGTACAAACTCTCTCCTTGTCTGTAGTTCTCTCTCTGTGTCTGTAGTTCTCTCTCCCTGTCTGTAGTTCTCTCTCTCTGTCTGTAGTTCTCTCTCCCTGTCTGTAGTTCTCTCTCCCTGTCTATAGTTCTCTCTCCCTGTCTGTAGTTCTCTCTCCCTGTCTATAGTTCTCTCTCCCTGTCTATAGTTCTCTCTCTCTGTCTGTAGTTCTCTCTCACTGTCTATAGTTCACTCTCCCTGTCTGTAGTTCTCTCTCCCTGTCTGTACTTCTCTCCCTGTCTATAGTTCTCTCTGTCTGTCTATAGTTCTCTCTCCCTGTATATAGTTCTCTCTCCCTGTCTGTAGTTCTCTCTCCCTGTCTATAGTTCTCTCTCCCTGTCTGTAGTTCTCTCTCTGTCTATAGCTCTCTCTCCCTGTCTATAGTTCTCTCTCCCTGTCTGTAGTTCTCTCTCCCTGTCTGCAGTTCTCTCTCTGTCTGTACAAACTCTCTCCTTGTCTGTAGTTCTCTCTCTGTGTCTGTAGTTCTCTCTCCCTGTCTATAGTTCTCTCTCCGTCTGTAGTTCTCTCTCTCTCTGTCTATAGTTCTCTCTCCCTGTCTATAGTTCTCTCTCCCTGTCTTTCCAAGCTCTCTCCCTGTCTATAGTTCTCTCTCCCTGTCTGTAGTTCTCTCTCCCTGTCTGTAGTTCTCTCTCCATCTGTAGTTCTCTCTCTCCGTCTGTAGTTCTCTCTCCCTGTCTATAGTTCTCTCTCCCTGTCTGTAGTTCTCTCTCCCTGTCTGTAGTTCTCTCCCTGTCTGTAGTTCTCTCTCCCTGTCTGTAGTTCTCTCTCCGTCTGTAGTTCTCTCTCTCCTTGTCTGTAGTTCTCTCTCCCTGTCTGTAGTTCTCTCTCCCTGTCTGTAGTTCTCTCCCTGTCTATAGTTCTCTCTCCCTCTGTAGTTCTCTCTCCCTGTCTATAGTTCTCTTTCCCTGTCTGTCGTTCTCTCTCTGTCTGTAGTTCTCTCTCTCCGTCTGCAGTTCTCTCTTCCTGTCTATAGTTCTCTCTCCCTGTCTGCAGTTCTCTCTCTCTGTCTGTACAAACTCTCTCCTTGTCTGTAGTTCTCTCTCTCTGTCTCTAGTTCTCTCTCCCTGTCTGTAGTTCTCTCTCCGTCTGTAGTTCTCTCTCCCTGTCTGTAGTTCTCTCTCCTTGTCTGTAGTTCTCTCTCTCTGTCTATAGTTCTCTCTCCCTGTCTATAATTCTCTCTCTCTGTCTATAGTACTCTCTCCCTGTCTATAGTTCTCTCTCCCTGTCTGTAGTTCCCTCTCCCTGTCTATAGTTCTCTCTCCCTGTCTATAGTTCTCTCTCTCTGTTTATAGTTCTCTCTCCCTGTCTATAGTTCTCTCTCCGTCTGTAGTTCTCTCTCTCTGTCTATAGTTCTCTCTCCATGTCTGTAGTTCTCTCTCCCTGTCTGTAGTTCTCTCTCCCTGTCTGTAGTTCTCTCCCTGTCTATAGTTCTCTCTCCCTGTCTGTAGTTCTCTCTCCCTGTCTGTAGTTCTCTCTCTCTGTCTATAGTTCTCTCTCTCTGTCTATAGCTCTCTCTCCCTGTCTGTAGTTCTCTCTCCCTGTCTGTAGTTCCCTCTCCCTGTCTATAGTTCTCTCTCTCTGTCTATAGTTCCCTCTCCCTGTCTATAGTTCTCTCTCTCTGTCTATAGTTCTCTCTCCCTGTCTATAGTTCTCTCTCCCTGTCTGTAGTTCTCTCTCCCTGTCTGTAGTTCTCCCTCCCTGTCTATAGTTCTCTCTCCCTGTCTGTAGTTCTCTCTCTGTCTATAGATCTCTCTCCCTGTCTATAGTTCTCTCTCCCTGTCTGTAGTTCTCTCTCCCTGTCTGTAGTTCTCTCTCTCTGTCTATAGTTCCCTCTCCCTGTCTATAGTTCTCTCTCCCTGTCTATAGTTCTCTCTCCGTCTGTAGTTCTCTCTCTCTGTCTATAGTTCTCTCTCCCTGTCTATAGTTCTCTCTCCCTGACTGTAGTTCTCTCTCTGTCTGTAGTTCTCTCTCCATGTCTGTAGTTCTCTCTCCCTGTCTGTAGTTCTCTCTCTCTGTCTGTAGTTTTCTCTCCCTGTCTGTAGTTCTCTCTCTCTCTATAGTTCTCTCTCCCTGTCTGTAGTTCACTCTCCCTGTCTGTAGTTCTCTCTCCTTGTCTGTAGTTCTCTCTCCCTGTCTGTAGTTCTCTCTCCCTCTCTATGGTTCTCTCTCCCTGTCTGTAGTTCTCTCTCCCTGTCTGTAGTTCTCTCTCCCTGTCTATAGTTCTCTCTCTCTGTCTATAGTTCTCTCTCCCTGTCTATAGTTCTCTCTCTCTGTCTATAGTTCTCTCTCCCTGTCTATAGTTCTCTCTCCCTGTCTGTAGTTCTCTCTCTGTCTATAGCTCTCTCTCCCTGTCTATAGTTCTCTCTCCCTGTCTGTAGTTCTCTCTCCCTGTCTGCAGTTCTCTCTCTGTCTGTACAAACTCTCTCCTTGTCTGTAGTTCTCTCTCTGTGTCTGTAGTTCTCTCTCCCTGTCTATAGTTCTCTCTCCGTCTGTAGTTCTCTCTCTCTCTGTCTATAGTTCTCTCTCCCTGTCTATAGTTCTCTCTCCCTGTCTTTCCAAGCTCTCTCCCTGTCTATAGTTCTCTCTCCCTGTCTGTAGTTCTCTCTCCCTGTCTGTAGTTCTCTCTCCCTGTCTGTAGTTCTCTCTCTCCCTGTCTGTAGTTCTCTCTCCCTGTCTATAGTTCTCTCTCCCTGTCTGTAGTTCTCTCTCCCTGTCTGTAGTTCTCTCCCTGTCTGTAGTTCTCTCTCCCTGTCTGTAGTTCTCTCTCCGTCTGTAGTTCTCTCTCTCCTTGTCTGTAGTTCTCTCTCCCTGTCTGTAGTTCTCTCTCCCTGTCTGTAGTTCTCTCCCTGTCTATAGTTCTCTCTCCCTCTGTAGTTCTCTCTCCCTGTCTATAGTTCTCTTTCCCTGTCTGTCGTTCTCTCTCTGTCTGTAGTTCTCTCTCTCCGTCTGCAGTTCTCTCTTCCTGTCTATAGTTCTCTCTCCCTGTCTGCAGTTCTCTCTCTCTGTCTGTACAAACTCTCTCCTTGTCTGTAGTTCTCTCTCTCTGTCTATAGTTCTCTCTCCCTGTCTGTAGTTCTCTCTCCGTCTGTAGTTCTCTCTCCCTGTCTGTAGTTCTCTCTCCTTGTCTGTAGTTCTCTCTCTCTGTCTATAGTTCTCTCTCCCTGTCTATAATTCTCTCTCTCTGTCTATAGTACTCTCTCCCTGTCTATAGTTCTCTCTCCCTGTCTGTAGTTCCCTCTCCCTGTCTATAGTTCTCTCTCCCTGTCTATAGTTCTCTCTCTCTGTTTATAGTTCTCTCTCCCTGTCTATAGTTCTCTCTCCGTCTGTAGTTCTCTCTCTCTGTCTATAGTTCTCTCTCCATGTCTGTAGTTCTCTCTCCCTGTCTGTAGTTCTCTCTCCCTGTCTGTAGTTCTCTCTCCTGTCTATAGTTCTCTCTCCCTGTCTGTAGTTCTCTCTCCCTGTCTGTAGTTCTCTCTCTCTGTCTATAGTTCTCTCTCTCTGTCTATAGCTCTCTCTCCCTGTCTGTAGTTCTCTCTCCCTGTCTGTAGTTCCCTCTCCCTGTCTATAGTTCTCTCTCTCTGTCTATAGTTCCCTCTCCCTGTCTATAGTTCTCTCTCTCTGTCTATAGTTCTCTCTCCCTGTCTATAGTTCTCTCTCCCTGTCTGTAGTTCTCTCTCCCTGTCTGTAGTTCTCCCTCCCTGTCTATAGTTCTCTCTCCCTGTCTGTAGTTCTCTCTCTGTCTATAGATCTCTCTCCCTGTCTATAGTTCTCTCTCCCTGTCTGTAGTTCTCTCTCCCTGTCTGTAGTTCTCTCTCTCTGTCTATAGTTCCCTCTCCCTGTCTATAGTTCTCTCTCCCTGTCTATAGTTCTCTCTCCGTCTGTAGTTCTCTCTCTCTGTCTATAGTTCTCTCTCCCTGTCTATAGTTCTCTCTCCCTGACTGTAGTTCTCTCTCTGTCTGTAGTTCTCTCTCCATGTCTGTAGTTCTCTCTCCCTGTCTGTAGTTCTCTCTCTCTGTCTGTAGTTTTCTCTCCCTGTCTGTAGTTCTCTCTCCGTCTGTAGTTCTCTCTCCCTGTCTGTAGTTCACTCTCCCTGTCTGTAGTTCTCTCTCCTTGTCTGTAGTTCTCTCTCCCTGTCTGTAGTTCTCTCTCCCTCTCTATGGTTCTCTCTCCCTGTCTGTAGTTCTCTCTCCCTGTCTGTAGTTCTCTCTCCCTGTCTATAGTTCTCTCTCTCTGTCTATAGTTCTCTCTCCCTGTCTATAGTTCTCTCTCTCTGTCTATAGTTCTCTCTCCTGTCTATAGTTCTCTCTCCCTGTCTGTAGTTCTCTCTCCCTGTCTATAGTTCTCTCTCCCTGTCTGTAGTTCTCTCTCTGTCTATAGTTCTCTCTCCCTGTCTATAGTTCTCTCTCCCTGTCTGTAGTTCTCTCTCCCTGTCTATAGTTCTCTCTCTGTCTGTACAAACTCTCTCCTTGTCTGTAGTTCTCTCTCGGTGTCTGTAGTTCTCTCTCCCTGTCTGTAGTTCTCTCTCTCTGTCTGTAGTTCTCTCTCCCTGTCTGTAGTTCTCTCTCCCTGTCTATAGTTCTCTCTCCCTGTCTGTAGTTCTCTCTCCCTGTCTATAGTTCTCTCTCCCTGTCTATAGTTCTCTCTCTCTGTCTGTAGTTCTCTCTCACTGTCTATAGTTCACTCTCCCTGTCTGTAGTTCTCTCTCCCTGTCTGTACTTCTCTCCCTGTCTATAGTTCTCTCTGTCTGTCTATAGTTCTCTCTCCCTGTATATAGTTCTCTCTCCCTGTCTGTAGTTCTCTCTCCCTGTCTATAGTTCTCTCTCCCTGTCTGTAGTTCTCTCTCTGTCTATAGTTCTCTCTCCCTGTCTATAGTTCTCTCTCCCTGTCTGTAGTTCTCTCTCCCTGTCTGCAGTTCTCTCTCTGTCTGTACAAACTCTCTCCTTGTCTGTAGTTCTCTCTCCGTCTGTAGTTCTCTCTCTCTCTGTCTATAGTTCTCTCTCCCTGTCTATAGTTCTCTCTCCCTGTCTTTCCAAGCTCTCTCCCTGTCTATAGTTCTCTCTCACTGTCTGTAGTTCTCTCTCCCTGTCTGTAGTTCTCTCTCCCTGTCTATAGTTCTCTCTCCCTGTCTGTAGTTCTCTCTCCCTGTCTGTAGTTCTCTCCCTGTCTGTAGTTCTCTCTCCCTGTCTGTAGTTCTCTCTCCGTCTGTAGTTCTCTCTCTCCTTGTCTGTAGTTCTCTCTCCCTGTCTGTAGTTCTCTCTCCCTGTCTGTAGTTCTCTCCCTGTCTATAGTTCTCTCTCCCTCTGTAGTTCTCTCTCCCTGTCTATAGTTCTCTTTCCCTGTCTGTCGTTCTCTCTCTGTCTGTAGTTCTCTCTCTCCGTCTGCAGTTCTCTCTTCCTGTCTATAGTTCTCTCTCCCTGTCTGCAGTTCTCTCTCTCTGTCTGTACAAACTCTCTCCTTGTCTGTAGTTCTCTCTCTCTGTCTATAGTTCTCTCTCCCTGTCTGTAGTTCTCTCTCCGTCTGTAGTTCTCTCTCCCTGTCTGTAGTTCTCTCTCCTTGTCTGTAGTTCTCTCTCTCTGTCTATAGTTCTCTCTCCCTGTCTATAGTTCTCTCTCCCTGTCTGTAGTTCTCTCTCCCTGTCTGTAGTTCTCTCCCTGTCTATAGTTCTCTCTCTCTGTCTATAGTTCCCTCTCCCTGTCTATAGTTCTCTCTCTCTGTCTATAGTTCTCTCTCCCTGTCTATAGTTCTCTCTCCCTGTCTGTAGTTCTCTCTCCCTGTCTGTAGTTCTCCCTCCCTGTCTATAGTTCTCTCTCCCTGTCTGTAGTTCTCTCTCTGTCTATAGATCTCTCTCCCTGTCTATAGTTCTCTCTCCCTGTCTGTAGTTCTCTCTCCCTGTCTGTAGTTCTCTCTCTGTCTGTACAAACTCTCTCCTTGTCTGTAGTTCTCTCTCTCTGTCTGTAGTTCTCTCTCCCTGTCTGTAGTTCTCTCTCTCTGTCTGTAGTTCTCTCTCCCTGTCTGTAGTTCTCTCTCCCTGTCTATAGTTCTCTCTCTCTGTCTGTAGTTTTCTCTCCCTGTCTATAGTTCTCTCTCCCTGTCTGTAGTTCTCTCTCCCTGTCTGTTGTTCTCTCTCCCTGTCTGTACAAACTCTCTTCCTGTCTGTAGTTTTCTCTCCCTGTCTATAGTTCTCTCTCCCTGTCTATAGTTCTCTCTCCCTGTCTGTAGTTCTCTCTCCCTGTCTGTAGTTCTCTCTCTGTCTGTACAAACTCTCTCCTTGTCTGTAGTTCTCTCTCTCTGTCTGTAGTTCTCTCTCCCTGTCTGTAGTTCTCTCTCTCTGTCTGTAGTTCTCTCTCCCTGTCTGTAGTTATCTGTCCCTGTCTATAGTTCTCTCTCCGTCTGTAGTTCTCTCTCTCTCTGTCTATAGTTCTCTCTCCCTGTCTATAGTTCTCTCTCCCTGTCTGTAGTTCTCTCTCCCTGTCTATAGTTCTCTCTCCCTGTCTATAGTTCTCTCTCCCTGTCTGTAGTTCTCTGACTGTCTGTAGTTCTCTCTCCCTGTCTATAGTTCTCTCTCCCTGTCTGTAGTTCTCTCTCCCTGTCTGTAGTTCTCTCTCTGTCTGTACAAACTCTCCACTTGTCTGTAGTTCTCTCTCCTTGTCTGTAGTTCTCTCTCCCTGTCTATAGTTCTCTCTCCCTGTCTGTAGTTCTCTCTCCCTGTCTGTAGTTCTCTCTCTGTCTGTACAAACTCTCCACTTGTCTGTAGTTCTCTCTCCTTGTCTGTAGTTCTCTCTCCCTGTCTGTAGTTCTCTCTCCCTGTCTGTAGTTCTCACTCCGTCTGTAGTTCTCTCTGCCTGTCTGTAGTTCTCTCTCCTTGTCTGTAGTTCTCTCTCCCTGTCTGTAGTTCTCTCTCCCTGTCTGTAGTTCTCTCTCCATCTGTAGTTCTCTCTCCCTGTCTGTAGTTCTCTCTCCCTGTCTATAGTTCTCTCTCCCTGTCTGTAGTTCTCTCTCCCTGTCTGTAGTTCTCTCTCCCTGTCTGTAGTTCTCTCTCCCTGTCTGTAGTTCTCTCTCCCTGTCTGTAGTTCTCTCTCCGTCTGTAGTTCTCTCTCCCTGTCTGTAGTTCTCTCTCCCTGTCTGTAGTTCTCTCTCCCTGTCTGTAGTTCTCTCTCCCTGTCTATAGTTCTCTCTCCCTGTCTATAGTTCTCTCTCCCTGTCTGTAGTTCTCTCTCGCTGTCTGTAGTTCTCTCTCCCTGTCTGTAGTTCTCTCTCCATCTGTAGTTCTCTCTCCCTGTCTGTAGTTCTCTCTCCCTGTCTGTAGTTCTCTCTCCCTGTCTGTAGTTCTCTCTCCGTCTGTAGTTCTCTCTCCCTGTCTATAGTTCTCTCTCCCTGTCTGTAGTTCTCTCCCTGTCTATAGTTCTCTCTCCCTGTCTGTAGTTCTCTCTCCCTGTCTGTAGTTCTCTCTCCCTGTCTGTAGTTCTCTCTCCCTGTCTGTAGTTCTCTCTCCCTGTCTGTAGTTCTCTCTCCCTGTCTAGTTCTGTAGTTCTTTCTCCCTGTCTGTAGTTCTCTCTCCCTGTCTGTAGTTCTCTCTCTCCCTGTCTAGTTCTCTCTCCCTGTCTGTAGTTCTCTCTCCGTCTGTAGTTCTCTCTCCCTGTCTATAGTTCTCTCTCCCTGTCTGTAGTTCTCTCTCCCTGTGTAGTTCTCTCTCCCTGTCTGTAGTTCTCTCTCCCTGTCTATAGTTCTCTCTCCCTGTCTATAGTTCTCTCTCCCTGTCTATAGTTCTCTCTCCCTGTCTATAGTTCTCTCTCTCTCTGTCTATAGTTCTCTCTCCCTGTCTATAGTTCTCTCTCCCTGTCTGTAGTTCTCTCTCTCTGTCTATAGTTCTCTCTCCCTGTCTATAGTTCTCTCTCCCTGTCTGTAGTTCTCTCTCCCTGTCTGTAGTTCTCTCTCTCCATGTCTGTAGTTCTCTCTCCCTGTCTGTAGTTCTCTCTCTCTGTCTGTAGTTCTCTCTCCCTGTCTGTAGTTTCTCTCTCCTGTCTATAGTTCTCTCTCCCTGTCTGTAGTTCTCTCTCCCTGTCTGTAGTTCTCTCTCCCTGTCTGTAGTTCTCTCTCTCCTCTGTCTGTAGTTCTCTCTCCCTGTCTGTAGTTCTCTCTCCCTGTCTATAGTTCTCTCTCCCTGTCTGTAGTTCTCTCTCCCTGTCTGTAGTTCTCTCTCCCTGTCTATAGTTCTCTCTCCCTGTCTATAGTTCTCTCTCCCTGTCTATAGTTCTCTCTCCCTGTCTGTAGTTCTCTCTCCCTGTCTGTAGTTCTCTTCCTGTCTATAGTTCTCTCTCCCTGTCTATAGTTCTGTCTCCCTGTCTGTAGTTCTCTCTCCCTGTCTGTAGTTCTCTCTCTGTCTATAGTTCTCTCTCCCTGTCTATAGTTCTCTCTCCCTGTCTATAGTTCTCTCTCCCTGTCTGTAGTTCTCTCTCCCTGTCTATAGTTCTCTCTCCCTGTCTGTAGTTCTCTCTCCCTGTCTATAGTTCTCTCTCCCTGTCTATAGTTCTCTCTCCCTGTCTGTAGTTCTCTCTCCCTGTCTGTAGTTCTCTCTCCCTGTCTATAGTTCTCTCTCCCTGTCTATAGTTCTCTCTCCCTGTCTGTAGTTCTCTCTCCCTGTCTATAGTTCTCTCTCTGTCTGTACAAACTCTCTCCTTGTCTGTAGTTCTCTCTCTGTGTCTGTAGTTCTCTCTCCCTGTCTGTAGTTCTCTCTCTCTGTCTGTAGTTCTCTCTCCCTGTCTGTAGTTCTCTCTCCCTGTCTATAGTTCTCTCTCCCTGTCTGTAGTTCTCTCTCCCTGTCTATAGTTCTCTCTCCCTGTCTATAGTTCTCTCTCTCTGTCTGTAGTTCTCTCTCACTGTCTATAGTTCACTCTCCCTGTCTGTAGTTCTCTCTCCCTGTCTGTACTTCTCTCCCTGTCTATAGTTCTCTCTGTCTGTCTATAGTTCTCTCTCCCTGTATATAGTTCTCTCTCCCTGTCTGTAGTTCTCTCTCCCTGTCTATAGTTCTCTCTCCCTGTCTGTAGTTCTCTCTCTGTCTATAGTTCTCTCTCCCTGTCTATAGTTCTCTCTCCCTGTCTGTAGTTCTCTCTCCCTGTCTGCAGTTCTCTCTCTGTCTGTACAAACTCTCTCCTTGTCTGTAGTTCTCTCTCTGTGTCTGTAGTTCTCTCTCCCTGTCTATAGTTCTCTCTCCGTCTGTAGTTCTCTCTCTCTCTGTCTATAGTTCTCTCTCCCTGTCTATAGTTCTCTCTCCCTGTCTTTCCAAGCTCTCTCCCTGTCTATAGTTCTCTCTCCCTGTCTGTAGTTCTCTCTCCCTGTCTGTTGTTCTCTCTCCATCTGTAGTTCTCTCTCTCCGTCTGTAGTTCTCTCTCCCTGTCTATAGTTCTCTCTCCCTGTCTGTAGTTCTCTCTCCCTGTCTGTAGTTCTCTCCCTGTCTGTAGTTCTCTCTCCCTGTCTGTAGTTCTCTCTCCGTCTGTAGTTCTCTCTCTCCTTGTCTGTAGTTCTCTCTCCCTGTCTGTAGTTCTCTCTCCCTGTCTGTAGTTCTCTCCCTGTCTATAGTTCTCTCTCCCTCTGTAGTTCTCTCTCCCTGTCTATAGTTCTCTTTCCCTGTCTGTCGTTCTCTCTCTGTCTGTAGTTCTCTCTCTCCGTCTGCAGTTCTCTCTTCCTGTCTATAGTTCTCTCTCCCTGTCTGCAGTTCTCTCTCTCTGTCTGTACAAACTCTCTCCTTGTCTGTAGTTCTCTCTCTCTGTCTATAGTTCTCTCTCCCTGTCTGTAGTTCTCTCTCCGTCTGTAGTTCTCTCTCCGTCTGTAGTTCTCTCTCTCTGTCTATAGTTCTCTCTCCATGTCTGTAGTTCTCTCTCCCTGTCTGTAGTTCTCTCTCCCTGTCTGTAGTTCTCTCCCTGTCTATAGTTCTCTCTCCCTGTCTGTAGTTCTCTCTCCCTGTCTGTAGTTCTCTCTCTCTGTCTATAGTTCTCTCTCTCCGTCTGTAGTTCTCTCTGCCTGTCTGTAGTTCTCTCTCCTTGTCTGTAGTTCTCTCTCCCTGTCTGTAGTTCTCTCTCCCTGTCTGTAGTTCTCTCTCCATCTGTAGTTCTCTCTCCCTGTCTGTAGTTCTCTCTCATCTGCAGTTCTCTCTCCGTCTGTAGTTCTCTCTCCCTGTCTGTAGTTCTCTCTCCTTGTCTGTAGTTCTCTCTCCCTGTCTGTAGTTCTCTCTCCCTGTCTGTAGTTCTCTCTCCGTCTGTAGTTCTCTCTCCCTGTCTGTAGTTCTCTCTCCGTCTGTAGTTCTCTCTCCCTGTCTGTAGTTCTCTCTCCTTGTCTGTAGTTCTCTCTCCCTGTCTGTAGATATCTCTCCGTCTGTAGTTCTCTCTCCCTGTCTATAGTTCTTTCTCCCTGTCTGTAGTTCTCTCCCTGTCTATAGTTCTCTCTCCCTGTCTGTAGTTCTCTCTGCGTCTGTAGTTCTCTCTTCCTGTCTATAGTTCTCTCTCCCTGTCTGTAGTTCTCTCCCTGTCTATAGTTCTCTATCCCTGTCTGTAGTTCTCTCTCCCTGTCTGTAGTTCTCTCTCCCTGTCTATAGTTCTCTCTCCCTGTCTGTAGTTCTCTCTCCCTGTCTGTAGTTCTCTCTCCCTGTCTTTAGTTCTCTCTCCCTGTCTGTAGTTCTCTCTCCCTGTCTATAGTTCTCTCTCCCTGTCTGTAGTTCTCTCCCTGTCTATAGTTGTCTCTCCCTGTCTGTAGTTCTCTCTCCCTGTCTGTAGTTCTCTCTCGCTGTCTGTAGTTCTCTCTCCCTGTCTGTAGTTCTCTCTCCCTGTCTGTAGTTCTCTCCCTGTCTATAGTTCTCTCTCCCTGTCTGTAGTTCCTTCTCCCTGTCTGTAGTTCTCTCTCCCTGTCTGTAGTTCTCTCTTGCTGTCTGTAGTTCTCTCTCCCTGTCTGTAGTTCTCTCTCCCTGTCTGTTGTTCTCTCTCCCTGTCTGTACAAACTGTCTTCCTGTCTGTAGTTTTCTCTCCCTGTCTATAGTTCTCTCTCCCTGTCTATAGTTCTCTCTCCCTGTCTGTAGTTCTCTCTCCCTGTCTGTAGTTCTCTCTTCCTGTCTACAGTTCTCTCTCCCTGTCTATAGTTCTCTCTCCCTGTCTATAGTTCTGTCTCCCTGTCTGTAGTTCTCTCTCCCTGTCTGTAGTTCTCTCTCCCTGTCTGTTGTTCTCTCTCCCTGTCTGTAGTTCTCTCTCCGACTGTAGTTCTCTCTCCCTGTCTGTAGTTCTCTCCCTGTCTATAGTTCTCTCTCCCTGTCTGTAGTTCTCTCTCCCTGTCTATAGTTCTCTCTCTCTGTCTGTAGTTCTCTCTCTGTCTGTAGATCTCTCTCCCTGTCTGTAGTTCTCTCTCCCTGTCTGTAGTTCTCTCTCTGTCTGTAGTTCTCTCTCTCTGTCTGTAGTTCTCTCTCCCTGTCTGTAGTTCTCTCTCCCTGTCTGTAGTTCTCTCTCCCTGTCTATAGTTCTCTCCCTGTCTGTAGTTCTCTCTCCCTGTCTGTAGTTCTCTCTCTGTCTGTAGTTCTCTCTCCCTGTCTGTAGTTCTCTCTCCCTGTCTATAGTTCTCTCTCCCTTTCTATAGTTCTCTCTCCCTGTCTGTAGTTCTCTCTCCCTGTCTATAGTTTTCTCTCCCTGTCTGTAGTTCTCTCCCTGTCTGTAGTTCTCTCTCTCTGTCTGTAGTTCTCTCTCCCTGTCTGTAGTTCTCTCTCCGTCTGTAGTTCTCTCTCCCTGTCTGTAGTTCTCTCCCTGTCTATAGTTCTCTCTCCCTGTCTATAGTTCTCTCTCCCTGTCTGTAGTTCTCTCCCTGTCTGTAGTTGTCTCTCCCTGTCTGTAGTTCTCTCCCTGTCTATAGTTCTCTCTCCCTGTCTATAGTTCTCTCTCCCTGTCTATAGTTCTGTCTCCCTGTCTGTAGTTCTCTCTCCCTGTCTGTAGTTCTCTTCCTGTCTATAGTTCTCTCTCCCTGTCTATAGTTCTGTCTCCCTGTCTGTAGTTCTCTCTCCCTGTCTGTAGTTCTCTTCCTGTCTATAGTTCTCTCTCCCTGTCTATAGTTCTGTCTCCCTGTCTGTAGTTCTCTCTCCGTCTGTAGTTCTCTCTCCCTGTCTGTAGTTCTCTCCCTGTCTATAGTTCTCTCTCCCTGTCTGTGTTTCTCTCTCCCTGTCTGTAGTTCTCTCCCTCTGTCTGTAGTTCTCTCTCTGTCTGTAGTTCTCTCTCCCTGTCTGTAGTTCTCTCCCTGTCTATAGTTCTCTCTCCCTGTCTGTAGTTCTCTCTCTCTGTCTGTATTTATCTCCGTCTGTAGTTCTCTCTCCCTGTCTGTAGTTCTCTCCCTGTCTGTAGTTCTCTCTCCCTGTCTGAAGTTCTCTCTCTCTGTCTGTAGTTCTCTACCTGTCTGTAGTTCTCTCTCCCTGTCTGTAGATCTGTCCCTGTCTGTAGTTCTCTCTCCCTGTCTGTAGTTCCCTCTCCCTGTCTGTAGTTCTCTCACTGTCTATAGTGCATAAGCCACTCTCACTTTTGCCACTTCAGCTCTGGGTGGGTTCATGTTGGAGCCAAGCTAATCGTAGCTTCATTCAAGTGTCGCGAAGATGTGATAGACGTGCTACATATTGACCTGACTTCCCGGTCTTGGCAATCGATGTTGCTCGGGTCAGAAGCTGACATTGTTGTCTCCTGCATTCAGATGGATCACCAGCTTGCGGGCAATGCTTTTGACGGTTAGTTTATTTCTCACTCTACTGCCCTCGCAGTATGTACAGTACATGCAAAACTATGCAGTGAATTAAACACACTCAAAAATCACCCCAAATGCAAGCTTTCTTCAGAGTTTTTAATGAGATCATACTTGTGAAACTGCAAAAAGTCAAGTCAAGTACATATTAAATGCAATACAGAATTGTCGTGCACTTGACTATACTAATCCTGCAGATTATTCTCACAATCAGTGACCAAGGTAATACCCACACGCAGCAATCCATAACTATACCATGAGAACAAGAGCAAACCTGAGACGCAAGGATAACTTAATAACAATAAATGATAAACATACTACTTCCTTCAAAATATATCAACTAAATATTTACCATTATTAGCAAACGCTCAAGACTCAGAGATACCGCTGTTCCAAGGGTAAATATAGACAGGATGGAGATGGATGCTGTGTGCTTCAAGTTGAATCCAAATTAACTTACGCAGGAAATGATATGTAAACTGTTTACATACAGGTAGTGATGTTCACGTAAAATGAACTGTGCCTCCTTAGAGGCCAGAACGTGTGCCAATTCTTCTCAGTTAGGCCCGTAAAGGGGCAAGACCTGGACAATTATACTCAAAGTCCAAAATCGCTAAAATGGCAAAACCTTTTGCAGATGATATGGGTGGTATCAGAATGCTAAACTATAGCATACCAATGGGTATGTGTATATATATACACATACATAAACCTCCATGAATCAACACATTGATGATGTGTGGCGTCTTGTGTGCTTCAGGTTCTCCATGCTGAGTCAGGCTCACCCACGTTGGAACGGCTGTGGACAGGATGCCAGATGAAGATTGATCCAGCCCCGGCTCCCGAACAGACAGACTCGCCTTTGCCCCTCTTGGGCCACATTTATTCATGAATCAAGCCTTTCCAAACTTTTCAAAGCCGGGACAGCTTAGCTGTGGTCCATTGTGCGGCCACGAGTTGAAGGGGCGGCTTGACAAAACCCAGTTAGAAGTGTGAAGAGAAGCACATCTGCCATGTGAAACAACTTCCACGGGAGGAGATAACCAACCTCTATATTCTGATATCCGCTCCTGGGAGCCAAGAATTAAAAGTATAAACTAAGGATTCCCAACCTGGGGTCTACGGAGCCCTCAGTTTATGATTATGAGGACACGCAGTCCCCTTTTATTGACATTTAGTAATGCATGCATTAAGAAATGATAAAAATGCTTTTCCAGAATGATATCAGAAAAACACATGACAAACCAACTTAAAAGCTAACAAAAACCACATAATTATAACATATAGTTACAACAGTGCAAAGCAATACTGTAATTTGATAAGAACAGACCATGGCACGGTAAATGTCTCAAAGTCTCTCGAAAGTCCCATCATCTCATGCAGACGGTGAACCTCCAGCACCGCCAACTTGCCGATGCAGCATCCTGGAAGCATCCGACCACAGTCCGACTCCGAGTCCGTCCGAAAACTCCGAGCCTCCAACCAGCTCTCCGACACCGAGCACCGAGCACCATCTCTGCCGAGCGCTTCGACCCCGGCCACGGCAACAGGCGATACGCAAAGCCGAGGATTTGGGGCCTTTGTCTCCGGAGATTCTCGATTGCACAGTAGCAGCGGCAGCGAAGCAGGTATTTCAGATGTTACTCCAGATGTTCCTCTGCGCTTCTCACAGCTGTCTCCATCAAATCCGGGTTGTGCACGGCACCTAGTTACACATAATCGATATTCATTCGGAACGGCCACACGCGCTGCGTCACGCCGCCATCTTCTCCTCCCTCCTTAATGGTAGGGGTCCATGGCATAAAAAAGGTTGGGAACCCCTGGTCTAAACAGAATCCTCAACAGGAGAACAACACTCTTTCTCAGTTCTATAATTGCTTCATTTTATGTTTATTATATTGTGACTGATGAATATAATTTTCTATAACTAAGATGTGAGATTACAAATCTTTGGGCAAAAGAAGACTATCAGTAACTTGTTTACAGATTCGATTTCAGAGATAATATCATGCACTGCAGAGAAAGCAATGTGAATATTCCTGTGAAAGAGATTAACTATCCACAGCTCAGAAACGCATTACCAGCTGAATTGACAGTGATCCAAACTTGCATCGATAAGACAGCAAGAACTATTTGTGAGGAAGAAAATATTAAAGGTGGATTAATATGGACATTCATGTGTCATTGTCACGTGTTTATAGAAAATTATAATAATAACAATCCTTTGAAGTTTGGGAAACATGTGCAGCTGAGATTAAGGAAGTGAAGAGAATATCACACATTGGGAAGTACAAATTATAGTACGAATGGACGACAAGAATGCATTCATCAGGATGCTCTTTATCAACTATATCTCAGCATTCAACGCCATCATCCCCTCAAAACTAATCAATAGGCTTCAAGATCTTTGCCTTAATATCTCCTTGTGCAAATGAATCCTCGATTTCTTCACTTGCAGACCTCAGTCAGTTTGGATTGGCAACAACATCTCCACCACGGTTTCCATCAGCAGAAGTGCAGCACAAGGTTGTGTGCCTAGCCCCTGCTCTACTTGCTTTACACTTTCATCTGTGTGGCCAAGCACAGCTCCGATCACACATTCGGGTTTGCCGATGACACCACTGCTGTGGGCCAAATCAAAGGTGCTGACAAATCAGATTGACAATCTGCTGAGCGGTGTGATAACAACAACCTCTTATTCAATGTCAGCAAGACCACCGAACTGACTCTTGACTTCAGGAGGAGGGAAAACAAGGGGCCCATGAGGCAATCCTCATTGAGGGATCAGAGATGGAGAAGCACAACAACTTTGAATTCTTGGTGTAACGCGCTGTAAGGTCTCACTGATAATGTAATGGCTTCTCTGTAATGTTCCACTGCTGAGGTAATGGTTTCTCTGTAGCAGCAATGTTTGGGTCATGACTAGAGATAATGGGGCATGTTAGCCAATGAGCAGGATGTAGTTCTTTCTTGAGTGTCTGGGAGCCGGGATTTTGCGGTCTTTTGTCGGGTAGCGATGAAGAGAGAGGACGCGAATGAAGAGGGTTGGTAGACCACCGGATGGAGTGGGCTGAGGAGTGAGGGTTGGCTATGTTCAGAGGAGGTCGACGAGCACCGATAGACAAACTGTGAGCTCCAACGTTTTCACATTGGACTCATTTCTCATTTCATGAGAATGGGCCTTTTTTTTTGTTTCTTTACTAACCATATAGTCAAATTAAGAATTATAAAGCTCAATCGTTTAATCGCATATTGTGTACTACTTGTTATCTTATGGTTCTGATTTGACACATTGCACAGCATCCACCCAAACAACATTTCTTAAGTTTGGCCAGGCTGGGGGCAATCATCCCCTGGATTAAGCCGCTATCCCAACTGAGGGTTACATTGGTCCAACACGTAAGTGCAATTATGAACAAAGCACGGCAGTGCCTCTGCTTCCTTAGGAGTTTGTGAGGATTCGGCATGACACCTAAAACTTTGACAAATTTCTGTCGATGTGTAGTGGAGAGTATATTGACTGTGCATCACAATCTGGTATGGAAACACCTTGAATGAAAAATCAAGTGTGGACACGTGGCCAACTGGTTAAGGCACTGGACTAGCGACTTGAAGATCGTGAGTTCGAGCCCCAGCCGAGGCAACGTGTTGTGTCCTTGAGCAAGGCACTTAATCCCACATTGCTCTGCGACGACACTGGTCCTAGTGCCCTTCCCTTGGACAACATTGGTGTTGTGGAGAGGGGAGACTTGCAGCATGGGCAACTGCTGGTCTTCCATACAACCTTGCCCAGGCCTGCGCCCTGGAGAGTGAAGACTTTCCAGGCGCAGATCCATGGTCTCGCAAGACTAACGGATGCCTTGATTTGTTTTATTTATTTGAATGAAAAATCCTACAAAAGATAGTGGGTATGGCCCAGTCCATCACAGGTAAAGCCCCCCCCCCCACCATTGAGCACATCTACACAAAGCATTGTCACAAGAAAGTCACACCCACCATCAAGGACCTCACCACCCAGGACTTGCACTCTTCTCACTGCTACCATCACAAAGAAGGTACAGGACCCTCAGGACTCACACCACCAGGTTCAGGAACAGTTATTACTCCTTAATTATCAGACTATTGAACTAAAGGGGATTACAACTCAATTTCACTTGCCCCGTCACTGAAATGTCCCCAAGACTCACTTTCAAGGTCTCTTCATCTCATGTTCTCGATATTTATTGCTTATTTATTTATTATCTTTCTTTCTTTCTTTTTGTATTGGCACAGTTTATTGTCATTTACACACTGCTTCAGCACCCAAGTGTGGTCTTTAATTGATTCTATTATGGTTATTGTTCTATTTTAGATTTATTGAGTATGCCCACAAGAAAATGAATCTCCGGATTGTATATGGTGACGTGTATGTACTTTGGTAATAAATTTACTTTGAACTTTGAAATCCAAAGCTAGGCGGTTAATCTGATCAACTATTCTCGCTGGTCCCCACTTCCTCTCTATTGCCTCCACAGGGTTGGTGCCCCCTGCTCTACTCACTTCACCCCTATGACTGTGAGGCTAAGTACAGATCCAACACCATTTTCAAGTTTGCTGATGACACCGCTGTCGTGGGCCGTATCAGATTGAAAATCTGGCGGAGTGGTGTAATAACAACAATCTCTCGCTCAATGTCAATAAGACCAAGGAACAGATTGTAGACTTCAGGAGAGGGAAACCAGAGGTCCATGAGCCAGTAATCATCGGAGGAGCAGAGGTGGAGAGGGTCAGTAACTTTAAATTCCTGGGTGTCACTATCTCAGAGGAGCTGTCCTGGACCCACCGCATAAATATAATTGTGAATAAAGCACGAGCACGTCTCTACTTCCTCAGCAGTCTGTGAAGATTCAGCATGTCATCAAAAACCTTGGCAAACTTCTATAGCTGTGTGACGGAAAGTGTGCTGACTGGCTGCATTACGGCCTGGTATGGAAACACCAATGCCTTTGAGCGGAAAATCCTACAAAAGGTAGTGGATTCAGCCCAGTAAAGCCCTCCCAACCACTGAGCACATTGACATGAAATGTTACCATACAGAAACAGCATCCATCATCAAAGACCCTCACCACCCAGGCCAGGCTCTTTTCTCACTGCTGCCATCAGGAAGAAGGTACAAGAGCCTCAGGACTCACACCACCAGGTTCAAGAACAGTTACCATCAGGCTCGAGGGTAACTGCACTCATCTGTTGAGGTGTTCCCACAACCGATGGTCTCACTTCAAGGACTCATTTCATGCTCTCATTATGTGTTGCTATTTATTTCTACTTGCAGAGTTTGTGGTCTACTATGCTCTACTCGAACTTTCATTGATCCTGTTATAGATACTAGTCTATAGATTTGCTGAGTATGGCCACAGGAAGCTGAATCTCAGGGTTGTATGTGGTGACATGCATGTAGTCTGATAAGAAACTTTACTTTGAACTGTGAACACTTTAAACCGCTTCTATAATGTCATTTACCTTGTAAATACATGTCGACATTTATCTATTTATATACATGTTATTCTGTATCTGGACTTCAAACTTTATTTTTATATACTTTTTTATTCTTTATAACTGTCGTGTTTTGAAGCATCGCGCCCTGACCAACACAGTACAGCAAATTCTCAACACCTGGGGAATAAAGTTCATTGTTGACGCTGCTACACTTTAACCAAGTCAGGATTGGAAACCATCACCCTGGCAACATTTCGGGACGCTTTTCTTCAGCAGTTTAGAAAACGCAGCCTGCAGCTGTAGAAGCGCAGTACTGACCCGAACAAAAGCCGTTCAGTGACTGGAGTGGCTTGAATCATTTGTGGTTTCCTGTGGGAGCAGATATAGAACATAGAACTGCCCTGCTCTGGACGTTAGGCACAGCGTGTCGTATCGATTCCGAAGCTATTTTATACTAAATATCCTCCGCCTGTGCGCCATCCGAAAAACCGGCGGGTCAAATCAACGCCGATACTGCACCGGGCTGGGGAAGAATCGGGGACTGGAACGGTCTCGGTCGGTCGTTCCCCTCCCGAGCCGCCGCCGCACAAAGAAGCAAGGTTTTAACGCCGGTTTCTAACCACTGGGATTATGGGTAGCGATCGGCGCCATCGATTTCTGGGATGTCGTTCCCATCAGCCTGTAGGTTGCGTAGAATCGGCTGGTTGATTCGCTTCAAATGATGTAAAGCTGCTTCTTCGTTTTGTATCAGATTGATAATCTCCCTGTAACTAAAACTATTAAGGGACTTGAGAGAAAGGCAAGTCTATGGATTCGGACACCAAGCCGTGCTAGAACTGTATTGATTGGAGACGTGATCTTACAGTATCACTGTGAAGCCACTGTGATTGGTGAGACACAGCAGTCTTCCTCTAAAGGATACTCGTCTGATTCTGAAAACGTTTTCTAGGTCTCTTTGCCTCGGGTAAGAATTATTCTGCAGCATTTTGTTTGTCGGCTTAATGTGGACAGAGCAAGTACTATATTTGGCATGGTTTCTAAAACACATTCAAAATGCCGGAGGAACTCAGCAGGTCAGGCAGCATCTGCGGAAATGAACAGCCGACATTTCGGGCCGAGACCCTTAAACGGGATTAGGTGTTTATTCATCTCCATACATGCTCCCCGACCTGCTAAACTCCTCCAGCATTTTGTATGTGTTACTCTGGATTTCCAGCAGAAACTCATGTGTTCCAACTGTGATTCTAAACATTTTGTTTTGTTTTTATTCTTCAATGTCCCTCTCTTCATTTCGTTCTCACCTCATTCATTGTGCATTCTTTCGTTCTCCAGAGTCCTTTTCACACATCGCCCTTTCGATTTTCATTCTATTTGCTCCTGCTTCCTTCTCGATTTCATTTCAACCCCTCTCTATTTCACTCAGTCACTGCTCCCCTCCCCTGTGGTTCCTGCTAAACCTCACTTTCCTTCATCCTGTCCACTTCAGGACATTGTTTTGGAACACAGATGCGCATGCTCAGTACTAACTACGTTTCTGAAATGTTGGTGGTCTAAATTCTGTCCAGATAACCAGGCGTGCTATCAATTCAGGGGTGGCTTCCATGCCATTGAAATCAGTTGGTCGATTTGTGAAGTATCGTGTGATTCTTGGAGTGCAGCATCAAGTACACGTTAAACAAATACACGCACAGGCGTCTTCGCTCTGTGGGCCACTTCTTCAGAGCAAAGACCATCATCCTGGATCTCGAGGGATAGCCTCGACGACAATTCAGGGGAATGTGGCCCTATAATGACAATAGCTGTTGTAATGCTGTGGCTACCTAAGGTCTTGTTTTAATAGTCACTGTCATCCCCTAACAATGCAAGTGGGTGAATTCGTGTGTGTGTGTGTGTGTGTGTGTGTGTGTGTGTGAGAGAGAGAGAGAGAGAGAGAGAGGGGGGGAGTGGGAGGAGGAAGGAGGGAGGGGCATAAAAGAGGATGTTTGGTGAGGGAGGGTCTTTGGTTATCTTGGCTGCTTTCCTGGGTCACTATGAACAAGTAATGCCAGATGTTCTTATAATAACCAGTTGTTGTCAGTGTGAGTTTCTGATGCGATGCACATCAATCCCAGATCCTGTGCGTCTGGCTCAGCATCTTACTGAGACCGTAATGATCTGCTTCTTCTACCCTGTTCCCGGCAAGTTTTCTCGTCAGCTTTCCTGCATTTCCAGCAGCCCAGCTGAATCAGGATTGAGACAGCGGGCAACTCGCAGGTCTGTGAGAGAGATGTTAAAAGGAGAGTTTGCGGACTTCCCGCATTTTTCCGGTGGACCAATCGATTAGTGATTCATTAGCAAAGTTACTATTGTTGGAGCGGACATTCTGTGAGTGGACCAGTGTTAGAGCAGGGAGAGTTTCGCTCAACACATTTTGGTGAAAGCTGGCTTGGGCGAGGTAAGTTTCTTCCTCATCTGTTAATACATAGTTAGTGCAGTGACAGTGGCTGCACGGGCTGTGTTGTGTGAGATCTGGGAACTCTGGGAACATCTGCACCGTGCACCAAGCTACAGATTCTCAGAGAACATGGTAAGGAACTGGAACTGCAGCTCGATGCCTTTGGCTCATATGGGAAACTGAGGAGGTGATAGATAGGAATTATAGGGAGGTAGTTGCCCTAAGTTGCAGGAGGCAGGTACCTGGGTGACTGTCGGGAGAGGGAAAGGAAATGGGCAGCCAGCGCAAAGTACTCCTGTGGATGTTCCCCTCAATAATAAGTATATGGAAAAGTGTGGAAATGTATAGAATATAGTGGAAACATCTGTAAAGGATTGAGTTATCCAATAGTTTATTGTACATAATTTCATTTTTGAATAAAGTATATTTTGTTAATTTTTAAAAAGTATATAAAAAGAATAAGTATACCGATTTGGATGACACCCTGCCTGGGGAAAGCCACAGTGACCAGGTCTCTGGAACTGAGTCTAGCTCTGTGGCTGAGAAAGGAAGGGGAGAGAAGAGGACTTCAGTAGAGGTAGGGAATTCCATAGATGGTGGAGTAGACACAAGATTCTGTGGACATGACAAATTCATTCAGGTGGTACGTTGCCTTCCTGGTGCCAGGGTCAGGGATGGTCTCAGACCAGGTCCATGGAAGAGGGACAAGAGTCTGACTGATGGGGCCGAGGATGGGGTAGTTGGTATACAAGCAGGGGTAGTGTGTAGTGAGACTGTCAGGAAGAACAGGCAGATGATGGGGCAAAATTGCAGTCAGTGGGATGAGTTGCAGTGTAACAGGGAACAAAATCAAAAGGGTGACGACTACAGGACTGTAAGTTTTATATTTGAATGCACAGAGTACACAAAACAAGGGAGATGATCTCACAGCACAGTTAGAGATTGGGGCAGGTATGATCTTATGGGCATCACTGAGTCCTGGCTGAAAGAAGATTAGAGTCAGGAGCTTAACTTCCAAGGATACATATTGTACCAAAAGCACAGAGGGGAGTGGTCCAGCTCTGTCAGTTAAAAATGAAATCAAATCCTTAGAAAGGAGTGACATAGTATCAGAAGATGTACAATCCTTAGAGTAGAGTTAAGAAACTGCAAGGGAAAAAGACCCAGGTGGGAGTTATATATAGGCTTCCAAACAGAGGCCAGGATGTGGGGTACAAATTACAATGGGAGATAGAAAAAGCATGTCAAAAGGGCAATGTTATGATAGTCATGGGGGGGGGGGCAGGTTTCAAGGTGGATTGGGGAAAATCAAAGTGGTGCTGATTTTGGGTCCCAAGAGAGAGAACTTGTGAGCAACTCATGGTTGAGCACATGGTTAAAATAAGCTGAAGTCAGCATAGTTTTCTGAAGGGTAAACCTTGCCTGACAAATCTGTTGAAATTCTTCGAGGAAATAACAAGCAGGATAGACAAAGGAGAACTGACAGATATTGTGTACTTGGATTTTCAGAAGGCCTTTGACAAGGTGACACACTTGAGCAAGATAAGAGCTCATGGTATATAGGAATGATTCTACTGCGATGATTCTGGTTGGCAGGAGGCAAAAAAGAGGCAATAAGGGAGCTTTTTCTGATTGGCTGCCGGTGAGAAGTGGTGTTCTGCAGGGGTCTGTGTTGGGACCGCTTCTTTTTAGTTGTCTGTCGGTGATTTTGGTGACAGAATTGATGGTTTTGAGGCCAAGTTTGAGGACAAGACGAAGATAGGTGGAGGGGCAGGTAGTTTTGAGGAAGTAGAGAGGCTGCAGAGGGACTTGAACAGATTAAGAGAATGGGTGAAGAAGTGGCAGATGGAATAGTGTCAGGAAGTGTATGGTCATACACTTTGGTGGAAGAAATAAGAGTGTAGACTATCATCTAAACAAGGAGAAAATTCAAATTTCTGAGGTGCAAAGTGACTTGGGAGTTCTTGACACCATTCCCTAAAGGTGAACTTGCAGTTTGAGTCGGTGGTAAAGAAGGCAAATACAATGCGTTCACCAGCAATTTTTATGTGTGTTGCTTGAAATTCCAGCATCTGCAGATTTCCTCATGTTTGCGTTTTTTAAATACAATGTTAGCATTGATTTCAAGAGGGCTAGAATGTAAAAGCAGGAGTGTAATGCTGAGGCTTTGTAAGGCACTAGTGAGGCCTCACTTGGAGTATTGTGAGCAGTTTTGGGCTACTTATCCAAGAAAGGATGTGCTGACATTGGAGAGGGTTCAAAGGAGGTTCATAAAAATTATTCCAGAAATGAAAGGCTTACCCTATGGAGAGGGTTTGATGGATCTGGGCCTCAACTCACTGGAATTCAAAAGAATGAGGGGAGATTCTCATTGAAACTTATTGAATATGAAAAGCCTGGATAGAGTGGATATGGAGGGGATGTTTCCTATAGTAGGGGAGTCTAAGACCAGAAGATGTGGCCTCAGAATAAAGGGACATTCATTTAGAACGGAAATGAGGAGACATTTCTTAAGCCAGAAGGTGTTGAATCTATGGAATTCATTGCTACAGCTGGCTGTGGAGGCCAAGTTACGGTGTATTTAAAATACAGCTTGATAGGCTCTTGATGAGTAAGGGTGTCAAAGTCTACCAGGAGAGGCAGGAAAATTGTTTGAGAGGGATAATAAATCAATCGTGATGAAGTAGTGAAGTAGATCCAATGGGACAAATGGCCTAATTCTGCTGCTATGCCTTATGATCCATACGGTAACACTTTGCCCCTTCCAGCTGCTGTAACACACTACCCCCGCCGTATGTTGTAACACCCTCCCCCCACCGGCTCTTGTAACACCCTACCCTGCTGCCTGTTGTAACACCCTGCCCCCACCATATGTTGGAACACCCTACCCTGCTGCCTGTTGTAACACCCTGCCCCCACCATATGTTGGAACACCCTACCCTGCTGCCTGTTGTAACACCCTCCCCCCACCGGCTATTGTAACACCCTACCCTGCTGCCTGTTGTAACACCCTACCCTGCTGCCTGTTGTAACACCCTGCCCCCACCATATGTTGGAACACCTTGCCCCCACCGGCTGTTGGAACACCCTACCCTGCTGCCTGTTGTAACACCCTGCCCCCACCGTGTGTTGGAACACCCTACCCTGCTGCCTGTTGTAACACCCTGCCCCCACCGTATGTTGGAACACCCTACCCTGCTGCCTGTTGTAACACCCTGCCCCCGCCGGCTGTTGTAACACCCTACCCTGCTGCCTGTTGTAACACCCTACCCCCACCGTATGTTGGAACACCCTACCCTGCTGCCTGTTGTAACACCCTGCCCCCACCGTATGTTGGAACACCCTACTCTGCTGCCTGTTGTAACACCCTGCCCCACCGTATGTTGGAACACCCTACCCTGCTGCCTGTTGTAACACCCTACCCCCACCGTATGTTGGAACACCCTACCCTGCTGCCTGTTGTAACACCCTGCCCCCACCGTATGTTGGAACACCCTACCCTGCTGCCTGTTGTAACACCCTGCCCCCGCCGGCTGTTGTAACACCCTACTCTGCTGCCTGTTGTAACACCCTGCCCCCACCGTATGTTGGAACACCCTACCCTGCTGCCTGTTGTAACACCCTGCCCCCGCCGGCTGTTGTAACACCCTACCCTGCTGCCTGTTGTAACACCCTACCCCCACCGTATGTTGGAACACCCTACCCTGCTGCCTGTTGTAACACCCTACCCCCCCCCGCCGGTTGTTGTAGCACCCCACCCCCTCTGGCTGTTGTAGCACCCCACCCCCTGCTGCCTGTTGTAGCACCCCACCCCCTCTGGCTGTTGTAGCACCCCACCCCCTGCTGCCTGTTGTAACACCCTACCCCCCCTCTGGCTGTTGTAGCACCCCACCCCCTCTGGCTGTTGTAGCACCCCACCCCCCGCTGCCTGTTGTAACACCCTACCCCCCCTCTGGCTGTTGTAGCACCCCACCCCCTCTGGCTGTTGTAACACCCTACCCCCCCCGCCGGCTGTTGTAGCACCCTACCCCCTCTGGCTGTTGTTGCACCCCACCCCCTGCTGCCTGTTGTAACACCCTACCCCCCCTCTGGCTGTTGTAACACCCTGCCATGCCAGCTGTTGTAGCACCCCACACCCACCACTTTGTGTAACCCTTTCTGTTCCTGGGCGTTTGCGTTTCCAGTCCAGGCCTCGATGAAACCAGTTAGAAATGAACCAGTCAGGTACGGATGGAAAGGTTTCTCCGGAAGTCATGACTTGTGGTTTCGGTCTTTTTATTAGATGTTCCTAACGAAGTGACAGGAAGTAGCAGCAGAGAACAGCAAGTGGGAAGTGAATAGAAAAGACAAAGAGAGCAGAGTTTACCTCCCGTTCTCTCTTTATATTGCCATCCAGTTCAGACTACATGGAAAAGGGCAAGGCAGTGTGAAACTGCCAGGACAGGACAGTAGTTCAACTATAGAGCAAGTAACTGAAAAGTTATTCAAAATTTACAAACATATAAGCAGACACAAAGAAAGTTAAAATTCTCCTGATACAGTGTGGATAATTTCACTCATCTCAACTCTGAACTAACTCCATAACCTGCAGAGTCACTTTCAAGGAATCTACAACTATATGTTCCCGTTTTTATTTCTATTTGTACAGCTTGTCGTCTTGTGCATATTGGTTGTTTCTCAGTCCTTATGCAGAGTTTTTCATAAATTCTATTGTATTCCTTTAATTTCCTGTAATGCCTGCAAGTGAATGAATCTTGGGGTAGTGTCTGCTGGCATTGATGTACTTTGATAATAAATTTATTTGAACGAAAAGAAAAATAGTAGAACTGGGGAATGCAGGTTAGATTTCAATGTTTAAGAGAACTTTTGATAAATACATGGGTGTGGTCCAGGTACAGGTCAATGGGACTATGCAGAGTACTAGTTCAGCACAGACTAGACGGGCTGAAGGGCAGTTTTGGGTTGCACTGCTCTATATATGAGCCCATGGTATTACGAGAAAGACGCCCGGATGGATAGGAGATCAGCTGATTGACCGAAGGCAGAGAGTGTGAATAAAGGGGATCTTTTCCGGCCGGCTGCTTGTTCCACAGGATCAGTGATGTGACTGCTTCTTTCCATGTCATATGTCAATGGTTTGGATGCTGGAATTTTGTGGCCAAGTTTGCGGATGATACAAAGATAGGTGGAGGGGCAGGTAGTGTTGACTAAGCAAGGGGTCTTCAGAAAGTCGGACAGAATAGGAGCACTTATAACACGCTGGAGGAACTCAGCAGGTCAGGCAGCATTCATGCAAACGATCAGTCAACGTTTCGGGCCGGAACCCTTCATCAGGACTGTAGAGGGAGGGGGCAGAGGCCCTGTAGAAGGTGAGGGGAGGGTGAGAAGGAGAAGGCTGGTAGGTTCCAGGTGAAAAACCAGTAAGGGGAAAGATAAAGGGGTGGGGGAAGGGAGGCAGGGAGGTGATAGACAGGAAAGGTGAAGAAGGAATAGGGGAAAACACAATGGGTAGTAGAAGGGGGTGAAACCATGAGGGAGGTGATAGGCAGCTGGGGGAGGGGCAGAGAGAAACTGGGATAGGGGAAGGGAGGGGGAGGGAATTACCAGAAGTTGGAGAATTCTATGTTCACACCAAGGGGCTGGAGACTACCCAGACGGTATATGAGGTGTTGCTCCTCCAACCTGAGTTTAGCCTCATCATGGCAGTAGAGGAGGCCATGTACGGACATATCCGAATGGGTAAGATTAGGAGATTAGGAGAGTGGGCAAAGAGGTGGCAGATGAAATACAGAGTATGGTCATGCACTTTGGCAGAAGGAATAAAGGCACGGACTATTTTCTAAACAGGGAGCACATTCAGCAATTCGAGGGGAAAGAGACTTTGCAGCCCTCATGCAGAGTTACGGTTAACTTGCAGGCTGAGTTAGCAAGTGCAAAGTAAGCATTAATTTTGCGAGGACTAGAATATAAGAGCAAGGAATTGAATTGAATTGAACTGAATTGACTTTATTACTTGTATCCTTCATATACATGAGGAGTCAAAATCTTTACGTTATGTCTCCGTTTAAATGTGCAATCTGCAATTTATAGTAATTTTGTAATAAGTAGTATGTACAACAGGGCAGTCAATATAACATAGAAATAGAATTGTATCAGCGTGAATTAAACGGTCTGATGGCCTGGTGGAAGAAGCTGTCCCGGAGCCTGTTGGTCCTGGGTTTTATGCTGCGGTACCATTTCCCAGATGGTAGCTACTGGAACAGTTTGTGGTTGGGGTGACTCAGATCCCCAATGATCCTTCGGGCCCTTTTTACACACCTGTCTTTGTAAGTGTCCTGAATTATGGGAAGTTCACATCTACAGATGTGCTGGGCTGTCCGCACCACTCTCTGCAGAGTCCTGTGATTGAGGGAGGTACAGTTCCCATACCAGGCAGTGGTACAGCCAGTCAGGATGCTCTCAATTGTGCCCCAGTAGGAAGTTCTTCAACCGTCTGAGGTGAAAGAGGCCTTTGTCACCACACAACCAGCATGTACAGACCACGAGAGATCCTCAGTGATGTGTATGCCAAGGAACTTAAAGCTGAGGCTTTATAAGGCACTGGTCAGGCCCCAATCCCAGTATGTGAGCAGTTTCAGTTTTTTTATTTCAGGAAGGATGTGCGAGCATCGGAGAGAGCCCAGAGGAGGTTCACGAGAATGATCGCAGGAATGAAAGAGTTAATGTATGAGGAGTGTTTAATGGCTCTGGGCCTGTACTCACTGCAGTTTAGAAGAATGAGGGAGGATCTCATTGAAACCCACTGAATATTGAAAGGTCTAGACAGAGTGGACGGGCTGTTTCCCATAACGGGGAAGTGTAGGGCCAGAGCAACCTCGTCATAGAACGACATCCCTTTAGAACAGAGGTGAGGGGGAATTCCTTCAGAGGTTAGTGAACCTGTGGAATTCATTACCACGGATGGCTGTGGAAGCCAAGTCCTTGAGTATATCTGATTGATAAGTTCTTGATTAGTCAGAGTGTCAAAAGTTACAGGGAGAAGACAGGAGAAGGGATTTGAAAGGGGAAAATAAATCAGCCATGATGGAATGGCAAAACAGACTCGATGGGCTGAGTGGCCTAATTATGCAGTATGGTCTTATGATTCTATGTAGTCATTGAATAAATATTGTGTATATATATTTTTTAAACTGGGGTTAGAGCACCTATCTATGGGCATAGATTGGAAAGGCTGAGGGTGTTTTCCCCAGAGTGAATGCAGTCGACAGGTAGGGGCCATAGATAGAACAGATAATCAAAACGTTTCTCCAATGGTAGGGCTACCAAAGACAAGAGGACAAAGGTCGCAGGTGAGATGAAGGAGCCAAGGAGAAATTTGTCTTTAAAAAATGCAGAGAGTGGTTGATATCTGGAACTCACTGCCAAAGGTGCTGATGAAATCAAGTACAATTACAGTTTTTAAGAGTCACTGACAAATAGAAGGAGATGGACTTTTAACATCATAAATCAGTGAATTGTTTTGTTATGTCTCCCCTCTCACTGTGAAATGGAGGCACCTCTTTTCCCTTATTAGGGAGAGAGAGCCTGTGGTATGTCAAATATCGGGTGAACGAGTAGTCTTTGAAGTACTGCAAGTCTGTGTTTTTACTGATGCTTCGCTGCACGCTTGTGAGCTTGGTGGGGGGTGCCGATACTTCTTTGCTGGGGGGGGCGTCATTGCATTGCTGCTACTTATGCGCTGGAGGGAGGGGAGCTGGGGGGCCTTTGGGGCTCTAACATTTAACTGTCATTCATTCTTCGGGGCACTCCTCTGTTTTTGTGGATGGCTGCGAAGAAAAAGAATTTCAGGATGTAAATTGTATACATTTCTCTGACATTAAATGTACCTGTTGAAATCTGGTGAAAGCAACTTGGATAAGTGCAGGTGGGTAAACTGTCAGCATGGACAGAGCAGGTAGAAGGGTCTCTTTGTGTGCTGTCCATCAACACCCAGAGACCCGTCAACCTCCAGGTCCAACTATTGTCTTTGTCGTCGCCTCCCTGAGGGTTCACGATTTATGGAAAATTCTGTCATACCTCAGATGATCACCTTGGGGTGAAAATCCTCCTCCCCTGACTATTAGTTGATATTTTCACCCATGTCTTGTTTTAGTTATCAGTGCACCATGTATTGTTTTATTTCTTCATTTAAATTCCCCCTGTTCAGCTTGTCTTTGTTCAGGCTTGAGTTTACATACACTGTGTACACAATGATCCCTTCTCTTATTTCTGAAGACCAATCCACAGTGCAGGTTCATAAACAGGAGAGAATCTGCAGACGCCAGAAATCCAGAGCAACACACACAAAATGCTGGAGGAACTCAGCAGGTCTGGCAGCATCAGAGGAAAAGAATAAACGGTCGACGTTTCAGGCCTAGACCCTTCACCAGGACTGGAAAGGGAGGGGAGAAGTCAGTGTACGAAGGTGGGGGAGGGGAGTCAGAAGTACAAGGTGGCAGGTGATAGGTGAAATGGGGAGAGGGGAGGGGTGAAGTAAAGAGCTGGGAAGCTGATAGGTGAAAGAGATAAAGGGCTGGAGAAGGGGGAATCTGATAGGAGAGGACAGAAGACCATGGAAGAAAGGGAAGGGGGAAGAGCACCAGAGGAAAGTGATGGGCAGGTAAGGAGATAAGGTGAGAGAGGGAAACAGGAATGGGGAATGCTGAAAGGGGGGGGTAACATTACCAGAAGTTTGAGAAAAGTCAATGTTCATGCCATCAGGTTGGAGGCTACCCAGATGGAATATCAGGTGTTGCTCCTCCAACCTGAGTGTGAGGATAAGTACCAGGAGAGAGATCAGTGGGGAGGGACGAGTGTGCAAGGGAATCGCGTAGGGAGCGATCCCTCGGAAATTGGAAAGCAGAGGGGAGGGAAAGATGTGCTTGGTGGTGGGGTCCGGTTGGAGATGGCGGAAGTTATGGAGAACTGTGTGCTGGATGCGGAGGCTGGTGGAATGGTAGGTCCCTGCTGTGGCAGATGTGAAGGCACTCCAGGGATCACCCTAGGATATCACCTACAACCTTATATTTCCTCCCCCTCCCCACCTTCTTACTCCGCCTTTCCTCTCCCTTTTCAGTCCTGAAGAAGAGTTTCGGCACAAAACATCCCCTGTTTATTCTTTTCTATGGGTGCGGCCTGACCTGCTGATTTCCTCTAGCATCGTGTGTGTGTTGCACAGTGAAGATTCTCTGTTCAGTTCCATCCTTGTCTCTGGTTTCCTCTGCACTTGGGTCCACCTGGTTTCAGTCTCCTCTGGCAGTTCACTGGTTAAAGATATGTAACTTCACCAAAGCAACTGCTCTTCAACCCCAGCCTGGTGGCAACTACCCCATCGCAACATTTCAGGATATTGCCTGCATTGTCTATGGGGAAGACCTGTGTGACTCAACTGCCATCGAGATGGATGTTGACTGTCCAGTCTCAGGGTGCTCGCTGCTCGCTGCTGACCTCTGCGTTTTAGCACAGCAGAGGAAACTGCCCTAGTGTTTATCAGCTAAAGCGAACATCCGGAGGTGATGGTGTTTGTTGTGAAATAGGTTAAATCCAAAACTTCTACTCATTGTTCACTCTGATTATTGATCTATTTATTAAGATACAGCATTGAATAGGCTCTCCTGGCCCTTCGAGCTGAGCCGTCCAGCAAACCCCTGATTTTATTCTAGCCTAATCACGGGACAATTTACAATGACTTACCAGCCTTTACAATGAGAAACAGCATTCATGGAGAGGGGTGGACAGTTGACATTTTGGGCTGAGACGCTTCATTAGTCTTAGAGAGGAAAGGAGGGGAGATAACCGGTCCAAAAAGATGGGGGCGTGGAGAAAGGGGAAAGATCTGACGGGTGATAGGCAGCTGAGGAAAAGAAAGAGAGAGAGAATGATGTAATAAGGTGAGAGGTGGAAATAACAAAGGGGTGAAGAGGCTGGAATCCGACAGGAGAGGACAATGGACCATCCTCATGGAGTGTTTTCCACAGGGAAGATCGATTCTGAAGCTGCTTAATTCAACTGCTATTTTCCCCTTTTCCATCATTAATTCTCCAGATTTACTTTCTGCAGGACCAGTCCTCATTTTGTTACCTCTTTCCTGTTTTAAAGTTTCTTTTGGAACTCCTATTGTTTTCACATTTCTAACACGTTAAGTATTAACTCTGCACTTGGGCCCACCTGGTTTTTCCTCCCTTATTATTGGGAAGTTCTGATAGTCTGTCACCCTTGGGACTTCAGTGGTTTAATAATGCCAGGCCATCATCTTGGAGTCATATAGCAGTGCAGTATAGAAATAGGCCCTTCAGCCCATCTAGTCCATGCTGAATTGTTATTCTGCATAGTCCCATTGACATACCGATCCAAACTTCTCATAAATATTGAAATCAAACCTGCATCCGCCACTTGTGCGGACAGCTCACTCCACACTCTCACCACCCTCTGAGTGATGAGGTTCCCCCCTCAAATTTCCCTAAGTATTTCGTCTTTCATCCCTAACCCATGGCCCCCTTGTTCTAGTCTCACTCAATCTCAAAAATCTTGCTTTCATTTACTCTGTCATGTTGTTGTTCTCGTTCCTTTCCAAACTTTGCCGTTTCTTTAACATGTTTGTCTGTTTTTTATGAGGCCAAGTTGTTGGCTTGACGCTCATATCAGCATTAAACCTTCCCTCATTCTCCTCTGCTCCAGGGAATAAAGTCCTAAATTTTCAACTTCTCCCTGTAACTCCTCAAGTCCCAGCAGCATCCTCGTAAATTTTTGCTGGACACTGAATCTTATTGGTAGTTCTCCTGTAGCTAGATGACCAGAACTGCACACAATACTCCAAATTTGGCCTCAGCAACGTCTTACACAACTTCAGCATAACACCCCAACTCCTGTACTTAATCCTTTGATTTATGAAGGCCTACAGTATGTGCCAAAAACTCTCTTTACGGCCCCGTCTGCCTGTGACACCACTTTCAAGGGATTATGGATGTGTATTGTTCTACCACACTCCTCAGTGCCCCACCATTCACTGTGTGAGTCCTTCTTTGGTTTGACCTCACAAAGAGCGACACCTCACATTTGCCCGCAGTAAATTTCATCTGCCGTTTTTCAACCCATTTTCAGCTTGTTCCAGACCCCACTGCAAGCTTTGATACCTTCTTGCTGTCCACTACGCCCCCAAACTTAGTGTTATCTGCAAATTTTCTGATCTAGCTTACCACATTATCATCCAGATCATTGATATAGAGGACAAACAGCAATGAACCCAGCACCGATCCCTGCAGCACACCACTAATCAGAGGCTTCCTCTCGGAAGGGCAATCATCTACTACCACTCTCTGGCTTTTCCCACAATTTACTACTTCATCCTAAATGCGGTAACTGAACTTTCTTCGCCAGACTTCCATACGGGACTTTGTCAAAGGCCTTCCTAAAGTCCAAGTAGACAAAATCCACTGTCTTTCCTGATAACCTCTTGAAACTCTGTAAGATTGGGTAGACCTCACAAAAAGAGATATTGACTATTTGTAATCAAGCCCTGTTGATCCTAATATTTATATATTGTGACGAGCATTTGGTCCATAATGACAGACGAGGATGCTCTTTCTCTCAACAACAGTTTTATTGTGATAGACACAAAACAGACTGGGCACCATGACCCGGAGAGTGAACCCAACCAGTCTCACTCAGACAGGGGAGGTGACCATCACACACCCTGGTTACAGTTAGGGTGACCCATGAACACACAATCAAAGAACTGAATAACCCATGCTAAAATGTAGCAATAAACGTACTGGAACTTGCCACCATAATCCCATAAAAGCATTTTAACACAAGAATAATAAACAGGATTGGTCATTAGAAATGGCTGTCGACCAGCCCCCACCCAGAACGTCACAATATCCTTTCCCTAGAATACTTTTCAAACTTTCTTCTGGACGATATACAAACACAATGCATTTTTATTTCACTTTTTTTTACATGTTACATGCCAGTATCGTAAATGTAACTGTGAATTTGGTGACTCTAACACCACTCACCCACACACTACACCCGATTAATCTCCCAAACTGCAGATCTTTGGAACGTGGTTGGAAACCGGACAGCCCAGAGAAAACGCACATGGAGAGTGTGCAAACTCTACTCGGGCAGCACCTGAGGTCAGGGTAGAACCCGTGTCTCTGGGTGTGTGACACAGCAGCTCTACCAGCTGTGGCACTGAGTCATGCTGAGTTCTAAAGGGATGTTTAAAATAAAAAAGCACCTTGAATGGGCACTACGACAACAGTTCATGGTAAAAAGATTTTACAACACCCTAGTAATGACTGACCTCTACCTTGCTGAGGCCAGGTGACAACTGTCAGACACCAACTCTTACTTACCCTGTGGAAAGGACCCTCACTCAGGAGTATAAGGCCATAGTCCCTCACATCATCACCAACCTCATCGACTCTGGAGATGTCCCATCCACTGCCGCAAACGGAAGTAATTAACGAGTACTTTGCTTCAGTATTCACGATGGAAAAGGACCTTGGCGATTGTAGGAATGACTTACAGAGGACTGAAAAGCTTGAGCATATAGATATTAAGAAAGAGGATGTGCTGGAACATTTGGAAAGCATCAAGTTGGATAAGTCACCAGGACCAGACAAGATGTACCCCAGGCTACTGTGGGAGGTGATGGAGATCAATGCTGAGCCTCTGGCAATGATCTTTGCATCATCAATGGGGACGGGAGAGGTTCCGGACGATTGTAGGGTTGCAGATGTTGTTCCATTATTCAAGAAAGGGAGTAGGGATAGCCCAGGAAATTATAGACCAGTGGATCTTACTTCTGTGGTTGGTAAGTTGTTGGAGAAGATCCTGACAGGCAGGATTTGTGAACATTTGGAGAGCATAATATGATTAGAAATAGTCAGTATGGCTTTGTCAAAGGCAGGTCGTGCCTTACATCCTGATTGAATTTTTTGAGGATGTGACTAAGCACATTGAAGAAGGTAGAGCCATAGTTGTAGTGTACATGGATTTTAGCAAGCCATTTGATAAGATACCCCATGCAAGGCTTATTGAGAAAGTAAGGAGGCATGGGATCCAAGGGGACGTTGCTTTGTGGATCTAGAACTGGCTTGCCCACAGAAGGCAAAAGGTGGTTGTAGACGGGTCATATTCTGCATGAAGGCTGGTGACCAGTGGTGTGCCTCAGGGATCTGTTCTGGGACCCCTACTCTTTGTGATTTTTATAAGTGACCTGGATAAGGAAGTGGAGGGATGGGTTAATAAATTTACTGATGACACAAAGGTTTGAGGTGTTGTGGATAGTGTGGAGGGCTGTCAGAGATTACAACAGTACATTGATAGGATGCAAAATTGTGCAAAAAAGTGGCAGATGGAGTTCAACCCAGATAAGTGTGAGGTGGTTTATTTAGGTCAAATATGATGGCAGAATATAGTATTAATTGTCAGACTCTTGGCAGTGTTGAGGATCAGAGGGATCTTGGGGTTCAAGTCCATAGGACACTCAAAACTGCTGCACAGGTTGACTGTGTGGTTAGGAAGGCATACGGTGCATTGGCCTTCATCAACTGTGGGATTGAGTTCAAGAGCCAAGAGGTAATGTTACAGCTGTATAGGACCCTGGTCAGATCCCACTTGGAGTACTGTGCTCAATTCTGGTCGCCTCACTACAGGAAGGATGTGGAAGCCATAGAAAGGGTGCAGAGGAGGTTTACAAGGAGGTTGCCTGGATTGGGGAGCATGCCTTATGAGAATAGGTTGAGTGAACCCGGCCTCTTCTCCTTGGAGCAATGGAGAATGAGAGGTGACCTGATAGAGGTGTGCAAGATAACGAGAGGCATTGATCACATGGATAGTCAGAGGCTTTTTCCCAGGGCTGAAATGGCTAGCATGAGAGGGCACAGTTTTAAGTGCTTGGAAGTAGGTACAGAGGAGATGTCAGGGGTAAGTTTTTTATGCAGAAAGTGGTGAGTGCGTGGAATGGGCTGAGGGTGACGGTGGTGGAGTTGGATACCATAGGGTCTTTTAAGAGACTCCTAGACAGGTACATGAAGCTCAGAAAAATAGAGGGCTATGGGTAACCCTAGGTAATTTCTAAAGTAAGTACATGTTCGGCACAGCTTTGTGGGCCAAAGGGCCTGTATTGTGCTGTAGGTTTTCTATGTTTCCAGACCTCATTCCCGTTACCACATGCTGCTCGTTTCTACCTCCTACCCAAGATCCACAAACCTGACTGTCGGGATAGACGCATTGTTTCCACCTGCTGCTGCCCCATTGAGCCTCGTGTCTACATACCCCAAGTTCATTTAATACCCTTGGTTCAGCCCCTTCCTTCCACATCTACCACACTTTACACGATCTCAATCACTTCAATCACTTTAAGTTCCTTGGTCCTGATTGCCTCATTTTCAGCATGGATGTCCAGTCCCTATACACTTCTGTCCCCCATCAGGATGGCCTTAAAGCTCTCCGCTGCTTTCTAGGAAACAGATGCAACCAATTCCCTTCCACCATCAGTCTCCTCAGCCCGGCAGAAATGGTCTCATCGTCAACAATTTCTTTTTTGGCTCCTGCCACTTTCTCCATATCCAAGTTGTGGCTGTGGGAACGCACATGGGTCCTAGCTATGCCCGCCTTTTTGTCAGCTAAATGGAACACTCCATGTTCCAAGCCCTCACTAGTAACACTCCCCAACTCTTTGTGCCCTACGTTGACGATTGTGTTGGTGCTGAGCTCCTTAATTTCATCAGATTTGCCTCCAACTTCCACCCTGTCCTCAAATTTACTTGGTCCATCTCTGACACCTCTCTCCATTTTTATGATCTCACCATCTCTCTCTCTGGAGCCAGACTGTCCACTGATCTATTTTATAAACCTACTGACTCTCACAGTAACCTTGCCTATACCTCTTCTAAGCACGTCACTTGTAAAAAAGCTATTCCCTTCTCTCTGTTCCTCCATCTCTGTACACTTCTATACTCTATCAGTCTGTTCTCAGATTGAGCCTTTCCATTCTAGAATATCTGAGATGTCCCTCTTCAATGACCAAGGTTTCTCTTCCACCACTACAGATGCTGCCCTCACCCACATCTCCTCCATTTCCCACACGTCTGCCCTCAGCCATCGTCCCGCTATCACAAAAGGAGTAGAGTTCCTCTTGTCCGTACCTTCCACTCCATGAGCCTTCACATCCAACATACCCTTTTCTGTAATTTCTGCCATCTCCAATGGGGTCCTATCACCAAACACATCTTTACCTCTCCTCCCACCCCCACTACTCTCATCTTTCTGCAGGGATCACTCCTTCCTTGATTCCCTTGTCCGATCATCCTTCCCCACTAATCTCCTTCCGGGCACTTACCTGTGCGAGTGTGACAGATGCTACACCTGCCCCTTCACCTCCTCCTCCACCACCATTCAGGACTCCAAACAGTCCTCCAAGGTGAGGCAACAATTTATTTGCAAGTCATCTACAGTATCGGGTCTTTCCAGTGTGGCCTCCTCCACATCGGTGAGACCCAGCGTAGACTTGAGGACCACTTTGTCGAGTGCCTTCACTCTGTCTGCCTTGAGAGGCAGATCTCCTGGTGGCCACACATTTCAATTTAACTTTCCATTCCCATTCATGCATGTCAGACCAAGCCTTTCTCTTCTGCCATGATGAGGCCACACTCGTATTGGAGGAGCAACACCTCATATTCCATCTGGGTAGCCTCCAACCTGATGGTATGAACATCGATTCCTATAACTTCCAATAATTTACATCCCCTCTCCATTCCCCATTCTGGTTACCGTCTCACCCCTTCTCACCTTCCCATCAACCTCCTCTGGTGCCCCTCCTCCACGGTCCACACTCCTCTCCTATCAGATTCCTTCTTGTTCAGCCCTTTTACCTCTTCCACCTATCAACTCCCAGCTTCTTATTCCACCGCCTCTCCCTCAGCCAGCCATCTTCCCCCTCTCCTGGTTTCACTTGCCAGCTTGTAATCCTTCCACAGCCCCCACCTTCTTATTCTGGTTTCTTCCCCCTTCCTTTCCGGTCCTGACGAAGGGCCTTATCCCAAAATATTTACTGTTTATTGACCTCCATAGATGCTGCCCAACCTGTTGAGTTCCTCAACACACATCAAAGTTGCTGGTGACACAGCAGGCCAGGCAGCATCTCTAGGAAGAGGTACAGTCGATATTTCAGGCCGAGACCCTTCGTCAAGACTAACTGAAGGCAGAGCTAGCAGTTTGCGCTGTTGAGTTCCTCTGCTATTTTGTGTGCGTTGCTTCGGATCTCCAGCAGAATCTCTTGTGATCTCTTTCTGGTTTACAACGCGACGTTCACAGGACACTGAAACAACCCACATTGGCAAGACGGTTCAACACAATTTTCTTCAGCAGTGCATTGCCAACCGTCGACCCAGTGCTCTCAGGGAGTGATTTCTCTGGCTAAACCGTAGCACGAAACCAAGTCGAAGAAGCAGGGGCCATGTCATTCTAAATGTCAGAGTGGGGAAAGGACGAGCTGCTGTGAAAGGAGAGAGGTGGGGGCGGGGGTAGAGTGGAGAGAGAATGCAAGAGAGAAACAGATAACGAGATTTAAAAAAAAGACCAGTTTGCCAGAGAGGAAAGGAAGTGAGAAAAGAAATATGAGAGAGATACGCATTTAATGTGTGAGGTGGCAAATGGACAGCGCAGGGAAGTGTATGGTCTTGCACTTTGGTAGAAGGAATAACGGCGTAGATGATTTTCTATACGGGGACCAATGTCAGAAATCAGAGGTGCAGGGAATTTGAGAATCCTAGTGCAGGATTCCCCAGCGATTAATTTGCCGGTTGAGACGGTGGTGAAGAAGGCAAATGCAATATTAGCGTTCACTTTGCAAGGACTAGAATATAAAAGCCAGGATGTGATGATGGGGTTTGAGAAGGCACTGGTCAGGCCGCATTCCCAGTACAGTACTGTGAGCCGTTTTAGTTTCCTTATTGAAGAAAGGACGTGCTGACATTGGAGAGGGTCCACAAGGGGCTCACGAGAATGACCCCAGGAATTAAGTGATTAACGTATGAGGAGCGTTTGATGGCGCAGTTTAGAAGAAACTCAAAAAAAATGCTGTTCTGTCGTCATCTCTGCCAGTTGTCCCTTCCAATCAACTTTGGCCAGTTCCCGTCTCCTGCGTCTGTGGTTGTCTTAACTCCACCGTAATACTGGTACATCTCATTTCAGTAAACTTGCATCAGTTGGCCAGGATTGATCCGCGGAATCAGCGCTAGTTATTTAAAAAAAAAGACCTTCCTTTTCTGATCTCGGTACTAGTTACCACGTTTCTCGGTGGAATTGAGTAAGATCCCAATCCGTCCAACTGGTTTTCCAAATTTGGCCGGGGATGGTCGTTTCTAAGCGCTGGTGGCATTTGGATCAATGGCTATGCGCATACCCACACTGTCCTCTGCTCCAGGTCAGCCCCAGTCCCGGAGGTTCGCAGGCACTGACCGAGGCCCGCGGTGCGTCTCGGCTTGAAGCTGGCGGTGAGAGCCTTCGGTGAGAAGAGGGAGTGTTGCTTTGTTCGGGGGGCGGTGCGAGGGCGGGGTTGGGGAGGGGGCGCGGCCGGTGACGGGCTGGGACCGTCCCGGTGCAGCGGGCCCCTGGGGTTGTCTTGCAGCTCGCACCGATTTCACCCCCAGCCAGGGCCGGATTCAGTGGGGTCAGGGCCCCTGCCGACACCGTAAAATGCCGCTGTACCAAGCAAAAAAAGGCAAGAACAAGAGCAAAGGTCGTACTGGTCTAAATATCAAAGCTGTGGACCAAGACATTGGTTTAGTACAATACGTAGGCTATAAACTTACAGGCCTTAAGAGGGAGGACAGAAAGTAATGCAGATTCTTAGTCTGAAGGACAGCATCTAAAGCACTCAAAAATTGACCGAGGTTAGTTGGCTTAGTAAAGTTGTGAGGGAGACGAAGTATGATGTATCCAATCTTAAATCTTTATTTAGCTATTGTTGCACATACCATAGGCCTTAATTCTCAAACAATGCCAAAGCATTTTTATCTAGCTTTTTTCTCAACCGTGTGTTCTGAGAAAGTAAAGTGGAAATGAGAGACAAAAAGGCCAAGAGAGATGGCACTATGGCAAACCAGGAAACTTGACAATACTCCAACAATCTTTTTGAAAAATGAGATCTAGCACATACTAACCTATTGCTGTGCTGTGTGGCTAGCAGAGTAAAGACCACTTATTACTTACTAAGTTTGTAAACAGTCAACTATTAGCCTATTGCCACAAAAACAGGAACAGCACTGACACACAAGCCTAGATATTTACAAAGTCAGATGCTTGCTTTTCAAAATTAAAGCCTAGTTCCTCTGGATTTCTTCGCAGCAAAGTCCTTGATCAGATCACTAAAATCCAGTTTCCGAACGAGATCACTTTCAAGTGAAATCAGAGTAAGATGACTCAGCCTGCCCTGTCCCATTGTGGATCTGAGCCTATGTAGTTGCTGTTATCAGGCCTGCCAAATATGTCACTGGAGCCTCGGATAGCCAGTCCCCTCTCGACCAAAAACTTCACAACCACCAACACTCTTCTCAATACGTCAGTCCAGTAGACACACTCTGACTCGAACTGTTTTTGCAGTTCTGTATCTATTCTTCCGCTGTCAGACGCTAGTGTAACGTAGGTCAGTATCGTTTTCCTGTGGTGTTCGCTATTTTCATGCTCTCCTATGCGCTCAGCAGCTTGTTTTCAGCCGCTAAAGCCAGTTTCGAAGATGGACTGACGGTTACCATCACTGAAGATGCGGCTTGCAAAACAAAACACACAGCCGGTGGAAGGGGGATATAAGAGCCATTGCCTTGATATGTACTCACCATTTACGAGCTTGCGTTTGAAGTGAAATTTGGAGAAAAAAACATCTCTGCTGTTTGTGTACTCATTCCGAAACTTTGATATCCACATCCCTATTCTGGCAGGACTCCGGCCCTTTCTTAGCCCAGTATGCTCAGACTGAATCATCTAAAGTTTCCTTTCCCCAGCGAGCAGGATCAGTGCTGTAAGGATCCTCAGTAGCGGTAATGTTAACATCAATGGCAGCCCAACTTGGTTGTTCGGAGGCCCCTGTGGTTGGCAATCCCAAAGTCATGCCCTCTGCCTCTTCAACGTTAGCTGCTGACTGTGGCAAGGACGGTGGTCCTGTGCTAACGCTGGTGCTAGCTGGTCTCCATTTGTCCACCGGTCTCAGACTGTGACAAGAGCGATGGTACTGCTGCATCATCGAGAACAGGTTTAAAAAATTCTGTCAACTTCAATGTCTTTTTTAATGCCTCTTTCTCTTGTTTCTTTTTTCTTTTCTGTGCTCCACTCTCGTATTTTTTTTGTCCGCCATGATGATAGCTGTCTATTTTGGGCCGCTCTGCAGCTCGGGCCCCTGGGCTGCAGCCCAGCCTAGCCCTGCCTAAAGTCCGGCCCTGCCCCAGCCGAAGGTCTGCTCTCCGGGCCCTGGTCCAGCCTCGCGTTGTTCTTGCTGCTGGACTCCCGGAGCCGGTGCTGGCGGACGGGTTTGTGATTGACATGTACCCAGGAATAGTGAAAAACTACGTCCTAGATTGCCATCCACGCAGATTCTTTCATTACAACAGCGCATTGAGATGGTGCATGGGAACACAATAACAGAATGCAGAATATAGCGTTCACCGAGCAAGTACAATTTAGGCAGACAATCAAGATGAAGCAGATTGTGAGTTCAAGAGTCTGTCTGGCCAGGGAGGAACATACACTCGCTGTGTGACCGACCAGGAAGGGATCTGTCTGGGACATCTGACATCAATAACCCTGTCTGGGACAGAGAGATGTGAGCACGTCAGCCTCCCCTCCACAGACTCTGTCTACACTTCTCACTGCCTTAGTAAAGCAGCCAGCATAGTCAAAGACCCCACCCGTCCCGTCCCAGATATTCTCTCTCCTCCCCCTTTCCATTGGGCAGAAGACACAAAGCCTTAAAGCACGTCCCAGGCAGTTTCTATCCCTCTGATATCAGAACCTTGAGTGGACCTCCTGTCCTCACAGTACACCTCATTATGATCTTGCACCCTATTGACCATAAAACATAGGAGTAGAATTAGATCATTTGGCCCACCAAGTCTGTTCTGCCATTCCATCTTGGCTGAACCATTTTCTGCCTAGTCCCACTGACCTGCACACGGACCATATCCCTCCATACACCTCCCATCCTTGTATCTGTCCAATTTATTCTTAAATGTTAAAAAAGAACCCGCATTTACCACCTCGTCTGGCAGCTCATTCCATACTCCCACCACTCTCTGTGTGAAGAAGCCCCCGCTAATGTTCCCTTTAAACTTTTCCCCCCTCACCCTTAACCCATGTCCTCTGGTTTTTTTCTCCCCTTGCCTCAGTGGAAAAAGCATGCTTGCATTCACTCTATCTATACCCATCATAATTTTATATACCTCTATCAAATCTCCCCTCATTCTTCTACGCTCCAGGGAATAAAGTCCTAACCTACTCAACCTTTCTCTGTAACTGAGTTTCTCAAGTCCCGGCAACATCCTTGTAAACCTTCTCTGCACTCTTTCAACCTTATTTATATCCTTCCTGTAATTTGGTGACCAAAACTGAACACAATTCTCCAGATTCGGCCTCACCAATGCCTTATACAACCTCATCATAACATTCCAGCTCTTATACTCAATACTTGGATTAATAAAGGCCAATGTACCAAAAGCTCTCTTTACGACCCTATCTACCTGTGACGCCACTTTTAGGGAATTTTGTATCTGTATTCCCAGATCCGTCTGTTCCACTGCACTCCTCAGTGCCTTACCATTAACCCTGTATGTTCTACCTTGGTTTGTCCTTCCAACGTGCAATACCTCACACTTGTCTGTATTAAACTCCATCTGCCATTTTTCAGCCCATTTTTCCAGCTGGTTCAAGTCCCTCTGCAGGCTCTGAAAACCTTCCTCACTGTCTACTACACCTCCAATCTTTATATCATCAGCAAATTTGCTGATCCAATTTACCACATTATCATCTAGATCATTGATATAGATGACAAATAACAATGGACCCAGCACTGATCCCTGTGGCACACCACTAGTCACAGGCCTCCACTCGGAGAAGCAATTCTCTACTACCACTCTTTGGCTTCTTCCATTGAGCCAATGTCTAATCCAATTAACCACCTCTCCATGTATACCTAGCGACTGAATTTTCCTAACTAACCTCCCATGCGGGACCTTGTCAAAGGCCTTACTGAAGTCCATGTAGACAATATCCACTGCCTTCCCTTCATCCACTTTCCTGGTAACCTCATTGAAAAACTCCAACAGATTGGTCAAACATGACCTACCATGCACAAAGCCATGTTGACTCTCCCTAATAAGTCCCTGTCTATCCAAATGCTTGTAGATTCTGTCTCTTAGTACTCCCTCCAATAACTTACCTACTACTGACGTTAAACTCACCGGCCTATAATTTCCCGGATTACTTTTCAATCCTTTTTTAAACAGCGGAACAACATGAGCCACTCTCCAATCCTCCGGCACCTCACCTGTAGACAGCGACATTTTAAATATTTCAGCCAGGGCCCCTGCGATTTCAACGCTAGTCTTCTTCAAGGTCCAAGGGAACACCCTGTCAGGTCCTGGGGATTTATCCACTTTAATTTTCCTCAAGACAGCAAGCACCTCCTCCTTTTCAATCTGTACAATTTCCATGATCTCACTACTTGTTTCCCTTAATTCCATAGACTTCATGCCAGTTTCCTTAGTAAATACAGACGCAAAAAACCTTTTTAAGATCTCCCCCATTTCCTTTGGTTCCGCACATAGCCGACCACTCTGATCTTCAAGAGGACCAATTTTATCCCTTACAATCCTTTTGCTCTTAATATACCTGTAAAAGCTCTTTGGATTATCCTTCACTTTGACTGCCAAGGCAACCTCATGTCTTCTTTTAGCCCTCCTGATTTCTTTCTTAAGTATTTTCTTGCACTTCTTATACTCCTCAAGCACCTTATTTACTCCCTGCTTTCTATGACATGTCATACAACTCCCTCTTCTTCTTTATCAGAGTTGCAATATCCCTTGAGAACCAAGGTTCCTTATTCCTATTTACTTTGCCTTTAATCCTGACAGGAACATACAAATTCTGCACTCTCAAAATTTCTCCTTTGAAGGCTTCCCACCTACTGATCACATCTTTGTCAGAGAACAACCTGTCCCAATCCACGCGTTTTAGATCCTTTCTCATTTCTTCAAACTTGGCCTTCTTCCAGTTAAGAACCTCAACCCGAGGACCAGATCTATCCTTGTCCATGATCAAGTTGAAACTAATGGTGTTTTGATCACTGGAACCAAAGTGCTCCCCTACACAGACTTCTGTCACTTGTCCTAACTCGTTTCCTAACAGGAGATCCAATATTGCATCCCCTCTAGTTGGTCCCTCTATATATTGATTCAGAAAACTTTCCTGAACACATTTTACAAACTCTAAACCATCTAGACCCCTAACAGTATGGGAGACCCAATCAATATATGGAAAATTAAAATCCCCTACCACCACAACTTTATGTTTCCTGCAGTTGCCTGCTATCTCTCTGCAGATTTGCTCCTCCAATTCTCGCTGACTATTGGGTGGTCTGTAATACAATCCCAGTAATGTGGCCATACCTTTCCTGTTTCTCAGCTCCACCCATAAGGACTCAGTAGACAAGCCCTCTAATCTGTCCTGCCTGAGCACTGCTGTAATATTTTCCCTAACAAGCAATGCTACTCCCCCACCTTTCATTCCTCTGCCTCGATCACATCTGAAACATCGGAACCCTGGAATATTAAGCTGCCAATCCTGCCCCTCCTGTAGCCAAGTTTCACTAATTGCTACAACGTCATAATTCCACGTGTCAATCCACGCCCTCAACTCATCCGCCTTCCCCGCAATACTCCTAGCATTGAAATATATACACCTCAGAAGATTTTTACCACCACTCACAACCTTTCTATTAGCGGATTTGCTTGAACTTTTAACATCATTTATTTTCACCCCAGCCACACTGTCAGCTCTGGCACTCTGGTTCCCATCCCCCTGCAAATCTAGTTTAAAGCCCCCCAATAGCATTAGCAAACCTCCCTGAAAGGATATTGGTCCCCCTGTAGTTCAAGTGTATATAACGTGTATGATCATGTAGTGTCTATAGAAACAAGACAACGTTTCTTCGAACCAGGGTGTAAAGCACATAACACCGATAATGCTCAGTAACTTATGGAGATCAGGATAAAATCTACAGATGAACCACACACAAATAACAAACTAAACTACATTAATATCAAATATTGTAAGGTACGGAACAGATTAACCAGTGACATTTCAAATGTGATGGGGCTGGGAGTTTGGATGTCTAACGGCCTGGGAGGGCTCCCGGCCGTATCCTATACCTGTTTGCCTCCTGTCAGTCTGCCAATATTCTTTCCACGTTAATAGCTTTCCTGTAGTACCACGGGCTCTTAACTTGTTCAGCAGCCTCTTGTGCGGCACTTTGTCAAAGGCCTTGTCTGAATTAATGAGTGAGAGAATGGCATCTTGCAGGGTGGGAGCCACTTGAAAACTACTAGTCTTGTGGGGAGTGAGCTATTGTTTGAAGTAGCAAGTGAGGAAACAATATCTTGCCGGGTGGGAGCCAAGTTTCATTTGGAGTGACACACATCAAAGCTGCTGGTGAACGCAGCAGGCCAGGCAGCATCTCTAGGAAGAGGTGCAGTCGACGTTTCAGGCTGAGACCCTTCGTCATTTGGAGTGAGTGTGTTTTGAGCCAATAAAACAGAGGAGGTGTGACTGGAGTGCCCTTTGTTGGAGTGGAGCAGTGTTAGAGCAGACTTTGACTCAACAGGCTTGAGCAAGTACAGACACAGGCTCTAAGTGAGTTCCTAGTAAGTTTCTTTCTGCTAATACATATATAGTGCACTGAGAATGGGTGAAGAGTTAGCATTATGTGCCTTGTATGAGATGTGGGAACTTTGGGAGACTGTCAGTCTCCCTGATAACTTACATCTGCACAAAGTGCATCGAGCCGCAGCTCCTAAGGGACCGTGTTAAGAAACTGCAGCCCGATGGCCTCCGTTCATGAGGGAGAATGAGGAGGTGATGGATAGGAGCTACAGGGAGGTGGTCACCCCTAAGTAGCAGGAGACAGCTACCTGAGTGACTGTCAGGAGAAGGAAGGGAAATGGGCAGCCAGTGCAAAGTACCCCTGTGGCCGTCTCCCTCGATAATAAGTCTACCGCTTTGGATACTGCTGAGGGAATGGCCTCCCGGGGGAAGCTGCAGTGTCCGGGTCTCTGGCGCTGAGTCTGGCTCAGTGGCTCGAAAGGGAATGGGGAGAAGAAAAATACAGTAGTGATAGGAGATTCCATAGTTCAGGGGAGCAAAGAGGAGATTTTATGGGCATGAGAAAGACACACGGATGGTATTTTGCCTCCCAGGTGCCAGGGTCAGGGATGTCTCGGATCGAGTACACAGCATGCTAAAGGGGAAGGATAGTATTCCTTTCACAAATGTGCATGACCATACATTTCATGTCACTGTATTCCATCTGCTACTTCTTTTCCCATTCTCCTAATCTGCCTTAAATTTCTTCGTATCCTCATATCTATCTTCTACCTGTCTTTGTATCCTTTAACGTGGCCCCAAAGCCATCAATTCCGTCATCCAAGTCATTGAGCTATAAAAAGAAGTGGACCCAGCACTAACACCTTTGGAACACCACTAGTCACCGGCAACCAACCGGATAAGGCTCCCTTTATTCCCACTCTTTGACTCCCGGCATTCAGCCAATCCTCTGTCCATGCTAGTACCTCCCCTGCAGTACCACGGGCTCTTATCTTGTTAAGCAGCCTCACGTGTAGCACCTTGTCAATGGCCTTCCGAAAATCCAAGTACACAACGTCCACCGATTCTCCTTTGTCTATCCTGTTTGTTATTTCCCCAAAGATTTATTCCTTTGTTCACTTTCTCTCTTGGTGTTACATTTTATTCTGCATTGTTATTGTTTTACCTTGCTCTACCTCGATGCATTGTGTAATGATCTGATCTGTATGGACAGTATGCAAGACAAGCTTTTCACTGTATTTTGGAACACTTCAGAATAATAAACCAATACCGATATCAATCCCTCCACCTCCCCCGCCACATTCATACGCTCCTATCTCCACAGCCATGAGCTCACTTCAGTGCCCGAATGGCGGTAAAAACTTCAGGCACTCCAGCCACCTGAGGAGGCACCAGTGGGTGCACACACCGGGGAGAGGCCATTCTCCTGTTCCCGATGCAGCAGAGCATTCACTCAGGTCTCCAACCCGGTTACGCACCAGCGGGTTCACACGGTTGGGGGGGGCGGGGGGAGAGGCCATTCGTCTGCCCCGAGTGTGGAAAAGGGATTCACAGAGTCGTCGACCCTGCTGAGGTTCCACGGTTCCACAGTGGGGTGAGGCCTTTCACCTGCTTCGTGTGCGGGAAGGGATTCAGTCAGTCGTCCGATCTCCTGAGACACCAGCGACTTCACTTGAGCGACACGGTTTAAATGTGCTGGAAGCTCTGCTCAGTCAATGACATTGGTCACTGATACTGTTGTTATCATTACCACACATACCATCTGTGGGCATGTGGCCAAGTGGTTAAGGCATTGGACTAGCGACCTGAAGGTCGTGAGCCCCAGCCGAGACAGCGTGTTGTGTCTTTGAGCAAGGCACTTAACCACACATTGCTCTGTGATGACACCGCATCAAGGACCAACTTTAATAAATATATTAAAGTTTCATAGTATCAAGGACCAACTTTATTCGCCGTACACACCTTATATGTATTATGAACCAGCTGTGGAATTGCTCAGGTCACTGTATGCAATAAAAAAACATTCAACAATGATAAAGCATTGGATAAACTACAGATATGGAATAAAATTGCATCAGTACATAAATGCCAGCAAGTAATTACATTGTAAAGAACATTATTAAAAAGTGTTTAAAACATCTTCAGCTGCAATGACGGTGGAGGGGGGGTTAATAAATAGAGGGGGCGAGAGTCTAACTGGAACATTTGATCAGATTAATTGCCTGGGTGAAGAATGATGGTGTGAAGTTTTTGTTTAAGCAGCCTGATAGCACTTTCCAGGAGAGAGCTCTTGAAAAAGGCGGTTTGCAGACTGGGTAGTGTCCACAGTGATTTTTTTCTGCTGTTCAAATGTCCTGGACACATACAAGTCTGGGACAGTTTATTATTCTGGGTCGGTCAGTTGTGTTTTAAATGTTGTCTCTGTGATACATAAAGTTTACAGCTCAACTGGACCAGACTTTTTCTGGAGCAACAAACAATCTGCTGCAGGAACTCAGCGGGAGGAAAGGGCTCGTTGGCAAATTCCACATGCACCACTTTCCCCTGAGAAACTGCTTCGGCATCAGATGGTTTGTCATTCTAGATTGCAGCATTGGCAGCCCCTTGTCTCTCCCTGCAATGAAGGGTGGGTTAGTAAGTTTGCAGATGACATGAAGGTTGGTGGTGTTGTGGGTGTAGCATAGAGGTTGTCGTAGGTCACAACAAGAAAGTGACGGGATGCAAAGCTGGGCTGAGAAGTGGCGGATGGAGTTCAGTGTGGGAAAGTGTGAAGTGATTCACTTTGGAAGGTCGAATTTGAAGGCAGGATACAGGATTAATGGCAGTGTGGGGGAACAGGAGCATCTTGAAATCCACATTCATAGATCCCTCAAAGTTGCTGCACAAGTTGAGAGGCTTGTTAAAGTTGGCCATCTTTGATTGGGGGATTGAGTTCAAGAGCCACGAGGGAATGTTACAGCTCTATAAAACTCTGGTTAGACCACACTTGAAATATTGTGTTCAGTTCTGACCATCTCATTACAGGAAGTATGTGGAAGCTTCAGAGAGGGTGCAGAGGCGATTTACCAGGATGTTGCCTGAACCAGACAGTGTGTATTAAAAGTGAGTTGGGGCTTTTTCTCTTTGGATTGAAGGAGGATGAGAGGTCACTTGATCGAGGTGTATAACGTGATAAAAGCCATAGATCATAGGACAGCCAGAGACTTTTTCCCTGCACTGAAGTCGCTGATTTTAAGACGATTGGAGGAAAGTATGGGATGGACTGTAATGAAAATATTTTAAAATTTGTTCTGCATTCTTTTCCGACTTAGCAGCAAGAGTTGTCCGCAAACAATGGAGGCACTGTACACATGTTAAAGGTCACAAGGAATCACTTTATCAGAGATCTTTAAAAATGCAATACAGAAAGAAAGATGAAGAATTAAAGAAGTAGTCATACAGAAAACAAAATAATACTTATCATCACTAATGGGCTGATCTGCAGAATGATGGAGGGACCCACATCGCAGATATGACATTTACCAGCCTTCCCTCCTCCTCTCTTGTGTTCTTGTCTCTATCTTCAACTCTTAGCACTAGCCACCACACTCAAAGATTCCCCACCTGTGCAAGGCTATTGACACTTTTTATACCCTAATATGACTTTTATCCCAGCTCTTTTCCATCCCTCAGTGGTACTAGCTTCTCGCTTCTTATCTTTAGTGACCTTTGGTCTAGACGTGGAGACAACAGATCTGAAAGGAGGGAAACAGTGACCTTCGGTCTAGACGTGGAGACATGTAAGGAGGAAAGCATCTTTCATCAGAAACTGATGTCGAGGATTGCATTCATCTTCGGGCTGTCAGCACATTCCAATCTGACACCACCTTCTCTTTCAGACTTCTATTTTATTTTGGCAGACACCGAGAAGGAATCAAATTTTAACCCTTTCCTTACAGGGACATCAGAGACAATAGGTGCAGGAGTAGGCCATTCGGCCCTTCGAGCCAGCACTGCCATTCACTGTGATCATGGCTGATCATCCACAATCAGTACCCTGTTCCTGCCTTCTCCCCATATCCCTTGACTCCGCTATCATTAAGAGCTCTATCTAACTCTTTCTTGAAAGCATCCAGAGGCTTGGCCTCTACTGCCTTCTGGGGCAGAGCATTCCACAGAACCACCACTCTCTGGGTGAAAAAGTTTTTCCTCAACTCCGTTCTAAATGGCCTACCCCTTATTCTTAAACTGTGGCCTCTGGTTCTGGACTCACCCATCAGCGGGAACATGCTTCCTGCCTCCAGCGTGTCCAATCCCTTAATAATCTTATATGTTTCATCCTTCTAAATTCCAGTGTATACAAGCCCAGTCGCTCCAATCTTTCAACATATGACAGTCCCGCCATCCCGGGAATTAACCTTGTGAACCTATGCTGCACTCCCTCAATAGCAAGAATGTCCTTCCTCAAATTTGGAGACTAAAACTGTACACAATACTCCAGGTGTGGTCTCACCAGGGCCCTGTACAACTGAAGAAGGACCTCTTTGCTCCTATACTCAACTCCCCTTGTTATGAAGGCCAACATGCCATTAGCTTTCTTCACTGCCTGCTGTACCTGCATGCTTACTTTCAGTGACTGATGAACACGGACACCTGGATCTCGTTGTACTTCCCCTTTTTCTAACTTGACTCCATTTAGATGATAATCTGCCTTCCTGTTCTTACCACCAAAGTAGATAACCTCACATTTATCCACATTAAACTGCATCTGCCATGCATCTGCCCACTCACCCAACCTGTCCAAGTCACCCAGCTTTGTGTCATCTGCAAATTTGCTAATGTTATTTTTAATCCCTTCATCTAAATCATTAATGTATATTGTAAACAGCTGCGGTCCCAGGACTGAACCCTGCGGTACCCCACTGGTCACCGCCTGCCATTCCGAAAGGGACCTGTTAATCGCTACTCTTTGTTTCCTGTCGGCCAGCCAATTTTCAATCCATGTCAGTACTCTGCCCCCAATACCATGTGCCCATGTGTCAGAGGTAAGATTTTTTAACAAAGAGAATGGTAGGTACATAGAGCATCCTGTGTGGAGTGCTGGAAGTGGCAGATACGTCAGGGGCATTTAAGAAACTCTTAGATAGGTACATGGATGATAGAAATGAAAGGCTATGTGGGATTGATATTCGAGTGGGTTAATAGGTCAGCACAACATTGTGGGCCGAAGGGCCTGTACTGTTCTATGTTCTGTAATTGACGGGCAGCCGCAGCAGACAGGAAATTAAAGGACCCCTGTACTATTAATAACAAGGGTGCTTCAAAACCGTTAACACATGCAACTGTTAAATATTTGCTCAGTGTGTTGATGCATTTATCCTCACACAAAGTGTCAAATTTAACCACTTAATTTCGCCATTCAATAGAAGGAAAACAACTGAGTTACGAAAATAATCCAGAACAATGTTTAAATGCACATTTTACTTTGCATCTGCGTCAGGACAAGCATGAATATTTCCTGCCGTCTCAGACCAGTGAGCACAGCCACAAAACAGAGTGATATCGCATTCGATGCTGCAGGGGCCAAATCATTCGGCACATTCAGAGCAGAGCTTGATAGATTCTTGATTCGTCAGGGTGTCCAAGGTTACCATAAGACATGGGAGCAGAACTAGGTCATTCGGCCCATCGATTCTTTCCCACCATTCAACACGGCTGATTTGCTACCCCTCTCAACCCCACTCTTCTGCCTTCTCCCCATAACCTTTGACCTTCGTTTCCCTCCCAGAAGTTCTCGCCTTCTCCTACCTTCTGATAATTCTGTGAAATGGCAGAGAGGGGGTCTGGCTCTTGGACAGAGTCCCCTACCCTCTGCAGCTTCTTACATCCCCGTGGGTTTGATTCGTGTCAGGTCACTTCCAACAGTACATCTGCAGAAGCTTGTTTGTGCCTTAGGTCCCACCCCACCAGGTTCAGGAAGAGTTATTACCCTTCAACCATCAGGCTGGATGACTTTACTCACCCCAACAGTGAACTCACTGCACAACCTGTGGACTCTCTTTCAAGGATTCTGCAAGTCATGTTCTCAGTATTAGTTATTTATTGTTATGTTTGTATTTAACACAGTCTTCTTTTGTACATTATTTGTTTATCGGTCTTTGTGTGCAGTTTCTCATTGATTCTATTGTATGTCTTCTACTGTGAAAAGTTAGAAAAAGTGCAGTGCAGGCAACCAGTAAGGAGATCTTGCCCATTGTTATAGTTCCCTTTGATGTTTGACTGCATCATCTCCTCTCCTGTTGCATCCCATTCCCATACGTTATTATTCCCCTCCCCAGGAGCACCAGCACACCTCTCCTCGAGAACATTAGTCCCATTTCGGTTCAGGTGCTACCTGTCCACCTTGTACAGGTCCCACCTTCTTCGTAATGGTCCCAGTAATACAGAAATCCACAGCTTTCCCTCCGGCTGTGCGTACACGCATCAGATTCCTATGGTCCTAAAATAATCGGAAGATCCCTTGCTGTAAAAACTTACAAAACAATTTCAGATTTAAAAAAAATACTTTCAATACCCTTACATTTTCTGTACATTTCTACTCTCTGCCTTATTAATCTGTTTAAAAAAAATAAGATTATCATCTCATCTCGGTCCTGAATGGCCAAGCCCATATTTTGCGACTGCCACTCCTGGTTTTTGTTACACGCCTGGGGGTACATCAACTGGACATTTACCTTACCAAGCCCGGGAATAGTTATTCAGGTGTTGGATGCTGATATTTTAGTGATCCAAAGGTTCTTCAGAAGTCAGGAATGACGCACAAACATTGTTTATGGCCATTTATTAAATGTTACAAGGGCAGAACATGAACAAGAGAGATGACCCGAGAGAACAAAGAAAGGACAAAGCAAAAAGCAGTCATGGTAGTTCCATACTCAGAATAGACTCGTGCAACACTATGGCAGAGAAACAGGCCCTTCAGCCCATCTAGTCCGTGCTGAACTAGTACTCTGCTAGTCCCATTGACCTGCACCGGGACCATAGCCTTCCCATCAATGTACTCATCCCAACTTCTCTTAAATGTTGAAATTAAACCCGAATCCTTCACTTCTACTGGCAGATTATCCTACCACCCCTCTGAGGGAAGAAATTCCCACTCATGTTCCCTTTAAACATTTCACTTTTCACCCTTAACCCCCGATCTCCAGTTCTAGTCTCATCCAACTTCAGTGGAAGAAAGTCTGCCTGCATTTACCACTCATAACTTTGTACATCTCAAGAAACCTCCTTCATTCATCGATCCAAGAAAGACTTGGTTGTGTGGATATAGAATTGTTTTGCCCATCGAAGGCAGAGAGGAGAGAGCATATTCTGCCTGTTGGTTGGTGACCAGTGGTGTTCTGCAGGGGTCTGTTCTGGGGGTCCTGCTCTTTGTGATTTTTTAAATGATTTGGACAAGAAAGCATAAGGGTGTCCGTTACTAAGTTTGTAGATGACATGAAGGTTGGTGGTGTTGTGGATAGTGTGGAGGCTTGTCGGAGGGTACAACAGGATGGAGAGATGGGCTAAGAAGTTGGTGGAGATGTGGATAGTGTAGAGGCTTGGAGGTTATAACGGGACATTGACAGGATGCAGAGTTGGGCTGAGAAGAGGCAGATGGAGTTCAACCCAGAAAAATGTGAAGTGCTTCATTCTGGAAGGTTGAATTTGAAGGCAGAACACAGGCCTAGTGGCAGGATTCTTGGAAACATGGAGGAACAGAGTGATCTTGGGGTCTACATCCATAGACTCTCCAAGTTTCTGCATAAGTTGATAGGCTTGTTAAGAAGGTAACCTTCATTAGTTGGGATATTGAGCTCAAGAGCCGCAAGGTAATGTTACAGATCCGTAATCCCCGATTAGAGCACACTTAGAATTTTGTGTTCCGTTCTGGTCACCTCTTTATAGGAAAGATGTGGAAGCTTTATAGAGGGTGCAGAGAATATTTACCAGGATGATACCTGGATTAGAGAGCGGGCATCTTATGAAGATAGGTTGAACGAGCTGGGACTTTTCTCTTCAGAGCAAAGGAGGATGAGAAGTGACATGACAGAGGTGTACAAGATGATAAGAGGCATGGATAGAGGGGGCAGCCAGAGACTTTTTCCCAAGGCAGGGAGAGCATAATTTTAAGGTGATCTGAAGAAAGGATGATGGGGGGAAAGTGTTTCAGAGGGTAAGTTATTTACACAGAGAGGGGTGGGTGTGTAGAATGCTCAGCCAGGGGTGGTGGTAGAGGCAGGTAAATTAGAGGCATTTAAGCTCTTGGATAGGCATGTGGATGATAAAAACATGGAGGGTTGTGTAGGGAGGAAGGATTAGATTGATTAAAGGGTTGGCAAAACATTGTGATCTGGAAAACCTACACTACAGTGTTGTTCTGTGTTCCGACTGCTGCAGTCAGAGGTTCCCACCTACTTTAAAACCTGGACAACAGCAAAGCCCACACTGGGCTGTTGTTTATTGAGTACAGCTCAGATACCCTCTGTACTGGGCCATGACTCACATAACAATGAGTCAGTGTACTGGAATGAGTCTAGTGCGTTTCCCGTACTGGGCCATATCTCCCGTAACGATGAGTCGGTACTGGAATGAGTTTAGTGGGTTTCCCGTACTGGGATGTATCTCCCGTAATGATGAGTCAGTACTGGAATGAGTCCGGTAGGTCTCCCGTACTGGGCCATATCTCCCGTAACGATGAGTCGGTACTGGAATGAGTTTAGTGGGTTTCCCGTACTGGGATGTATCTCCCGTAACGATGAGTCAGTACTGGAATGAGTCCGGTGGGTCTCCCGTACTGGGCCATATCTCCCGTAATGATGAGTCGGTACTGGAATGAGTTTAGTGGGTCTCCCGTACTGGGCCATATCTCCCGTAATGATGAGTCGGTACTGGAATGAGTCTAGTGCGTTTCCCGTACTGGGCCATATCTCCCGTAACGATGAGTCGGTACTGGAATGAGTTTAGTGGGTTTCCCGTACTGGGATGTATCTCCCGTAACGATGAGTCGGTACTGGAATGAGTCTAGTGAGTTCCCTGTACTGGGTCATATCTCACATAATGAGTCTGGTGGCGTGATATCGTGGCTACGACCTTTCCCATCACAAGGACATGACAGCGCCTCTGCTTTCTTTGATGTTTGTGAATATTCGGTGAGACAAACTTCTGTAGATGCACAGTAGGGAGTATGCTAACTGGGTGCAACACGGCCTGGTATGGAAACACTAACGCTCAGGAACGGAAAAGTCTGCAGAGTGCGGTCGAGATAGCCCAGTTCTCACAGGAAAAACCCTCCCCATCATTGAGCACATCTACAAGGAAGCAACATCCATCGAGGGAGGATGGATTATACAGGCTACGCTCTCTTCTCGTTTCTACCATCAGGGCAGAGGTACAGGAGCCTTCGCTCCCACACCACCAGGTTCAGGAACAGTTATTATCCTTCAACCACTGGCTCCTGAACCGGTGTGGATAACTTCACTCACCACAACCCTGAACTGACTCCACTTTCAAAGACTCGACAATTCACGTTCTCAGTATTATTTATCTGTTTTTATTTGTACAATTTGTCTTCTTTCGCACATTGGTTGTTTGTCGGTCTTTGTCTATGTAAGACCTTTCCTTTACTTTCCCGTAGATGCCTGCAAGAAAATGAATCTCAGGGTAAGTATACGGTGACAGATACTGTACATACTTCGATAATAAATCAACTTTGACTCTTCCTCAGGAAAACGAAAGAGCTGGTCACTGATTTTGGGAAGTAGGGGAGTGGAGCACACAGGCTCCAGTTTACATCGATGGTGCTGAGGTCAAGAGTGTTGAAAGCTCCAGGTACCTAGGGGTGAACATCACCGATAGATTCTCCCCCAAAAAGCACATGAGCCCCTCTACTTCCTCAAGAGGCCAAAGAAATTGGGCAGGACCCCTTTCAACCTTTACTAATTTTTACCAATGCACCATAGAGAGCTCCCATCTGGATGTATCCCAGCTTGGTTTGGTACGGCAACTGCTCTGCGCATGACCGTTAGAAACTGCAGAGAGTTGTGGTCACGGCTCAGCACATCACAGAAACTGGCCTCCCCTCGGTGGACTCTGTCTACATTTCCCACTGCCTCAGTAAAGCAGCCAAACTCACCACCCACCTCAAACATTTCTCTCTTCTACCCCCTCCCAATGGGCAGAAGATCCAAAAGAACCTAACACCAGCTTCAGGACAGCTTCTATCCTGCTGTTTCACACTGTTGAATAGTTTCCAGGTATGATAAAATGGATTCTTAATGCCAAAACCTATCTGTCAGGACCCTCACACCTTGTTGTCTGCCTGCATTACACTTCCTCTGTCCCCGAAACCCCCCACTTGATGTTCTCTTAATGGTTTCCCTTCTACGACTATCACTATCAATACATCCTGTGGATACAGCATGAGAAACAGCATTTTGACTGTACATGTGACCAGAAACAAATCTGATTAACAACAAGAGAGTCACAAACAAGGATGCATAGTTCCAAAATAAAGCTCTGGTCATTTAAAACTGCCTTGTGATTTCTTCAGCAGAGGATGATAAATATCTGGGGTTCTCAGTGGAGGGCAGATTGTAAGAGATACAGTATTTAAGGTGAAGATGATCGACAGGTATTTGAAAGGTTGGAGAATTGAATGTTACGGGGAAATAGCACAGGATAAGTATGAAGGCCAGCCACGATCATACAGAATGGAGAGGTATGGTGACCCAGTCTACATGCTGCTTCCTTGTGAAGCAACTTAAGTTCAAAGTAAATTTATTATGCCTCTCAAAGTCCAATCCTATGTTCCTGTCATGAGAGGTGGAAGTGGGTAAGGACAGCCAACAGCTTCTGGTGAAGCTGTACACACCAATTCCCTGTACAGTGGGTACAACAGATTACAGAAACATTAATGAACCCCAATCAGACCATTGACTTCAGAGGATTGTGGAGATGGGAGGTCATAGATGGTCTGCACTCCACTGGAAGCCAAGGTCCAAAGTAATAAATTTATTATCAAAACTGTATGTCACCATATACTGTACTGCCCTGAGATTCATTTTCTTGCAGACATTCACAGTGGAACAAAGTAATACAATAGAATCAATGAAAAACTACAGACATAAAGGCCGACAAACAACCAACGTGCAAAAATAGTGCTAAAACATACATTAAAGATAAATAATTAATACAGAGAACATGAGTTGCTAAGTCCTCAAAAGGTGAGTCCATAGTTTGTGGAATCAGTTCAGAGTTGAGCTGAGTGAAGTTATCCACACAGGTTCAGGAGCCTGATGGTTGAGGGGTACATATCTGTTTCTGAACCTGCTGGTGTGAGTCCTGAGGCTCTTGTACCTCCTTTCTGATGGCAACAGCGAGAAGAGAGCATGGCCTGGGTGGTGGGGGTCCCTGATTACGGATGCTGCGCTCTTGTGAAACGCTGACGGGGAAAGGTTTGGAGAGAGCTCAGGCCTGGTGACTGAACTAATCCCTGGAGATTCCCTGCTCCCTGAAGACTACCTGTCCCTCCACCTGTCTTTGTATCATCCACAAATGGCCTCAAAACCATCAATTCTGTCACCCAATCGTTGACATACAGCATGAAAAGAAGCAGTCCCAACAACGGCCTCCATGGAACATCACTAGTTACCGGCAGCCAAACAGAAGAGCCCCCCTTTATTCCCACACTTTACTTCCTTCCTGCCAGTCAGCCAATCTTCTATCCATGCTAGTCTCTTTCCTGTAATACCATGGGTCCTTATCTTGTTAAGCAGCCTTGTGTGTGGCACCTTGTCAAAGGCCTTCTGAAAATCCAAGTACAGTACACCACATCCACCAATTCTCTTTTGTCTATCCTGCTTGTTCTTTTCTCAAAGAATTCCAACAGATTTGTCGGGCAACATTTCCCCTGAAGGAAACCGTGCTTATTGTATCATATGCCTCCAAGTACTCTGAAACTTCACCCTTAATAATGGACTCCAACATCATTCCAACCACTAAAGTCAGGCTAACTGGCCTATAATTTACTTTCTACTTCCTCCCTCTTTAAGGAGTGACATTTGCAATTTTCCAGCCATCTGGAACCATTCCTGAATCTAGTGATTCTTGAAAGAATCACTAGATTCTTGCTACTAGCTCCACAATCTCTTCATCCACCTCTTTCAGAACCCTGGGGTGCAGTCCATCTGGTCCAGGTGACTTACCTGCCTTCAGACCTTTCAGTTTCCCAAGCACCTTCCCCTCAGTAGTAGCAATGATGCTCACTTCTGCCCCACTGGCACTCTCGGAGTTCCTGTCTTGTTACCATTGCCTTCTATTTTCTGACCCCGTTCCACTGGAGGAAGTCTCACTGGCCCTCAGGACCCCACAGATCAGGGTAAGATGAGCCAAGAAAGGCGGATAAACTCTTCTCAGGCTTCAAGCTGGGTATAAGCTTCAGGGATCATCCCCGAACAAGAGTTTGTTATTGAAACGTCGGTTATAATCTGTACCGAAGAGTTTGTTTGTCATGTATGGCAGGAAAGCACCAGATCCTTTTTGAGCCAAGAAAGCTTACCGAAGCTCTACTCCCTTAGGAAGCTAAAGAAATTTGGCATGTTTCCATCGATCCTTTCCAGTTCCTATTGTCACGCCGCTGAGAACATCCCGTACCGGGATGCATCATTCCTTGCTATGGCAACTCCTCTGCCCCTGACAAACTGCAGAGTGCCGTGGACACTTCACGGAAACCAGCCTCCCCTCGGCGGACTTGCTGCCTCGGTAAAGCAGCCGGAATAACCAACGACATTGAGAAGGTCAGTAAACACAGAATTGAGGGGAAAAAAACACAAGAACATTCCAACAGATCTCCGATCCTGAAGCCAACCGGGAGCAACACATAGAGGGGGTGCTTGGTAGGGCTATGGTCCCGGTGCAATGGTTCAACATGGACTAGATGGGCCGAACGGCCTGTTTCTGTGCTGTACTATGACTAGTGAGTCAGGCGGCATCTGTGCACAGATAGCAGCTCATCTGAAGGGGGTCTGGACCCGCAAGGTCGACTCTGTCTATATTCTTCACTGTCCACCCACCCCGGACATTCCCTCTCCTGTCTCCCATCAATGCACCACCAGGCTTTGGGACAGCTCCAGCCCCGCTGTCATCACACCCTTCGCCAGACCTGTCGTACCTCAGGAGCGCCACGGTAGCGCAGCAGTTCCGCTCCGGAACGTCGGAGTTCCGAGTTCGATTCCGGTGCGTTCCGTGCTGCGAGCGCCTGGATTTCAGCCCGGGTGCTCCGGTGGGCTCCGACCGGTCAGCCTTTGGACTGAGGCTAACCGGTCACTGTAAATTGTCCGATGGTTACCGGACGGTGTGGCGCGGCTCAAGGGCGGGACTGGCCTGCACCCACACCGTGTCTCTATGGACTCCTGACCCCACAAACCACCTCAATACACGCGGTTACACTTTATTCTGCATTTTACCGTTTTGCACAGAGAACTGATCTGAATGAACAGTCCGCCAGACCGGCTTTTCCATTGTATCTCGGTACATGTACATGTGGCGATAATAAACCAATTTCTCCCCTCCAGTTCGCGCGTTCCCAGCCTCTCAGCTCCCCCTTAACACCGGCGGGGTCCGTGGGCGCTGTTTGTACCGTACCGTACGACAGCCTACCGCACTGTGGGCTGCGTGTTTAACAAAGGAAACGGCTTATTGAATGTTAAACCCCAGCCCAGGTATCAGGTTAACAACATCGCCGGGAACAAACCACAACCGTGCCTGATTACAAGGATCCACTCCAATTTATCACCCGCAGAATCGCAGCAGCTGCGAAGTTTATATAACCCATATGAGGTACATTCGGTCCTTCGCCCCAGCATGAAGTCGCGGATTTTTCCGCATTTTGGCGACCAAGTAAATCCCGGACCCCAGGCGAATGTCTACCCCAGTACTGTGTCAGTGTCGGGCTGACCGAATAAACCAGCCCCCTCCCCAGTAAGAGCAGGCGAACCTCACACCCCGGCGTGAACCCGCTGCTGATGGGCCGCCAGACTGGACGTATAAATAAACCCCTCCCCACAGTCGGGACAGGTGTACGGGCGCTCCCCGGTGTGAACGCGCTGGTGTCTCCGCAGGTCAGACGACTGAGTGAATCCCTTCCCGCAGTCCGAGCAGGTGAACGGCCTCTCGCCGGTGTGAATTCGCTGGTGCATGACCAGATCGGACGACCGAGTGAATCCCTTCCCGCAGTCCGAGCAGGTGAACGGTTTCTCCCCGGTGTGAAGACGCTGATGGATCACCAAGGCGGACGTCCGAATGAAGCCCTTGCCGCATTCGGAGCAGGTGAACGGTTTCTCCCCCGTGTGGATCCTCCGGTGGATCACCAGGTCAGAGGACTGCGCGAAGCCCTTCCCGCACTGGGAGCAGGTGAACGGCCTCTCGCCGGTGTGAACTCGCCGGTGAATCACCAGGTTGGAGGAGCGGAGGAAGCCCTTCCCGCAGTCGGAGCAGGTGAACGGCCTCTCCCCGGTGTGGACCCGCTGGTGGGTCACCAGGGTGGAGGACCGCGTGAACCCCTTCCCGCACGCCAGACAAATGAAGGGCCTCTCCCCGGTGTGAACGCGCTGGTGAATCAGCAACCTGGAAGAATCCTTGAAGCCCTTGCCGCACTGGGAGCAGGTGAACGGCCTCTCGCCGGTGTGGACCCGCCGGTGTATCACCAGGTGAGACGAGTGGGTGAACGCCTTCCCACAGTCGGTGCAGGTGAACGGCCTCTCGCCGGTGTGAACTCGCCGGTGTATCACCAGGTTGGACGAGCGGAGGAACGCCTTCCCGCAGTCGGGGCAGGTGAATGGCCTCTCCCCGGTGTGGACCCGCCGGTGTCTCATCAGATCACTGGATCGCTTGTAGCATTTCCCACAGTCGGGACACTGAAAGGGGTTCATGGCCGCGGAGATACTATCAGTGCGGACAGGGCGGTAAGTCGGGGACCTGCTTCCCGGTCAGACAGCGGCTGAAGTTACCTACCAGTCCGGTGGAGGCTCCGCGAGCTCGGAGCTGAAACCGGGATGGCGGATGAAATCGATCCCGAGGCTGTACCGGGGCCTGCGTCCGCGGAGCTCCCGGGAAGAGGAGAATGGAGCCGAGCTCTCCAGAAACACGGGCGGGTTGTTTGCAGTGGGACAGTCCCGTTCCCCCGGACTCGCTCCGCACCCGGACTCTGCGGGAATCCACCTCGCCGCCCTCCCCGTGCCGCGCAGGCGCGGAGCGGTGCAGCCACGGGAGAGTGTCCGGGTCATTCGCAGCTCCGGCAGCCGCCGCTTGTCCCGGTCCCGCCGATCTGGGCGGGTGCACCGGGCTGCCCGAGCCTGTCATTGCCTTGTTCCCCTCTCTCCGCTCGTCAGGTTTAACATTAACCTCACCGCTCTTGTGTTTAACAATCTGTTGTCTGCAGGAGCCGAGTCTACGGGTGTAAGGAAAACGAACAGGAGCGTCATTACCTAGGGGATAGAGACAGATTAATTGGAACAAAATGCCGAGGCGAACCCGGGGATGGGTCAACACACCGTTTTGTTACTTTCGCGAATAAATCGTCTGCACATTCGATAACTTTCAACAGTATTAGATAAATCCCGGGCTGGAGTAAAACTTTCCAGGCGGCGGGGAAGTCGCATTTATGTCGGTACGGTGATTTTTTGTTTTGCATGTCATCCATACAGATAATTTCAGCTACCACTACAGTGCACTGAGTTGTACAAGGAAAAACAATAAAGTTTAACAGCTGATGAAGCGTCTCAGCCCGAAACAAATACTGTTTATTCCTCTCCATAGATGCTGCCTGACCTGCTGTGTGTGTGTGTGTGTGTGTGTGTGTGTGTGTGTGTGTGTGTGTGTCTGTGTGTTACGGAGAGAGTGCAGTACAGGCGGATAATAAGGTGCGAGGACATAACAATGTGGATAGTCAGGTTAGGAGTCCAACTTTATCGTGTGGTACGATGGCGTGTTGTGTGATGCGGTGTGATTAACCACGAGGAGAGAGTGGGCTCTCTCGATGAACCAGATTGGGTCTTATATATCTTCCTTCTGTGCATTTTTGCTGTGATCAAAACCAAATATTTACATACAATCAGTTTCAGAATCACTGACGTATGTCATTGGAGTTTGCTGCTTTGGGGCAGCGCGATACAAATAAACACTGTAAAGTGATGGAGCAGAATCAGATTTAACACCACCGGCAAATGTCACTTTCCGGCTGCAGTACAACGAAATTCATGATGAATAAATATAGAGAAAAGAATCTGAGTAAATATATGTCTGTTAAATAGTTAAGTTAGAGTAAGTAGTGCGTAAAACAGAATAGAAAAGCAGCGAGGTGGTGTTCATGGGTTCAGTGTCTATTCTGAAATCTGATGGCAGAGGGGAAGAAGCTGTTCCTGAATCGTTGAGTATGTGCCTTCAGGCTGCTGTACCTCCTCCGAAGTAAAGTATCCTAAGGATTCCCCGACAGTAACAGTGTGAAAGGGGTATGCCCTGAGTGGTGGGGGTCTTTAATAATAGACTCCGCCTTCCTCAGGCTCCGCTCCTTGAAGATGTCTTGGATACCATGGAGCCTGGTACCCATGATGGGGCTGACTAGTTTTACAAGTTTCTGCAACTTACTTTGATCTTGTGCAGTCACCGCCCCCCCCCCACCATACCAGACGTGATACAGCCAGTCAGAATGCTCTCCGTGGTACCTTTGTAGAAGTTTTCAAACGTTTTAGTTGACAAGCCAAATCTCCTCACACTCCTAATGAAATATAGCTGTTGTTTTGTCTTCTTTATGACTACATTAATAGGTTGGGAGCAAGTTAGATCTTCAGAGATATTGACACCCAAGAACTTGAAACTGCTCACTCTCTCCACTTCTAATCCCTCTATGAGGATTGGTGTGTGGACCCCTCTTCTTGCCCTTCCTTAAGTCCACAATCAGCTCTTTGGTCTTATGGACATTGAGTGCCCGATTGTTATTGCGATGCCACTTGCCGAGCTGGTATATCTCACGCACGTACGCCCTCTTGTCACCCAAACAGAGATGGAGCGAAAGAGGAAGAGTGAGATAGTGTTCGTGAGCCATTCAGAAATCTGTCAGCAGAGGGAAATAATGTATGGGACCCCTCTGAAAAGGACGGAACTGCCGCACAGAGCCGCGATATCATCTGTGAACATTGAACCAACAGTTGGTTAGCATGCAAGTATCTCGGCCAAGTGAGGTTCCTGCCCCTCCCCACCCCCACACTTCCTTGCTCATCGCTTCCTCCCCGTGAGCGCCCGTGGCTCCGTCCCAGTCCCGTCCACAGTTCTCCTCCATGCAGAAAGACAGTGAATCCTCCCTCACATCGCCCCAGTTCCCATACTACCCGGGACAACTAACATTCCATCTGTTTGAGACAATACTTGCATCGTCAAGGCAGATTGTCAGCTGACCCTTGCTCTCGATCCGCTGCCTCAGGAAAACAGCAGCAGAATTGAAGCTCACACCCCCTCAGACATTTCTATTCTCCCCACTCCCATCGAGCAGAAAATCCAAAAACCTGAAAGCATCTAGCACCAGGATCAAGGACAGCTTCTATCCAGCTGATGGAAGACTATTGAACGGTTCCCCAGTGGAATAAGCTGAACTTTTCACCTCACTATCGATCTCGTTATGACTCTGCACCTTGTAGTTTACCTGCATTACGTTTTCTCTGTGACTGTTGTACTTTATTCTGCATTCTGTTATTACTCTACTTTGGTCTGCCTCAGTCTTCTGTGTAACAATTTGATCTGTGTGCAAAACAGGCTTTTCGCTGACCCTCGGTACCTGTGACAATAATAAAACCAGTTTGGGAAACAGAGCTTCCCATCGAGCCTGGAGTCAGGCCGGGTTGCCCACTCCCCCTTGTCTTGTTCGTGTGCTGCAGGGAACCCTTAGCCAAAGGCATCAGGCAGGACGAGAGCACAAGAGGGGTGATGCTGTCAGGCAGTGGAGGGACCCTAATGAAAACATACACTGCCTTCTGCTCAGATCCAAGATCAGTTTGCAGGTTGATCAGCATCTGCGACCCGTGTGAGTCGGCATCAGGGGCCAGAGTTAACCCAACGAAGAGCGAGGCCGTGCTTTTCAGCAAACGGCCCGACCGATCCAGTGTCCCCTTCACCACCAGGTCTGAGTAGGTGAAGGTGCTGGGGATCTGGTTTGGAGGGGTTGAGGCCTGCAACGAGAATTGGCTGGAGTGGACTAGGAAGGTAAACCAGAAATTGGGACTGTGGGGAGGGTGCTCCCTATTGATAACTGGGAAGAACCTGTCCATCAGGTGTGAGGTGCTCCCAGGGCTCCTGTACCTGGGGTAGGTGGGGCCCATTCCCCACCCCTCCAGCCTGGGAATCACAGTGTCATCAGATTCATCTGGGGATCCAAGAAGGAGCAGGTCAGACTGGTCACGATGTACAAGCCCCAGACAACGGGGTCAAAAATGTTCCCAGTGTCGCCTCACCTAACGGGGTCAAAACTGTACCCAGTGTCACCCTCACCCAACGGGAAAAAATGTACCCAGTGTCACCTCACCCAATGGGGTCAAAAATGTACCCAGTGTCACCTCACCCAACGGGAAAAAATGTACCCAGTGTCACCGTCACCCAATGGGAAAAACTGTACCCAGTGTCACCGTCACCCAACGGGAAAAACTGTACCCAGTGTCACCTCACCCAATGGGGTCAAAAATGTTCCCAGTGTCACCTCACCCAATGGGGTCAAAAATGTACCCAGTGTCACCTCACCCAATGGGGTCAAAAATGTACCCAGTGTCACCTCACCCAATGGGAAAAAATGTACCCAGTGTCACCTCACCCAACGGGAAAAAATGTACCCAGTGTCACCTCACCCAATGGGGTCAAAAATGTACCCAGTGTCACCTCACCCAATGGGGTCAAAAATGTACCCAGTGTCACCTCACCCAATGGGGTCAAAAATGTACCCAGTGTCACCTCACCCAACGGGAAAAACTGTACCCAGTGTCACCTCACCCAATGGGGTCAAAAATGTTCCCAGTGTCACCTCACCCAATGGGGTCAAAAATGTACCCAGTGTCACCGTCACATGTGCACGACTGCATCAGGCTGAGTATTGAATCTAAATGCGAGGGCACCAAATACCACTATGTGGGTGGCGGCAGTGCCTTTGATGTATGTGAACGTAAACAAACACTACTGAATGTTCTCAGTGTAAAGGATGAAATGGAATGGGTGGCTATCCTTAGAAATAATTTTGATTACAATTAAAGTTTTTGTTAAAAATTTTCATTCTGAACTCCTACACCCCTGGCACCTTGCTGTTCATAAACTGGTTACCAGCCTCTCCACGTTCCCACAGTGGTGACACTCTGAAAGTCCCTCATCGGCTGTGGGAGGCTCTGGGAATGTGGCCGGCGCTATATAAACGCAGATCTTCCCTCCTTTATTGGAAGGGAGATCCTGGTTTGGAGGCTCTGATGTGCAGGATCGCAAGATCCTGCAGAGGGTCGCGGACTCACCCTCCTCCGTCACGGTCACAACCCTCCCCACCATCGAGGACATCCGTGGTTGTCTCCTGCCCACACATCGCTGAACCCTGGCATGTGGAGTAAGACCTTGTTGCACATTATTGTCCTGATGAAGGGTCCTGGCCTGAAACATTCCCTTCCGCAGAGTCTGCCTGACCTGCTTGGTTCTTCCAGCATTTTGCATGTGTTACCCTTTTTGCACCTTATTGTTTGCCATTGTTGCACTTTCTCTGCAGCTGTTTCACTTTGATCTGCACTCATTTACTGTTTTACTTTGTTCTACCTCACTGTGGAATGGGTTGATCTGTACGGACAGTATTCAAGACAAGCTTTTCACCACATCTTTGTATATATGACATGAAATACCAATTTCAAATCTCCTTCGCCCTCCTCGCTTTAGACTTCAGAACTGTCTGCTCCGTGTGTTCACACCAGCCCTTTGTAGCCTTCATTGCTGACAAGCGGATTAAAAACTGAATGACGGGCCACCTCTGGGGACAAGGACTGGAGGCAGCCTGTCCTGGGGTTGGGGGACGGTCTGTGTCTGTGAGTGTGTGGCAAAGGGAAAGGGTCTTGCCTTGCTGTTCTTGTTTTGTTCTGTTGTTGTCACTGCTGTGTTATTCTGCTGAACATTGTGAAAGCGCTAAGAACGTACAGTGATACTTCCGACTGCCGGCACATCCTTTGGGTGTGTTGGTTTTTAACACAAACAGCGTATTTCACTGTATGTATCAGTGTGCTCATGGTAAAGTATATGGCTCTGAATCCGAATGACTTCTCCCCTGACCCTCGGGGTTGTGTGGCACTATCCCATGGTTTTGTAGAAAGCCTGCTGGAAATTGGAGGAAATTCTCCAGCCAAAGAGCAACAAGAATGTGTACGGTGAGGTGGGGACTGAAGGTGTACTTACAGAGAAAATGGGTGCAGATCACAAGGAGAGTCTTCCAACAGAGTGGAATGGGAAGTGGCTGGTGTGGAACGGAAACACTCACTGGGTCCTCAGAAACTTTCAGAGGTGTGGACACACTGTGAAAAGTAGAACATTTCTTGATGCAGAATATGAAGTTCTTCCCTGATTACAGGGGCTGTTAATATTAATTATTAATTACCCAATTGTCCAGTCACCTGCAGCGAATCAACATAACTGCAGAATCAGCAACTTCAGTCACTTGTGAACTCACTGCTGTCTCAGCAACTTCAGTGTTTAAAGATTCCGTAAAGGAAATGTTTCCAATTTATCCCTGGTGTGAAATCTCTAGTCGTTCAGTGGATTGGAGTACCTTGCAAATCCCTTCCCACACTACCAGATTCAGGAACAGTCACCCTTCAAGCATTAGGATAACAGCACTCACCTCAACACTGAACCGATTCCACAACCTACGGACTCACTTCCAAGGACTCTACAACTCGTGTTCTCAGCATTGACTGATTGATTTGCACAGTTTGACTTCTTTCGGTTGTTTGTCAGTCTTTATTTCTCTGTACTGAATTCTATTGATTTTTCTCTTCTACTATGAAAGCCTGCAAGAAAATGAATCTCAAGGTAATGTATGGTGATATATACCTACTTTGATAATAAATTTACTTTGAACTTTGAGCTCGTGGAGCAGGTGAACGGTCTCTTCCCAGTGTGAACCTGTTGGTTTCCCAGCAGGCTGGATGACTGAGTGAATGCCTTCCCACAGTGAGCCCAGGTGAATGATCTGGTGGCTCAGGAGGTCAGATAATTGAGTGAGCCCCTTCCCACAGTCCGAGCAGGTGGACGGTTTCTTTTCAATGTGAACACACTTTGATTGCTCAGTGAATCCCTTCCCACGCTCAGTGCAGGTATACGGGCTCTCCCCGGTGTGGACTCGCTGGTGGGTCGTCAGGCTGGACGACCGGCTGAATCCCTTCCCGCAGTCGGAGCAGGTGAAGGGCTTTTCCTTGTTGCGAACCCGCTGGTGCCTCATCAGGACCCCTTCCCACGCTCAGTGCAGGTATACGGGCTCTCCCCGGTGTGGACTCGCTGGTGGGTCGTCAGGCTGGACGACCGGCTGAATCCCTTCCCGCAGTCGGAGCAGGTGAAGGGCTTTTCCTTGTTGCGAACCCGCTGGTGCCTCATCAGGACCCCTTCCCGCACTCAGAGCAGGTGAACGGCTGTGCCTCTGTGTGAGTCCGCTTGTGTCCCATGAGGTTGGACGGTGGGGAGGATCCCTTCCCCTGCCCACACCCACACGCACAAGGAGCGTTTCCATGTGAACTCACCAGAGAAGGGCGGCTGAAGGACTGAAGGAACTGGACTTCCACTTGGAGAGTAGTTGTCTAGCCCTCGCCCTACTGTGACTGCTCGGTTAGGCTCTGGTTTGCCTGACATTCTTCCCGCCAGGAAACAGAAGTGGTTTCACTTGTGTGACAACAATGATGTCCTAACCGGTTGGGGGTGGGGGAGGGAGGGTATATCAACGAACCCCTTTGGGACACAGAGGACGCGAAGTTACTCCCCAGCATGATCCACACTCTCTAATTTGGGAGAGCAATCGGTTCTTTTCCAAACATCAACACCTGGCACCGATGTCACTCACTCCCTCTGGAGCTTCACGTGTTTCATCACCTGGTTCGTTCACTGAAATTTCAGGCGCTCACTGGGAGCGGGTGTGGTTTCTCCCCCGGTGTGAACGGCGTCACCGCTGGCCGCGCAGCCACCCGGAAGTTCCACCCAGCCGTCTGAAACACTCTCCCCCTGCTGCAAGAGTCTCATCGTCTTGCTGGTCACTCTGAAACCTCTACACAAGGGTCAAACAGACCAACATCTCTCCTTCCACCCGGAAAGGATGGTGATACTACAGCGCTGTCCAGCTGAGGTGAGACTGCAGATCTCCGGGATTTGCTGGTTCTGAGGTTCAGTCATGCAGACCCTCCAGTTGTAAAATCCTCTGAAGGGAGTTTTCAAAGTCATCAATAATGGAACAGAAATTCCATTTTAATTCCACTCCCCATTCCCATCCTGACATGTCGGTCCTTGGCTTCCTCTACTTCCACACCGAGGCCAGTCTCGGATTGGAGCAGCAACACCCTTTATCCCCATCTGGGTAACCACCAGTCTGATGGCATGAGCATCAAATTCTCCAACTTCTGGTGATTTCTCCCATTTCCATTCCCCTTTCTGGCTCTCCTCTTTCCCCTTATCTTCCCCTCACCTGCCTATCACCTCTCTCTAGTGCCCCTCCACTTTCTCCCATGGTCCACTCTCCTCTCCTATCAGATTCCTTCCTCTCCAGCCCTTTACCATTCCCACCCATCACCTCCCCCTGGTGTCCCTCCTCCTTCCCTTCCTCCCACTGTCCACTCTCCTCTCCTATGAGATTCCTTCCTCTCCAGCCCTTTACCATTCCCACCCATCACCTCCCCCTGGTGTCCCTCCTCCTTCCCTTTCTCCCATGGTCCACTCTCCTCTCCTATCAGGTTCCTTCCTCTCCAGCCCTTTACCATTCCCACCCATCACCTCCCCCTGGTGTCCCTCCTCCTTCCCTTTCTCCCATGGTCCACTCTCCTCCCCTATCAGATTCCTTCCTCTCCAGCCCTTTACCATTCCCACCCATCACCTCCCCCTGGTGTCCCTTCTCCTTCCCTTTCTCCCATGGTCCATTCTCCTCTCCGATCAGATTCCTTCCTCTCCAGCCCTTTACCTTTTCCACTTATCACCTCCCAACTTCTTGCTTCATTCCCCCTCCCCCAACAACCCACCATCCCCCTCCTCTAACAGCCCACCTCCTCCTACCCCAACAGCCCACCCTCCCCTCTCCTGGTCACCCCTATCACCTTCCAGCTCGTACTCCTTCCCCTCATCCCACCTTTTTATTCTGGCTCCTTCCTTTCCAGTCCTGGTGAAGGTTCTTGGCCCGAAACATCGACTGTTTATTCCTCTCTATAGATGCTGTCTGACCTGCTGAGTTTCTCCATCATTTTCCATGGAAACACTCAGCAAAGCTGATTTTAGTTAATCTCATCAACATCATCATTATGTGCTGTGTTGTATGATGTGGGCGATCATGGTCTATGACAAATTTTTCTACAGAAGTGGTTTGCCCCTTTGTCATCTTTTGGCCAATGTCTTTACAAGACTGGAGACCCCAGCCATTATCAATATTCTTCAGAGGGTGTCTGCCTGGCGTCAGTGGTCACATAGCCGAGACATGCTCCATCAGCTGTAACTTAACAGACAACTCTCCCACCTCGAAGTCAGGGGTCAGAAGCCCAGGGGCAACCACAGAGAAGGGCACAAATTCCAAAATGGCATGGGCGTCTGGTGGCTGACAGGGACAACAGTTTTTACAGGAGCCTTTATAATGAGGCCTGGTTAAATCTTCCGGGTGGACAAAACAACTCCAGGTTTATTTTGAGCGAGGTGGGATGGGGGGGGGGGAGGGGTTATCCCGAAAGTCAAAGAATGAATCCAGGGATGAGGATCTGCTGCACACCAGCTGAGTCACACTGGGGAGAGATCTGTTCACCAGCCCGGAGGAGCTGCCAAGGGGACAGACCGGAGGAGCTGGGATTTCCCTCGGGGACAACGGAGAGAGAGAAACACACAAGATTCTGCAGGTGCTGGACAGAGGAGATAGAGGCATACAGCACTGAACCGGCCATTCCAACCACAATGTTGTGTCAATAGAACTATTCTCTCCCACACAGCCCTCCAGTTTTATATTCTCTGCCCCTACCACTACCCCTGGGCAGGGCAGTCCACGCACCCACCACTACCCGCGGGCAGGGCAGTCAGCACTCCCACCACTACCCCTGGGCAGGGCAGTCCACGCATCCACCACTACCCCTGGGCAGGGCAGTCTACACTCCCACCACTACCCCTGGGCAGGGCAGTCTACACACCCACCACTACCCCTGGGCAGGGCAGTCTACACTCCCAGCACTAACCCTGGGCAGGGCAGTCCACGCACCCACCACTACCCCTGGGCAGGGCAGTCCACGCACCCACCACTACCCCTGGGCAGGGCAGTCAGCACTCCCACCACCACCCCTGGGTAGGGCGGTCCACACCCGCCACCACTACCCCCAGGCAGGGCAGTCCACACACCCACCACTACCCCCGGGAAGGTGGAATTTTATACAATCCATTACCAGCCGCTCAATGCACTTCAGGATTGTTGAAGCCAGTGCCACTACAGTTTAAACCAGTTACTGTTGCTCTCATGGGGACCGGAGTGATGGTGGCTGCCTTGAAGCCTTCAGGGACAGTGGACTGTGTCAGAGAGATATTAAAGATGTCCAGTGAGTTGGGCCGCACAGTTCCTCAGCAATGACCAGGTATGTTGTTGGGCCCCACGGCTTTGCGTGGCCTTACACTGGCTAGGATCCTCCCTAACTTGTCTGTGACCAGAGAGGCTGCCTGATCCTCAGGGGAAGGGGGGCTTTCCTCAATATCACATCATTCAACATGTCAAATCATGCGTAGAAGGTATTCAGCCTATCGGGGAGGGAGGTGTCACTGTCATTGATGAGCAAGGTGGACTTCTAATCTGTTATGGTTTGTATCCCAGTCACCTCGTCCCCATACTTCACTGGGTGCTGATCCGCATCCTCTATGTCAACTGTGGTTGTGAAGTTGATCAAACTGTGTATAAGAGCATGAATTCCCAGAAGCTAGTTTGTTGATTAAGCTCATCATTGGGAATAGGCCGCCGACGGCAACTTGCCAGATTCCTCAGTCCTGGGCCAGTCTTTCAAGTTGTCCTTGATGTCGCCCATCTTCTTAGTATCCATCTTCAGGTCATGTCACCGGCTGTTCTTTGGCTGGCCTCTCTTAAAGGCTAACTGGCCTTGTGGCTTCCACACGACTTCCTATGTCTTCAAGGCAAAGACCCTTCCTCCCCCAGGGAGGTCTTTGGAGCTTCTGTTGGGGGTAGAGGGTAAGTACCAGACCCTGATACACCAGCCCCATCTGCGCTGTGTTTGCAGAATGCTCTGCATTGCCAAGGACCTCTTGCATCTCTTTGACCCCGTACTGTCATGCAGAAGGCACGGCAATATGAGAACAAGGACTCCTAGGCAGGGCAACAGCTTCTTCCCCCAGGCTGAGAGACTCCTGAACACCCTGCTACCACCCGTCATTTGTTTCAGGGACCAGTAACAGTAATAACGTGGTATATTTAACAAAATGTTGCATGCGCATGTGTACATCTAAAGAGTACGTTATCATCTGTTAATAGTGTTTAATGTGCTGAGGGTGGTATACGTACTGTGATTTGGACCTTGGTCCCAGAGGAATGTTGCTTCGTTTGGCTGTATAGGGTGTACAGCTGAATGACAATAAACTTAAACTAGAACTTGAAGTGCCAGAAATCTAGACAAAGACACAAAGGTGCTGGGGGAACTTAGTGGGTCAGGCAGCATCTATTGAGGGGAGTAGACGATTGAAGTTTCAGTTCCATTACAATAATGTGTTTGCAGGTATTGATGAAATCCTCCACATCTTCACTACTCCAAGCTTCTTAAATGCCACCATCTTCTCTCTCTCTCACCATACTCACCTTTCGTGGATTACCGAAAAGAGTTGTACCAGAATTGAGACACCTCGAAATGTATCTGATTTCCCCCAGTGAACACACATCCTATTAATAATGGTTTTGGGGTGGAAATGCAACAGATGCCCTCTGCCTCCGGCAATGTAATGTAATGTGGAGTGGTGTGGTGTCCCCTCCCCTCCCCCTCTTCTCCCACTCCTCCTCCCCTCCCCCTCCTCCCTAATCCCTCTCCCTCCCCCTCCCCAATCCCTCTCCCTCCCCCTCCCCCCACCTCCTCCCTAATTCCTCTCCCTCCCCCTCCCCTCCTCCCTAATCCCTCTCTCTCCCCCTCCCCCTCCCCCCACCTCCTCCCTAATCCCTCTCCCTCCCCCTCCCCCCTCCCTAATCCCTCTCCCTCCCCCTCCCCCAATCCCTCTCCCTCCCCCTCCCCTCCCCCTCCTCTCCCCTTTCCCCTCCCCCTCCTCCTTAATCTCACTCCCTCCCCCTCCCCAACCTCTACACCTTCCTCCTCCACCTCCCCTCCACCTCTTCACTTCCTTTCTCCCTCCCACTCCTCTCCCCCTCCACTCCCCTCTCCCCTTCCATCACTCCCTAATCCCTCTTCTTCCCCCTCCCCTACACCTTCTCCCTCCCCCTCTCCTCCACTTCCTCATTCCCCCTCTTCCTCCCCCTCTCCTCTACCTCCTCCCTCCCCACTGCATCTATCATGGACCCAGTTCTGGACACCCTGATTCAGTTCTACATGTGCTTCCGGGGTCACTGGAGGAGGGAGGTTGTGAAGCGTATCGGAAATATCCTTTGCGTGGTTACAAGGATGCCACTTACTCATCACCCACAGCGGTCAGGTTAATTTCTGAGCAAGTTGTTTGTCATCTACACCAATGATCTGGATGATAAGGTGGTAAACAAGATAAGCTAATTTGTGGATTACACCAAGACTGGGGCGTAGTGGGCATGAAGGAAGGCTGTCACCGAGCTTGTAGCAGGATGTGGACCAGCTGGAAAATGGCATATGGAACAGACTGCAGAATGATGCGAGGTGCAGCACTTTGGGAGGACTAATCAAGGTTGGACTTTAAAAGTGAACAGTAGGACAGTTAGGAGTGGGGCAGAGCAAAGCGATCTGTGAATAGAGGTCTTCTATTCCTTGAAAGTGTCGTCACAGGTAGATAGGGTCACAAAGAGAAAAACGACACAGAAGCTGTCAGGACTTGAGCACCTGGTTATAGAGAAAGATTGAATAGGTTCGAACTTTATTCCCTGAAGCCTAGGAGAATGAGGGGAGATTTGAGAGTTGAGAGAGGTAAACAAATTTATGAGAGGTATAGGTAGGGTAAATGCAAGTAGATTTTTTCCACTGAGGTTGGGTGAGAAAAGAGCATGGGTCATGGGTCAAGTGCGAAAGGTGAAATGTTTAAGGAGAACCTGAGGGAGAACTTCACAGAGGGTGGTGAGAGTGTGGAATGAGCTGCCAGTAGAAGTGGTGGATTTTAAGAGAAATTTGGATAGGTATGAAGATGGGAGGGATATGGATGACTATGGCCCGGTGTGGGTCAATGGGACTAGGTAGAGTCACGGTTCAGCATGGACTAGATGGGCTGAAAGGCATGTTTCTGTACTGTAGTTCCCTATACAGTATGTTTGACAGTATGAAAGGGTCTCTCTGTATATAACGTATTGTGTATTTCATGCTCTTTGATGTATAATGTCAGATAAGATGCATTTTGAATGGATGTTTTAAACAATAAGGTACTGTTATATTTCCTTTCAGACAGGAATGGGAATTTAAAAATTGAATATAGCTGGAATATTCCGTGGAAAAGGGAGAACCAGAGGGATGGACCCAATGGTTGTAACATTCCCAGGAGCACCCACAGGCAGAGGTTGGAATATTCCATGCAGAATGAGGAGATGGAGGGAATCATCAGTCTGCATCAAAAGGATAGTCCAGACTTTCAATCACTCAAGCAGAACTTCCAGCAGTGGCCTCTAAGCCAATTTAATTCTGAGGTTTATTCATATAACTCCGGAACCTGGCCCTTAGCACTCAGATCTGCAGCTGGAACTTCAACTTCCTCACAGACAGGACCCAGGCTGTAAAAATAGAGGACAAGCTCTCCTCTGCAATCACTCTGAGCACCGGTGCCCCACAAGGCTGTGTACTCAGCCCCCTGCTCTACTCACTGTACACCCATGATTGTGTAGCCAAGTTTCCATCAAACTCAATATATAAGTTTGCTGATGACACAACAATTGTAGGCCGTATCTCAGGTAATGATGAGTTTCAGTACAGAGGGGAAATTAAGAACCTGGTGGCATGGTGTGAAGACAATAACCTATCCCTCAACATCAGCAAGACGAAGGAATTGGTTGTTGACTTCAGAAGGAGTAGCGGACCGCACGACCCAATTTACATCAGTGGTGCGCAAGTGGAACAGGTCAAAAGCTTTAAGTTCCTCGGGGTCAATATCACAAATGACCTGACTTGGTCCAACCAAGCAGAGTCCACTGCCAAGAAGGCCCACCAGCACCTTTACTTCCTGAGAAAGCTAAAGAAATTTGGCCTGTCCCCTAAAACCCTCACTAATTTTTATAGATGCACCGTAGAAAGCATTCTTCTAGGGTGCATCACAACCTGGTATGGAAGTTGTCCTGTCCAAGACCGAAAGAAACTGCGGAAGATCGCAAACACAGCCCAGCACATCACACAAACCAATCTTCCATCCTTTGACTCACTTTACACCGCACGCTGTCGGAGCAGTGCTGCCAGGATAATCAAGGACATGACCCACCCAGCCAACACACTTTTCGTCCCTCTTTCCTCCGGGAGAAGGTTCAGGAGCTTGAAGACTCGTACAGCCAGATTTGGGAACAGCTTCTTTCCAACTGTGATAAGACTGCTGAATGGATCCTGACCCGGATCTGGGCAGTACCCTCCAAATACCGGACCTGCCTCTCGTTTTTTTTTGTTTGCATTACCTTACTTTCGCTTTTCTATTTTCTATTTATGATTTATAATTTAAATTTTTAATATTTACTATCGATTTGTACTCCAGGGAGCGCGATGCATAGAATCAAATATAGCTGTGATGATTGTACACTCTAGTATCAAGTATATTTTTGAACAGAAGGATGTGTTTAATGGGAAAATACTTTACTAACATTGAATCCACTTGCCATGGCTTACCATGAAGCACGCACTTTATAATAGGTAGACGTGTCTGTAATGATACTTTTTCACTTATAGTCTCCTACATTTATAAATGAAAAGCAACACATGAAATGAATAAGTCCCAAAGAGCGTGGCAGAAAGTACAACTATTTTCAGTAAAAGGTTTAGAAGTATATTGCTGAAAAAGGGTAGACATTTTACCGCTGCTGATATGGAAAAGTGATCTTCCAGAGGGGAATGGAATCATAAGGTGAATGCACTCTGCCGTTTCCCCAGGGTTGCGGATTCAAGAACTGGGGGCACAGATTCAAGGTGAGAGGGGAAAGATTTAGTAAAAACTTGAGGGGCAACATTTCATACAGAGGGTGGTACATATGTGGAATGAGTTGCCGAGGCAGGTACAATAATGACTTTTAAAAGGCAATCGGACGGGCACATGAATTGAAAAGGTTTAGAAGGTTACGGGCCAAACACTGGCAAATGGGGCTAGCTTGAATGGGACATCCTGGCTGGTAGGAAATGCCCATTTCTCTTCTCTGTGACTCTATACCCAAAGAAGGGATGGGGGAGAATGACTGGGGTGAGATCAGTGCTTTGTGATTGTGGATGCTTCTCTGAGGTGGTGAAAACATGTGGACCATGTGGGACATGCCCTCTTCTGAATGCTACCATCAGGGAGCCTGAGGGCACACACTCAATGCAGGAACAGCTTCATCCCCCCGTCATTAGGTTCCTGAACAGCTTATGAACCCATGAGCAAGATCAGTACTCCTCTTTTACACCAAAAGTCCCCCCCAGCTCCCCCCTCTCATGCGTAAGCGGCAGTGAGCAATGATCCCCCTCCCCTCACTGGCAAGAAAAAGCAAGTACTAGCACCGAGACCGTCACCAAGCACTCAAGTGTGAGCAAAGCAATAGTAAAGACACAGACTTGCAGTTACCCTGTTACACCCGGCTTTCGACATACCGCAGATTCTCTCTCTCCCTAATCATCATCATCATCAGTTGCCGTGCCCAGTTTGAGCTTTGACTGCCATGGCCCACACACTCCTGTTTCAGGTCAAGTGGATCAATTCATCGGTATTCATTTCCAGTTCTCTGGCTGCTGTCTCCATCATCATTTGTCTTTGTCTTCCTCTTGCTTTCTTCCCTTCAATCTTTCCCATAATTACCGTGCATTCTAACTCATCTTTCCTAATCACATGTCCAATGAAGTTACGTTGCCTTTTCATGATCTCATACATTATTTCTCTTTTTCTGTTTGCTCTGTTCATGATATCCTCGTTAGATATTTGTTTTGTCCATGATATTCTTTGTATCCTCCTCAAAAACCACATCTCTGCTGCTTCAATTCATTTCCTCATGTTATTAGATATTGTCCAACATTCTGAGCCATATAACATAACTGGATAAACGTAACATTTCAGTACTGAGGCAGGTTGTCATGCCTAGTTTAGTATTGGTCAGTATAGTCTTCATTCTCGTAAAGGTGTCTTTTGCCATCCCTATTCTTCTTTTGATGTCCAAGTCGCACCTGCCATCTGATGTCACCCAGCTTCCTAAGTTGCAAAAGTTCTGTTCTTGTTTTATGTCTTCCCTGTTTATTCTCAGCCTGTAGATAGGATTCTCCTTCTTCTTGGATATCACCATACATTCTGTCTTTTTGCAATTGATAGATAGACCCATTTTTGCACTTTCTTCAACAATTATATCAATTAAGTTTTGTAGTTCTTCCTCCGTACTTGCAATTAACACAGTGTCATCTGCATATCTGAAATTATTGATGTTTTCACCGCCAACCTTGATTCCCAAGATGTCTCTTATTTTTTGTAATATTATTTCACTGTACACATTAAATACATCAGTGGAGAAAACACACCTTTGTTTAACGCCTCTCTTGATTTTCATAACCTGACTCACTTCTTATAGCGGCAGTTTGTTCCCAGTACAGATTTCTGATTAAGCGGAGGTCTTCTGAATGTAGCTCTAGAGTTTTTTTGTAATATTTTGAATAACTTATTGTGCTTCACTTTATCAAATGCTTTTGTGTAGTCTATAAAAGAAACTAATCTTTTTGCACTTGAATAGCTCGTTCTGATAGTATCCTTAACATCAATATTGCATTTCTTGTACCTTTGTCTTTACAAAACCACATTGTTCTTTGCCTATTTCAGCTTGTATCTTACTTTTAGCTCTTGTCACCAAAATTCTTAGAAGTATCTTGGTGATATGACTCATTAAACTTATGGTCCTATGTAATTCACATTCTATTGCTCCAGGTTTCTTAGGAAGAGTGAGAAATACTGATTTGTTTCATCTCTTCTGGTATTATTCCAGTCTCATAAATGTCATTGATTAAATCAGTAAGTTTTTCAATTCCATAATCTTCAAGGGTGATAATTTGTTTTATTACTAATTCATCAGGACCTGCTGCCTTTCCTTTCTTCAATTTATTTATTGCATTACGAACTTCAGATTTTAAAATACTTGGACCTTCAATGTTTTTCTTAATTTCTGGTTTTTCGCCTCGATCGTCTTCAAACAATTCCTGAATATACTCAGTCCATCTGTTCATAATCTCATCTTTTTCCATGATAATGATACCATCCTTTGCTTTCAAACATCCACCTGAAGAACAGAGGAGTTTTTTACCAGTGATATTCTTGATTTGTTGATGTAACCTGTTACGTTCCATGTAACTGGGTTGCCAAACCAGCAGAAATGGATCACTCAGTTGGAGTCTGGATTACTGGAACTAAGAAAGTTTTATTAAAGAAACAAGCAACACAGTACTCTAATCAAAAGGATAATGAATGCAACAGTTCAGCAATGATAAACATACATGTACACAGAATTAAGATAACAGGATCAATCAAGCTCTATCGTTGTCTAGGGGTAAATGACCAGTTTCAAAGGTACGCAAAGTTCAGTTCAATTTAGTTCAGTTCAGTTCGCAGTAACCGCTGCCGTGGGAGATGGACAGTGGGGGGGGGGGGGGGAGGAGAGAGAGAGCAAAACGAATGAATATTCAAATGGCTTCCACACAGACCTTCGCAGTCAGCTTTCGGGCGAGTCATTTGTGATGTCTTCTGAGGTCACCGACCGTGACCCCTCCGTTTCCAGATACAATCATTTCCCTGCGGTGAACCCGGCACCCAGGCAAGGGTGGACACACACCAGGTTCCCGCCGATCGTGCCTTTCCACCCTGTGCATCTATGGCCCGATACTTCCCACCGACTTGTGAGAGGCGCACCGCCTCCAGGGTCTCGTCACCTCGGGTGTCGTGTGTGTCTTGCCTTAGCCAACCTGTCCCTTCTTATCCCCCTGCTGGGGTATCGCCTGTCCATCACTTCAAACAGTTCAGGGTTCAAAGGGAGAGCCGCTCCAGACAGCTCTCTCTCTCCCGTCCCTTCATTAACATCTCCAAATGCTGCTCCATTGTTTTCCTTATCTCTCTCTCTCCTGAAGACAGGTGGCAGACCAACTGCTGATCACACAGGACAGCTAACATCTTAATCTATGTGTATTCTTGTCACAAACCTTTCTGGATCAGTAATAGGGATTCTTTCTATTTGCTCACATTCCTGGTTTAACCATTCTTCTTTGGCTTTTTGACATGAGCTTTTAACTTTTTTTTTAATCTAAGGATTTATATTCTATAGGATTTGCTTTCTTCTGTCTCCTTTCTTCCATTAGATTTTTGATTTCATCTGCCATCCATTTATTCTTTGTGCTTTTTTCTTTTTTAGGAATCACTGACTTTGCTGATTCTACCAAGGCATCCTTTAGAGAGTTAAATTTCATTTCTACATGATTGCTATCATCTTCAACAGATTCTATTTCTAGACTTTGAAATCTATTCCTTACTTCAATTGTAAACTCTTGTCTTAAGTTTTCTTCTTTAATTAATTGCAGATAGTCAAGGGATTGTTCCATTTTTTGCTGTTTAGTTTTTTAAGTTTCACTTTTACATGACATACTACTGGGTTATGGTCACTATTACAGTCTGCACCTGGATATGTTTAGCATTGAGTCACTGAGTTTCTAAATCTTTGGTTTATAGTAATAAAGCCAATTTGATTTCTAGTGTTATCACCTGGACTTTTCCAGGTCCACAAGCGTCTTGGATGGTTTTTAAAGTAGGTATTCATAATGACCTGATTATTCATCTTGCACCATTCTATCCATTTCTCACCTCTTTCATTTTTTCCTCTAGTCCAAATTTTCCTATGGTATTTCCATCAGCACCTTGTCCTACTTTAGCATCTAGATCTCCCATGACAATAACAATATCTTGAGATTTGCATTCATTCTTGGCTTGTTCAAGCTTTTCATAGAACAGAGTTCAGAGGGGAAATTAAGAACCTGGTGGCATGGTGTGAAGACAATAACCTATCCCTCAACATCAGCAAGATGAAGGAATTGGTTGTTGACTTCAGAAGGAGCAGTGGACCGCACGACCCAATTTACATCGGTGGTGCACAAGTGGAAGAGGTCAAAAGCTTTAAGTTCCTTGGGGTCAATATCATGAATGACCTGACTTGGTCCAACCAAGCAGAGTTCACTGCCAAGAAGGCCCATCAGCACCTTTACTTCCTGAGAAAACTAAAGAAATTTGGCCTGTCCCCTAAAAACCTCACTAATTTTTATAGATGCACCATAGAAAGCATTCTTCTAGGGTGTATACAACCTGGTATGGAAGTTGTCCTGTCCAAGACCGAAAGAAGCTGCAGAAGATTGTGAACACGGTGCAGTACATCACACAAACCAATCTTCCGTCCGTGGACTCACTTTACACTGCACGCTGTCGGATCAGTGCTGCCAGGATAATCAAGGACACAACCCACCCAGCCAACAGACTTTTCGTCCCTCTTTCCTCCGGGAGAAGGTTCAGGAGCTTGAAGACTCGTACAGCCAGATTTGGGAACAGCTTCTTTCCAACTGTGATAAGACTGCTGAACGGATCCTGATCCGGATCTGGGCAGTACCCTCCAAATATCCGGACCTGCCTCTCGTTTTTTTTTTGCATTACCTTACTTTCCCTTTTCTATTTTCTATTTATGATTTATAATTTATATTTTTAATATTTACTAATTTTAACTATTTTCAATATTTTTAATATTTAATATTTGTAATCCAGGGAGTGTGAAGCGCAGATTCAAATATCACTGTGATGATTGTACGTTCTAGTACTAATTGTTTGGTGACAATAAAGTATAAAGTATTTATCTATATCTTCATTTGTTCCATCTGTTGTTGGTGCATATACCTGTATAATGGCTAAATCAAATGGTTGTCCTCTGAATCTAACAAGGAGCACTCTTTCTGATGTTGCCCAATATCGTAAAACACTTTTTGCCATGTTTTCATCCATAAGAATTCCTACTCCATTAGTATGGGATTGTTCCACAAGAATAAACTAGTGTTTTATTTCTAATCTGACATGTTCCAGCACCTATCTAACGAACTTCGCTAATTCCCATGATGTTAATCTTTAGTCTTTCCATTTCATTTATCACGTTGTCCAATCTTCCTGCTTGATATAGGGTTCTTACATTCCAAGTGGCAATAATTTTCTCTTGTGTTACCTGAATTTTATGACCAGTAGCTTGATGACGGTTGGGGATCCCCTGCTCACCAGAATCAACCCTGCCGAGCGAAACATCTTCAGAGTGTCTTGAAGATCCTCTTGACGCTGTTGTTGTGTGATACATTTTGGGAGTTTGACCATGGTTTTCTTAGCAAATAGCAACGGTGGTTTGCTATTGCCTACCGTTGGTCGAACTAAAGAAATCGCCGTTTCTCTTCCCAAATGTTCATCCGCCTATACTATAGCCATTGACACTTGAGGTCCTAGCTCATCCGCCTTCTCCGTCATAAGTTCAGTTACTGAACCCGCTGGATCTGCCGTTGGCCTTCGCTCGTATCCTGAGCAGGAACCCTTGCAGGTGCTACCGTTCCGGGTCAGAGCGGCCCTGGGAGCAATGAATGACTAAGGGTAACCCCACTTTCCCCAAAGCTCTGAGAGTCTCCAATCAGAGCCTCATCACCGGTTGCAGTTTAGGGTCATACCCAGGACTGCCTCTCCCTAATAAAGGAGGAAAAAGGTGCCTCCATTTTCCCGTTGGTCCAGTCTCCATTTTAATGTGAATTTTAGTAATTGATTGTTATGTCTTGCACCGTCCTGTTGCTACAAAATAATAAATTTCACAAAATATGTCAGTGATAATAAAGTTGATTCTGGGAATCGATGGAGTGTACGATGAGGTTATGACAGAGTGGGTTGAGTCCACAGTTCCGCAGTTTCTTGTGGTCTCTGCCAGAGTAATTGTTACACCGTCCGGATACTTCCTGTGATATAACAGTAACATTTGGCGAAGGTCAATGGGGACAGGACAAAGTTCATTAGTCTCTCGAGGAAGATGCTGGCGCACTCGATTGGCCATGGTGTCTACGTGGTTGGGCAAGGATAAACTGTTGGTGATGTTTACACCGAGGAAAGTGACGGTCTCATTAACGCAGCATTTCGCGTGGTGCCATTGTAGCGCTGGAGTTCGGAGTTCGGAGTTCGGAGTCCGCAGTTCAGTCCGTCGCTGTCTGTAATAAGTTTGCACATCCTTTCCGGTTTCTTCACCCCACCCCCAGCACGGTCCAAAGCCGTGACGGTTAGTGGGTTAATCTGGCATTGTAAATTGTTCGGTGCTGTATCAATAAATAAATTAGATAGATAGATTAACAGAGAACCATTGAATTATAAAGGGTCATGTATACATACATACACACACACACACACACACACACACACACACACACACACACAGCAGCTTCCTGAAGTCAACACCAGCTCTTTTTTTTTCCTGAAAGGGCATCTTGACACCGTGTCGCTGGGCTCCCTTATCTCCTTCCCGGAAGTGGCGAGAGAAACGGCGGGGGTTGGGGGGGGGAGGCATTTAAGGGCTTGGCTTGTGTCTGGACACTAGCCCGACCCTTTGAGAGTGTGTCCGCTGTCTGTCTCCTTGTTCTCTGTCAAGGAGAAATAACCAGATCGCCTTGTTATTTTATTCAAGGCGGCGTTTGGGTTGAGTTGAAAGATATTTTAGTCCATCTGTTTCCCATTCATTGCGTACAGTTCTTAGAAAACGCACGGAAGGAGACTACTTAGTCCATCGAGTCAATGCCGCCTCACATTTTCCCACTTGTTTCCCAGCAGCTTATTCAACTTTGAAGTCGAGAACCCGTTCTCTCAGCTAAAATGAGTATTTTAAAGAAGAGTATAGAAGGCGTCCAAAGCTCTGGACGATAAATACACCCCGTCTCTCCCCCGCACCATCGGTCACAATTGGAAACGCAGGACACTACACTTGCTGGATACTGGAGACTGAAAATCAAATTGCTGGAGGAATTCGGCGAGTTAGACAACATCTACGGAGGCAGAGGGATGGTCAACGTTTTGATCCAAGGCCTCGACCCGATCGTCCTTCTGCTTCCACAGAGGTGCCGCCTCATCGGTTGATTTCTTCCACTCGATTGCAGTTCATTTAGCATTTTGCTTTTTGGAACTCATCGACGGCTGTCTGGTTGCAGAGGTTCCTATATTGTTCAGAAGAAAAACTTTATTCACTAGCTGCAAGGGCAAATAGCGACGAATCAAACCAGAAAGGCGCTATTTAAAAGAAACGTTGGCAATGTAGTAGATGGCGTATAATTTAACCAGAAGGCGTTGGGCGGCTGAAAGTGCTCTATCTGCGTAACGGGAAGCGGAAAACGGCGTCTGGAGCGTGCGCAGTGCCGTCGGTGGCGAGGGACGGTTCCGGGGGGATGAAGGTTGGGGTCCAGCGGCTGGAGATCCGACTGCTGGCGGGAGGAGTCGCCGGGAGCTCGGTCCCTGGTAGGAGCAGAGCGGAGCGCCGGGCTGCCGGCGCAGGGGAGCAGACTCTGGGCTGTGTGGGTGGGTGACGGAGCCAGGGGCATCGGTGCGAGCTCCAGAACCGTAGGCGGGCGAGCGTTCGGGGACAGTCCGAGCCCCCCGGACCCCGGGAATTCACTCACCGGCAGGCGAGCCCCCGGGATCGGGGAGCGGAGACCTCGGGGATTCACAGCAGCGACAGTACGCTGGCAGGAAGGTTGAACTGCAGTAACAGAGGACCCTGCGGTATCGCCATGTCTCATCTCGACTCGAGAGCGATGCGCTTGTAACTGAAGAGACTGGCCACGGTTGTGTGAACGTCGGTGTGAGAGACCACTGGCTTGATGGAACACTTGCGGACAAATTTAAGATCCCCCCCCCGCCCCCGGAGTGCGAAAACGGAGGAGGAGAAACGACCTGACACAATTTGGTGAGGTAGAGGCAGGGTCGGTGGTCAGGGTTTCTGCCTTCAGGGTGAAAATGTCAAATACTAGACGCCACAGGTCAAAAAATATATATTTATTGAAATACAGCGCAGAATAGGCCCTTACTTCCAGCAACCCCTCCCATTTAACCCCAGCCGAATCACGGGACAATTTACAATGACCATTAAACCTAACAGCCGGTACATCTTCGGACTGTGGAAGGGACCCGAGTACCCGAAGGAAACTCACGGGGAAACCCTCGGGTCTCCTGTACTTTACCCCGCTGCGCTACCGAGCCGCCCCGCGAGGCGAGGTTTCTTTACACGAAGGATGGAAGCAAATTCCACAGTTAAGAGGCATTTAGAGCGGCTGTGGACCGGCAGGGATTGGAGAGGTATGGGCCATGCGCAGGCAGACGGGGTGTGAGTTTATCCGGAGGATGGGGCGGCGCGGGCCAGCACAGACGTTGTTGGTTGAGTTGCTGTCTGCGTAGGAGAAGGAGCTGCCCCCCGCCCCCGGTCTGCTGGGACCCAGGATGCTAATTTCGGGTTTTGAGTTGAAATGAATCAGATTTATTGTCACTGACATGTCCTGAACTTTGTTGTGTTGTGGCAGCAGTTAAAAAATTACAATGAAAGGTAAATTGTCCAAAGTAAAGTGGCTCCTGGGTTCATGGGCCGTTCAGAAATCTAATGGCAGAGGGGAAGAAGATGTTTATAAAATGCCCTCCCGCCCACATGCACAGTCCTCAAACCCCACAACAGGCTGGCTTTCGTCTCGCAGAGTCGGGAATACGGCTATCGGGCTTCAACTTCTAGACTTTCAATCAGTCCCCCGGGCTCCGACCCGGACCACTGGTCTATCCCTTCCCCCTCCCCCCTCCCGGGCTCCGACCCGCACCACCGGTCTATCCCCCCTCCCTCGCCCCGGGTTCCGACCGGGACGACCGGTCTATCCCCCTTCCCTCCCCCGGGCTCCGACCCGGACCACCGGTCTATCCCCCCTCCCCCTTCCCCTCCCCCTCCCCCTCCCCCTCTCCCTCCCCCTCCCCCTCTCCCTCCCCCGGGCTCCGACCCGGACCACCGGTCTATCCCCTCCCCCTCCCCCGGGCTCCGACCCGGACCACCGGTCTATCCCCTCACCCCACCCCTCCGCCGGGCTCCGACCCGGACTACAGGGCTATCCCCTCCCCCTCCCCCGGGCTCCGACCCGGACCACCGGTCTATCCCCTCACCCTACCCCTCCCCCGGGCTCCGACCCGGACTACAGGTCTATCCCCTCCCCCTCCCCCGGGCTCCGACCAGTCTATCCCCCCTCCCTCCCCCCGGGCTCCGACCCGGACCACCGGTCTATCCCCCCTCCCCCTTCCCCTCCCCCTTCCCCTCCCCCTCCCCCTCTCCCTCCCCCTCCCCCTCTCCCTCCCCCGGGCTCCGACCCGGACCACCGGTCTATCCCCTCCCCCTCCCCCGGGCTCCGACCCGGACCACCGGTCTATCCCCTCACCCCACCCCTCCGCCGGGCTCCGACCCGGACTACAGGGCTATCCCCTCCCCCTCCCCCGGGCTCCGACCCGGACCACCGGTCTATCCCCTCACCCTACCCCTTCCCCGGGCTCCGACCCGGACTACAGGTCTATCCCCTCCCCCTCCCCCGGGCTCCGACCAGTCTATCCCCCCTCCCTCCCCCCGGGCTCCGACCCGGACCACCGGTCTATCCCCTCACCCTACTCCGACCCGGACTACAGGTCTATCCCCTCCCCCTCCCCCGCAGGTCTATCCCCTCCCCCTGGCTCCGACCCGGACTACAGGTCTATCCCCTCCCCCTCCCCCGGGCTCCGACCCGGACCACCGGTCTATCCCCTCCCCTCCCCCGGGCTCCAACCCGGACCACCGGTCAATTTCCCCCCCCTCCCTCCCCCGCGCTCCGACCTGGACCACTGGTCTATCCCCCCTCCCTCCCCCTGGGCTCCGACCCGGACCACCAGTCGATTTCCCCCCTCCCTCCCCCCGGGCTCCGACCCAGACCACCGATCTATCCTCCCTCCCCTCCCCCGGGCTCCGACCCGGACCACCGGTTTATCCCCTCCCCCTCCCCTGGTCTCCGACCTGGACCACCGGTCTATTTCCTCCCCTCCCCCGGGCTCCGACCCGGACCACCGGTCGATTTGCCCCCTCACTCACTCCACCCCCCACCGGTCTCCGAACCAGACCTCCGGTCAATTCCTGATGCTGGCAATGAGAAGGCATGTCCTGTGGTGAGAGTCGTTGATGATGGGGGCATCAGCTTTTGAATGTGTCCCTGATGGAGAGGCTGGTGTCCGTGGTGGTGCTGGCTGAGTTTACAACCCTCTGTAACCCTGTCCTCCTTACCCTGAGCTTCATCTTCCCCGGTAGACCCTCTCCGTCTGGTACTGTGCTGAGTCGCTCGGAAGTGGTGCTTTCTGAGTGTCCCAGATACACCACATCATCTGCTCATTTCTTATCAATTCTGCAGATTGCGATCTCAAAGCCAAAACACTCAGCAGGTCTGTTAAATGTGATCTGTCTTTTATGAATCCACATGATCTACATCAGGAATTTCCAACTTTTGTACGCCATGGAGCAATACTATTGAGCAAGGGGACTGTGGATGCCAGGTTGGGAACTACTGATCTGGAGAATTTTGTCCCCGCATCCTTGGCAATAATCTCCAGCATTTTCCCTGTGCTCTGTCGGTGGTTGTTTCTCCTCTCTCCTTTCCCAAACAGTGAGACTACACTCAGAGATCAATGCAAACAACAGTGGGAGAGCTCGGTGGGTCAGGCAGCCTCAGAGGAGGGAAATGGACAGCTGACGTTTGGATGGAGACCAGCTGAATGAAACCTGGATGAAGGGTCTCAACTCAAAAGGCCAATTGCCCGTCTCCCTGCATAGGTGCTGCCTGACCTGCAGAGTTCTCTCACTGCTTTCTGTATTGGTGCAAACTGCAGTTATCGTGTCCTCTTTCAGAAATTAATCTCTCCCTGCCCGGCAGCGTTTCAACATCCCAGTGTTGGGTAGAAGCCTCATCCAAACTCCAAAACCATGAAACCATTTCTTACCAGTGTGAAAAGGCCTCAGGACTCGCACCACCAGCTTCAGGATGAGTTGTTACCCCTCAACCATCAGGCTCTCGAACCAAAGGGCATAACTTCACTCTACCTCCCGTCATTGAGATATTCCCACAACCAATAAACTCACTTTCCAGGACTTTTCATCTCACCTTCTTGATATTTATTGTTTATTTATTTATTTATTATCATTATTTCTTTCTTGTTGTACTTGCAGAGTTTGTCGTCTGTTGCTGTTGAACACAAGGTGCAGTCTTTCATTGATTCTGTTATGATTATTAGATTAGATTATGAGGACACTCAGTCCTCGTTTATTGTCATGTAGAAATGCATGCATGCATTAGGAAATGATACAATGTTCCTCCAGAGTGATATCACAAAAGAAACAAGACAAACCAAAGACTAACACTGACAAGACCACATAATTATAACATATAGTTACAACAGTGCAAAGCAATACCATAATTTGAAAAAGAGCAGACCATGGGCACGGTTTAAAAAAAAAGTCTTACAGTTCCGATCGACTCCTGATAGTCCCCAGTAGCAGGTGGCAGAAGGGGGAAACTCTCTCTGCCATAAACCTCCAGGCACCGACAACTGTTAATGCATTGGAAGCACCCAACCACAGCCGACTCTGAGCCCGTCCGAAAACTTCGAGCCTCCGACCAGCCCTCTGACACCAAGCACCATCTTTGCCGAGTGCTTCGACCCCGCCCTGGCCGCCGAGCAACGAGCAAAGCCGAGGATTCGGGGCCTTCCCCTCTGGAGATTTCGGATCACACAGTAGCAGAGGCAGTGAAACAGGCATTTCAGAAGTTTCACCAGATGTTCCTCCATGCTCTCGTGTCTGCCTCCATCAAATCAGAATTGTGCACAGCACCCGACTTGACAGATAACAGACATTCATCACCGGAGTGGCCGCTGCGCGCTGTGTCGCGCCGTCATCTTCTCCTCTGCAATTAATAAATTATTATTCTATTATGGATTTATTGAGTATGCCCGCAACGCAACACAATGAATCTCACGGTTGTATATGATGACGTGTATGTACTTTGATAATCAATTTACTTTGAACTTTCAACATTGTAGCTCTCGTGTTGAAAGGCCACTGATGGTTAGATCCCGGTGGAGTGAGTAACTCTGACGGACCTCGATGGTTGGGTCCGCCAGGAACGCCCTGCAAAATGGGTTTAAATGTGGGGTGGGGAATGGATGGAGTGAAATCAAGGCGACAGGATGGGAAGAGGAAACGTGTTTGGTGTCAGTGTCGATGGGGTGCTGGTTAGTTCCTTTGGGACAAAGGACGTGCTTCCATGTGGTGGGACCTCCTCCGTCTGCTCCGAGATCCACTCCACAGTGAGCAGACACATTATGAAGGTGCTGGGTGCCAGGGATGGGCCAGCCTGGGGCTCCCTACCCCACCCCACCCCAATACAGGCTGGGAATTTAATGGACACAGTTATCCTGAGAAAGGTGTGACTGCAGGTCAGTGGGGAAAGGGGATGGTGGCAAGCTGGTGGGGAAGGAAGGAGACCAAGGCAGGTGGACGGTGGCCCGGTCCTCTGTGACTCTGGGCCTGTACCCACTGGAATTTAGAAGAGTGGGATGGGGGATCTCATTGAAAGTATTAAAAGGATGTGTAGGGGATGTCTTCTGTAGTGGGGGGGAGTTGAAGACCAGAGGGCACGGCTTCAGAATAGAGGGACGTCCATTTAGAACAGAGATGTGGAGTCATTTCCTTAGCCAGAATGTGAGGAATCTCTGGAATTAAAGGTACCAGGTCAAAGTAAATTGATTATCAAAGTACAGATCTGTCACCATATGCAACCCTCAGATTCACTTTTTTGCGGGCATTCTCAGTACATCCATTATAGAATAATAACCATAACAGAATCAATGTGTCAAAAGAGCTGAACAATTTGCCCCATCTTTTTTAGTCTTTTTTTTATTCATTGTTCTTAGCTATTAGACTTTTGCATGTCTACATTTTTCTAATTCTCTCTGTCTGTTTGCATTTAATAAAATGATCATGAAGTAACGAGCTTTATGCCTCTTTCATGATTTCCAGAAAACATCAGAATCCAATGATGGAGTCGCCAATGACGACTTTTGGGGCTTTTTCTTTCTGTTTCTCAGAGTGTCTGTCATAGTCATAGTCATACTTTATTGATCCCGAGGGAAATGGGGTTTCATTACAGTTGCAATACTTTCTCTTTTTTTTGTGTTTATTTTGCAGGCTGCCAGTAATGGAGAATTCTCAGACAGGAAGATCAAAGCAAACAACATCTCGTGACTTGCCAGAGGCACCAGGCAGGGACCGGGCCTTGAGTATGGACGAGGGGCGCCCCGCTCACCGGAGGGAGAAACAGTTCACGTGCCCGGACTGCGGGCGTGGCTTCATCCGGGCCTCGGGGCTGACCAGGCACCAGTGCACTCACAGCGGGGAGAAACTGTGGAAGTGCGGGGACTGCGGGAAAGGCTTCTGTTACCCGTCCTGGCTGGAGATTCACCGCCGCAGTCACACCAGAGAGAAGCCGTTCATCTGCTCCATGTGCGGCAAGGGGTTCTGCTGCCTGTCCAACCTCACCACGCACCAGAGGTTCCACACGCAGGAGCGGCCGTTCACCTGCTCCGAGTGCGGGAAGGGCTTCACGCAGTCGTCCTCCCTGCTGACGCACCGGCGGGTTCACAGCGGCGAGCGGCCGTTCACCTGCACCGTCTGCGGCAAAGGGTTCACTCTGTCTTCGTACCTGGTGAGGCACCAGCAAGTCCACACCGGGGAGAGGCCATTCACCTGCTCCGAGTGCGGGAAGGGCTTCACTCTGTCCTCCTGCCTGGTGAGGCACCAGCAGGTGCACACTGGGGAGAGGCCGTTCACCTGCGCTGAGTGTGGGAAGCGGTTCACTCAGTTATCCAACTTGGTGTCACACCAGCGAGTCCACACCGGGGAGAGGCCCTTCACCTGCGCTATGTGTGGCAAGGGGTTCAGTTATTCGTCCAACCTGCGGAAACACCAGCGGGTTCACAAGTGACAGCAGGAGCTGGATAGTGTCGTTGATGCTCCTGGTCATTAAATCCCAAATCGGGCTGTGTTCACACTTGCCAGCCTGGGTCTGTTGTGCTGACCAACTGGAGCTCAATGCACTTGAAAAATGTAAAACTTCTCATTTCGATTGTGGGCGCCGAAGAAAAGCATTCACCTCCACGTTCGTTCTCCCTCGCTGTCTCGTCATTTTTTAAAAAGAACATTTTTACCCCACCCAAAAGGGTGGGGTGAAATGCAAAGATGTTGGAAATGGGGTTGAGAGGGGAAATGATGCAGTGGCAGAACGGACTCGATGGGCTGAATGGCCTAATTCCAATGATTCCTATGTCTTCTGAAGTTTGGGGAAGGCTTCTAACCCTGTGCGGGATTGAGGCTGCTCAATATTACGGAATGAACGTAGATTGATACATTGCGGCTCACCGTGCAGCGTCTAACTGTGTGACATCACGCAGGCGGGATTCAGTTTCAGTTATTGGTCTGATCTGATTGTTTGGAGTGGGAACAGGGAGATCATGCAACAAGATGGCAACATGAGCGACCACTATCCAGTATGTCATTACAGCGAAATACGTAAATCGCAGACATCTTCCTAGTCAAGTGATTTATTTTGTAACTTGGGCTCCTCAGCAGCGTGACGCTATTGTAGCTGGAGGCGTTCCGGAGATCGGAGTTTAATTCCGGCGCCGTTCCGTAGAGAGTCTCGGTACGTCCCCCTGCGGAATGGGTGCGTTCCCTGGTGCTCTGGTTTCCCCCCACAGTTCAAAGACGAATTGGGTAGGGTAACTGGTCCCGTGACTAGTTCAGGGTAATTAGAGTTGTCGGAGGACACCGAGGTGTTGTGGCTCGAAGGGCCCACGCCACGCTGTATCGGTAAAAAATAAATAAATAAATCCCGGCTTCCTCTTTAAGGAGTTTGTACATTTCTCCCTGTGGAACACGAGGGCTCAACGGGCTAATCCTAACAAATAAATAGATAGAAATAGAGCTTTGGGTCTATACTTTTTGGGGGTGAGGAGGGGAAGGATCTTGAGTTGTACAAAGGCTGCTGATGATCCAGTGAGGGATCTGGGGGGCTGCGTCTGGGAGATCGAAGCTCTCCATGTTTGCACAGGACGAAGCCGCAGCACGGCAGCAAGGAGCTTCGCCCGGATTGGGGTTTAACGAGCCACTGGCAGCATCTTCCTGTTCGCTGATTGGCTGGAGTTAGATCCTGTACCACAAGAGAGCTGGTGTGTTTGACAATTAAATACAGAGAAAATCATAGTCCACGTTCAGCCCAAGCCAAACCTGAGTTGTGTGCCTGCCTAAGTTATGAGAAAGCTTGGTGTATAACATTTAATGAGTTGGCTGATTTGATACAAGTCCTTATGGTCTTTCCGTATCTAGGGAGGGAACATGGACTCAGACCACTTGGGCATTTTCATGCCTTACAAGGCGCAGATTGGAAGTCTGTGTGGGCCGCCACTCCTCACACAGACTAGAGCAATGTGTGGTTAAGTGCCTTGCTCAAGGGCACAAACACGCTGCCACAGCTGAGGCTCGAACTAGTGACCTTCAGAACGTCTTAACCATTTGGTCACGTGCCCAGCACTGCTACTCTATTGCCCATTCTGTGCTGATAGAATAGGGGACAGATCCCTGCCTTTTATAGTGGAGGAAACGCCACCTCAGAGACCAATCTATACAGTAGTTGTACCCAGCCGTTGTGTAAATAGAGCACGCCTTTGTTTGAAAGTCCTGATGAGAAAGCACAGATTGTTCAAGCGGTGGCTCGTTGTCAACATCAGCTTCAGACTGGTGTTTGTCGAGAACCTCAAGAACCAAGAACTCGGATCAGCCATGAAGGAGTGGCGAGTAGACTCGATGGGCCGAATGGCCTAATTCTGCCCCTGTATCTTCGGGTCTTATCGGAGTGGTAACAGGGGAGGGAGGCAAATAGGTAAAGTGGAAAGAGGGAACGTGGTACCTACTGAGAGTACACGGAGCCTTCTGGTTGTTCAAGACCGTCACGAAACACCGGTGATATTGCTATCTGCAATTTCTCAATCACCGTCCCTGTCTCCAAATATATATAAAATCCAAATACACCGATGTGTAATCATTGGTAATCGCCTAAGATGAAACCTGTTGTCACTCCATTTCCACTGGAGTCATGCATTATATGGAGGAAGCTACGTTTAGTTTGTATACCACTCTCACCCTGCCCAGTGCAGAAAACACAATGGTTTTGGAATTGAGATCAATAGTATTCTCCACCCGGTGTGGCTGACTTTGAGGTTTTTGCAAGAGTAAAATTTACATTAATTTTGCTCTGCACAGATTCTGCTTGACAGTGGTGAATAGCTGCTGAATTATTAGTGTGCATTTTGAAGTTCATTGTAACTGTTTTGCTTCATCTGTTCTGATTCCAGACCAGACTGCCGCTATCTCCTATCGTCCTCTTGTCCATTATATTGCCTCTGATTTCTACTTGAGAAAATGATCTGAATTGAATACTGTTGCCGTCAGGCCTTGATCAACTCATGTAGCTTGTTAACAAATGGTGGATTCTCATTCATAAAACAAACTGAGGATGCTGGAAATCTTTAATATTGAAATGCTGGAAACACTCAGCACGTCAGGCAGACTCGACAGAAGCAGTTAGTGTTTCAAGTCAGAAGCTTTTCATAAGACCGATGGTTTGGGATGTGTCTATTTTAATGCAAGGAGTATTATGAATAAAGTGGATGAGCTTAGAGCGTGGATCAGTACTTGGAGGTATGATGTTGTGGCCATCACAGAGACTTGGATGGTGCAGGGGCAGGAATGGCTACTTTGGTGCCAGGCTTTAGATGTTTCAGAAATGACACGGAGTGAGGGAAAGAAGCGTGGCGCTGTTGGTCAGAGATAGTGTCACGGCTGCAGAAAAGAAGGAAGTCATGGAGACATTGTCTACGGAGTCTCTGTGGGTGGGAATTAGGAACAGGAAGCAGTTAATAACTCTACTGGGTAGTTTTTTCTAGACCACCCAATAGTAACAGGGACACTGAGGAGCAGATAGGGAGACAGATTCTGGAAAGGTGCAATAATAACAGGGTTATTGTGGTGGGAGATTTTAATTTCCCAAATATTGATTGGCATGTCCCTAGAACGAGGGGCTGAGATGGGGTGGAGCTTGTTGGGTGTATTGGCCTTCATCAATCGTGGAACTGAGTTTAGGAGCCGAGAGGTAATGTTGCAGCTATATAGGACCCTGATCAGATACCACTCGGAGTACTGTGCTCAGTTCTGGTCGCCTCATTACAGGAAGGATATGGAAAGTGCAGAGGAGATTTACAAGGATGTTGCCTGGATTGGGGAGCATGCCTTATGAGAATAGGTTGAGTGAACTTGGCCTTTTCTCCTTGGAGCGACAGAGGATGAGAGGTGACTGATAGAGGTGTGTAAGATGATGAGAGGCATTGATTGTGTGGATAGTCAGAGGCTTTTTCCCAGGGTTGAAATGGCTAACATGAGAGGGCACAGTTTTAAGGTGCTTGGAAGTAGGAGGAGAGGTCAGGGGTAAGTTTTTTTACGCAGACAGTGGTGAGTGCGTGGAATGGGCTGCTGGCAACGGTGGTGGAGGCAGATATGATAGGGTCTTTTAAGAGACTCCTGGATAGGTACATGGAGCTTAGTAAAATAGAGGGCTATGTTTAACCTTAGGTAATTTCTAAGTCAGGGACATGTTCAGCACAGCTTTGTGGGCCGAAGGGCCTGTATTGTGCTGTAGGTTTTCTATGTTTCTATAAGAATTGGGAAAGTTGCTAAAATGGTGAAGGAATAATACAAAAGAAATTTCTCGAAGCTTATTAACTATTCAAAAGGTGTTTAATCTGCCCATGTTCAGTCAAGCCAAGTGAATTTCAAAGACCCCAGATTGGTGACATGCTTTCCCCTTTTGACAAGTGAAGGGGTCAGAGACACAAAACGATTTGCTGACACACGCCTTCAGCGGGCTGGCATCAGCTTGAGACGTTGAAATCAGTTGGTGACCCAGTGCAAGAGCTCTTTTTAAACCTTGTGCTTTCAGCGTTTTTCTGAGTGGTTGTCGTGTACTTGGATTTTTCAGAAGGCCTGTGACGAGGTGTTGCCGTTGAGTCTCCTGAACTCAATAAGAACCCATGGCATTATGGGAAAGGGACTAGCATTGATAGAAGATGGGCTGACTGGCAGGAGGGAAAGAGTGGCAGTAAAGGTGCTGCTGGAGACTGGTGGTGTGCCACAAGGGTCAGTATTGGGACCACTTCTTTTCACATTATATATCAATGAAGGAAGAAATGGCTTTGTGGAGAATACAAGACAGGTGGAGGGGCAGGGACTGTTGAGGAAGCAGGATGTCTGCAGAAGGACAGACATTGGGGGAACGGGCAAAGAGGTGGCACATTGAATCTAGTGTAGGGAAGTGTATGGTCATGCACTTTGGTAAAAGGATTAAAAGCATAGGCTATTTTGTAAAGGGGGAGAAAAATGAAAAATCCGAGGTGAAAAGAGACTTGGGAGTCCTCATGCCAGATTCCCCGAAGATTACTTTGCAGACTGAGTCGGTGGTAAGGAAGGCAAATGCACCAATGGCATTTAATTTGAGAGGACTAGAACATAAGATCAAGGATGTCATGCTGAGGCTTTCTGAGGCATTGGCCAGACCGCACGTGAAGGATTGTGAGCGGTTTTGGACCCCCTATCTAAGATGTGCTGGCATTGGAAAGGGTCCAGAGGAGGCTCACAGAAATATTCCCAGGAATGAAAGGGTTAACATATGAGGAGTGTTTGATGGCTCGAGGCCTGTGCTTGCTGGTGTTTAGAAGAATGGGGGAGGATCTCACTGAAACCTATTGAATATTGAAAACCCCAGACAGAGTGGAGGTGGAGAGGATGTTTCCTATAGTGGGGGGGGGGGGGGTCAAGGACCAGACGGAACAGCCTCAAAAATCGAGAGCGTCTTCAGAAGGCGATATCTCGAAGAGACAGCATCCACCATTAAAGAACTCCATCACCAAGGGCATGCCCTCTTCTCATTCCTACCATTAGGTAGGTACGGGAGCCCGAAGACAGACTACTGTATTGACCTCATTTTTTGAATGGACAATGAACTCTATCTCGCTTTTAGTTGCTCTCTTTTTGCAATACGTGTAGACGTATTGGATAAGTTATTGTTGCGTAATATATATAATTGTAATTTATAGTTTTATTATGTAACAACAAATTTCAGAGCATTGCTGGTGATATTAAACCTGATTCTGAATCCATAACGCACCTCAGCGCCGTTGAATGGAACCGAACGCGCAGGCGCAGAGGGCAGAGTTCGGAAATGACCTAAGGAGCATGCGCAGTGCTTTTTGCCGCAGCTGATTGTAACGGGCTGACGTTTGTCGAGGAGTCGCCAAGCTGGGTTGCGGGTCCGGGACCGAGGAGCAGCCGTCAGCCGCGGGGAGGAATCGGGACGCGTTCTGGGAGCTCCGCCGGTAGCCATATTGCGGACGGGAGTTCCCAGCTGCCGCGGTCGACTTCGACCCCCGCAAGTCCTAGCGGCCAAGGGTCCGGGCGAGACGCCGAGGCCGCCAGGAGCAGGAGGCTTTCTGGAGCGCGGGCGTTTCTGGGTAAGGTGCTCACCATTGATCGCTCTGCAGAACGTTGTTTTGTCAAACCGACTAAAAATGCAGGTGGACGGAATGGGAACGAGTAGGTGCTCTCTTAGACCTCGAAGACATCATCAGTCCTTTGGTCTTGACTGTGGCAATGGGAGCTCCTGACGTTAAATGATGTTCATGATGTTAAATATGGCCATAAGGTCTGTTGTCAATCTTACGTGTCCCATTTAGAATGACCCCAGTTCTCTATGTCCATTATCTCTGGAATCATTCTGGGATCCTGAGCTAACTTTTCTCGAATACATCCAGGGGGCTTTAGTGTCCAGCTGTGAAAATGTCATCTCCAACAGTATAGTAATCTTTTAATACTTTATTGGATTGTGCTGCAAGTAAGTTTTGTCATGTACATGTAGTGCTGTATACAATAACTTTGACTATACTTGATTCTTGTATTTACAGCCTTCGAGTTGCACTTAAAGTTCTCATGTTTTGTCAGAGATGAAAGCACAACCAATTAAGTCACAGTTCATCATGGAAACTAAAATTATCTCATCTGAAATTTGTCCTGTGCCTATGTACACCATCTTAAAAATTTCTTCTTCCAGGCAATTAATCTGATCAACTGTTCTAGTTAGCACCACACTCCCATCCCCTCTATCTATTCCACCCCACCCCCATCACTGTATAGTAGACACTTTAAACCACATTTTATAATGTTTTTACATTGTAAAATGCGCATCGGTGTTAATGTATTATGCGGATTTTATTCCTTATCTGTCCTTTAACCTCTAACTTTATATAATTCTTTATTCTTTTTAATTGTTGTCTTTTGTTGTATCCCGTGCCAGGCACCACAGCAAATTGCTAATACATGTAAATGTATTTGGTGAATAAAGTTGATCCTAGATCCTTGATGACTTTTGTCCACTCCTCTTACAGGACAGAGCAACCAGAGATTTCTACATGGGAGTCCCAGACACAACACCACACAAGGTCCACAGTGTCGGTCAGTTCTCCAGCACCCGAATGCCATCGGTCTTTGAATACGCAATGGGATTTCCTTGTCTGTTTCACCTTTGGGAAATAATCACTCACACCAATGTGGCTGGCAAGACAGTAAGGCACACACAGCCCAAGTGAGAGGGGTCCAGCGCGCTGGCTGTGGTGAAAGCTCCAGCCCAGTTACAGAGCCAGGGAAGACCTTGTGGAGAAAGCACAAAACCAAACGCGTGTTGTACGAGAGGGAGAGAGAGGTGTTGATGAATCAGCCAGGAACACACAAAGTGTAAAAAGCCTCCTTGATAGAAATGACACGTCAATATTGCTGATGATCCTTGGGAAAGGAACATTATCTATTCACATGAGTGAAATCACTCATGACAGGAGTGATTTCACCTGCACCGTGTGTGAATAGATATTCACTGATGTTTCCTCCTGTTGGAAATGACACTGTCCTTGTAACAGTAGCTCCAGCACAACCTCACTGGTGGCAAGCCACTCAACTCCTGTGAATGTGGACAGGTCCACCATGTCATCTCACCTGACCAGACCCCAGGCAGTTCACGCCGAGGAGAGGCCCTTCCTTTGTTCTGAGTGCGGGAGGGGATTCACACAGTCCTACGACCTGATGAGGCACCGGCGGGTTCACACCGGGGAGCGGCCGTTCACCTGTGCTGTGTGCGGGAAGGGCTTCACCCTGTCGTCCAGCCTGGTGACCCACCAGCAGGTCCACACCGGGGAGCGGCCGTTCACCTGCTCCGAGTGCGGGAAGGGCTTCACTCGCTCGTCCAGCCTGATGACGCACCAGCGGGTTCACACCGGGGAGAGGCCGTTCACTTGTTTAGAGTGCGGGAAGGGGTTTAGTCAGTCAGCCAACCTCAGACGGCACCAGCAGATTCACACCGGGGAGAGGCCGTTCACCTGCACCGAGTGCGGGAAGGGCTTCATTTTGCCGTCCCACCTGCTGACTCACCAACGGGTTCACACTGGCGAGAGGCCGTTTACTTGCTCTGAGTGCGGGAAGGGGTTCACCCGTTCTGCCAATCTGTTGGCGCACCAGCGGGTTCACACGGGAGAGAGGCCGTTCACCTGCGTGGAGTGCGGGAAGGGATTCACTTGGTCTTCTGACCTGCTGACCCACCAGCGGGTTCACACCGGCGAGCGGCCGTTCACGTGCACCGAGTGCGGGAAGGGATTCACCCGGTCATCTCACCTGCTGAGGCACCAACAAATTCACACCGGGGAGCGGCCATTCAGCTGCTCGGAGTGCGGGAGGGGATTCACTCGGTCGTCCAACCTGCTGAGGCACCAGCAGGTTCACAATGGGGCGAAACTGTGAACGGGCAAAAATGCTGAACTGCGAAATATGGCCTCTGCTGACAGGTCAGCGAGTTCACTGTGGGCAGAAGGTTCAGCTCTGATGTCTGCTGATCTGAGGGTGGCAATGAAACAGAAGAGAGCTGACAAGTAGCCGCAGGCATTGGACTCTGCAGTTATTGTGGCAGCTGGTCACTCCCAGGACAGAGGTCATGGGTCATGGCTGGTCACTCCCAGGACTGAACTGGGGTCATGGGTCACAGCTGGTCACCCCCAGGATGGAACCAGGGTCATGGGTCACAGCTGCTCACTGCCAGGACTGAACTGGGGTCATGGGTCACAGCTGCTCACTGCCAGGACTGAACCGGGGTTACAGGTCACAGCTGGTCACTCCCAGGTCTGAACCGGGGTCACAGGTCACAGCTGATCACTCCCAGGACTGAACTAGGGTCAGGGGTCACAGCTGGTCCCCGCCAGGACTGAACCGGGGTCACGGGTCACAGCTGGTCACTCCCAGGACTGAACCAGGGTTACAAGTCACAGCTGGTCACTCCCAGGACCAAACCGGGGTCATGGGTCACAGCTGGTCACTCCCAGGACCAAACCGGGATCACGGGTCACAGCTGGTCACTCCCAGGACCGAACCGGGGTCACGGGTCACAGCTGGTCACCGCCAGGACTGAACCGGGGTCACGGGTCACAGCTGATCACTCCCAGGACTGAACCGGGGTCACAGGTCATAGCTGGTCACTCCCAGGACCAAACAGGGGTCATGGGTCACAGGACGTTTCAGCTGACATTGGGAACTCCTGTGACGGGGCTGGATTTTCATTCTCTGTATCTGTGATAATAAACCAGTTCTGTTTTAAACTCTTGACTCTCAGACCCTGACTGGCTCCACAATATACAAGAGTTGTGATGTGTAAAAGTTTTTGCACACATGTATAGTTCAGTTGCCCAAGACTTTTGCACTACTGTATTTGTCGGCGCGGAGCCAAGCGTGAGTCTGTAAAACTGGCGGAAGTGGAGGATGTTGGAAATGGCGAAGGTGGACTGACGTGAGAGGGGTGTGGGACAGGTGCAGAGAAGGAATACGGTGCGTGGAGGTGGGGGTGGGGTGACGTGGGTATGGTCACACCCAGCCCTAAGACACCAGTCACGTGTTTGCAAACAATTTTCTTATTGATCATTACAGAATATCTCTCCGGTGTTTCCCGCTCCCTCCCCTCTCCTCTGTCCCGTCCCCTTTTCCCAACCCTGTCCCTTTTCAATCTCAGTCCATTCTGGGTCTTACTTTTCTTCACTGAATCGTTCCTCCATTTCTTTTCCTTCTCTGTTCTCACTCTCAACTCCCCATTCAATCCGCCCCTGTTGTTCACTTAACCCATCCCTGTGGTGACAGTGTCCCCACTCTGCGGGTGAAGGGGTACCCCCGGGATTCCCCGCAGAATGGGGAATAAGAGCTTGTCCCAGGCGCTCGCTGTCCGTCACTTTTGGGAATGAGGGGAGAATCTGCTAGTTTTGTCTTCTAGCAGAATCCCCCAGCTCATCTCAGCACCGAAGACAGAAGAAAGTGACTGCAAAGGGCTGGAGGACGCACGGACGAGTCACTGCTCTGATTAGTGTAAGGGTGTGAGAATACGCTGAGGATCCGTCAGGTGTCTGGTCCATTGAAGGGGGTCAAGAGTCGGGGGGGGGGGTCAGCACAGAACTAGAATCGGGGACTGGGGACAGTGATGGGAGAAAGGACCTGAAAGAAATTGGGCCGAGGAGAACATGGCAATGTGAAATGAAGCAAGAGTTGGCCAGGGAGGAGGAAGAGGCCATTCAGCCCATTGAGACTACCATGCTCCGTCTCAATATTTCTCTCCTCTTCCAAACTAGATTCATTTCTTTTGTGTCCGGAAAACTGTTTCCTCCTTCGATGTGTTCATCGCATTGGACTTGCTTCCCATTCTGTGGTTGAAGTTTCCACAGGTTCTTCACTCTTCGAGTGAAGAATGTATTCATCTCAAAGTTAAATGTGCAAAGCCTTATTATATGAGTGTGAGCCCTGTCTTAGACACCCAGTTAAAGGAAACAGGTTTCAAGCCTGCTTGAAATATTTCAGTGTCGTCCCCCCCCCTCACTTTCCTTTGATCTGTGGAATGTATTGATCCAATGGTTTGAAAGGTGACGATACAGGTGAGCGAGATGGTAAGAATGGATAGCCAGAGACTTTTTACCCCAGGGCAAGATGACTAGTTGGAGGGGGTAAAATTTTGAAGTAATGGAGAAACGTGCAGTAAAGGGGGAATTTTAGAGGTCAGTTTTTTTTTTAAACACAGAGTGTCAAGTTTGTGGAACCTGCTGCCGGGGGTGGTGGTAGAAATAGGTAACATCAGTGGAATTTTAGAAACTCTTAGATTGGCATATGGGTGATTGAAAAATGGAGGGCTAAGCAGGAGGAAAGGGTTAGAAGGTGGTACCCTGGCCAAGCTGCTTTCGTGCACCAGCGTCTACCCAACAGCGTGGGATGCTGGCCAGACATGTTCTGCCCACAAGCAGCAGGGCCAATCCAATCTTGCTAATTGCTGCAAATCGGTCTGCTTGGTCATCAGCAGAGTGATGGAAGGTGTGATTGACAGCGCTAATCAGCGACACTGATGCCCGCCCTGGCTCTTAGGTTTGGATCAAAGATCTCGAACCGAGATCGAACTGCAGCGGTGACCAGACAGTAAAGTCAAAGTTGAGTTTATTGTCATGGACACAAGTTTGTGTGTGACGGGTGCAATGAGAAACTAGCACCACAGGCACAGGACATCTGAGAACCAGAATCCACAGAAAAACATGAATTATATATTTTTAATGTGAGAAAATACAATTATGACCAAAGTGCAAAGTCCACTTTATTGCAAAGTGATCAAAATGGTCATGGTATGATGAGGGTTGTGCTGGTTGGTTCAAGAACTGGAAGGTTGAAAGGAAGTAGCTGTTCTTGAACCTGGTGGATTGAGACTTCAGGCTCCTGTACTACCTGCCCGGTGGCATGCAAAAGTTTGGGCACTGCGGTCAAAATTTCTGTTACTGTGAATAGCTAAGCGAGTAAAAGATGACTTGATTTCCAAAAGGCATAAAGTTAAAGATGACACATTTCTTTAATATTTTAAGCAAGAAAACATTTTATTTCCGTCTTACACAGTTTCAAAATAACAAAAAAGGAAAAGGGCCCGAAGCAAAAGTTTGGGCACCCTGCATGGTCAGTACTTAGTAACACACCCTTTGGCAAGTATCACAGCTTGTAAATGCTTTCTGTAGCCAGTTAAGAGTCTTTCAGTTCTTGTTTGGGGGGTTTTTGCCCATTCTTCCTTGCAAAAGGCTTCCAGTTCTGTGAGATTCTTGGGCCGTCTTGCATGTACTGCTCTTTTGAGGTCTATCCACAGATTCTCGGTGATGTTTAGGTCAGGGGACTGTGAGGGCCATGGCAAAACCTTCAGCTTGCACCTCTTGAGGTAGTCCATTGTGGATTTTGAGGTGTGCTTAGGGTCATCATCCTGTTGTAGAAGCCATCTTTTCACCTTCAGCTTTTTTACAGACTTTGTGATGTTTGCTTCCAGAATTTGCTGGTATTTAACTGAATTCAATCTTCCCTCTACCAGTAAATGTTCCCCGTGCCACTGGCTGCAACACAAGCCCAAAGCATGATCGATCCACCCCCAGTACTTAACAGTTGGAGAGGGGTTCTTTTCATGAAATTCTGCACCCTTTTTTATCCAAACATACCTTTGCTCATTGCGGCCAAAAAGTTCTATTCAAATGGTTCAAAGGAACGTCTAAACAAGCCTAATGCATTTTGGAAACAAGTCCTGTGAACTGCTGAAGTTAAAATAGAACTTTTTAAGCCGCAAGAGGCGCAAGCTGAAGGTTTGAAATTGAAAGACTCTTAGCTGGCTACAGAAAGCGTTTACAAGCTATGATACTTGCCAAAGGGGGTGTTACTAAGTACTGACCATGCAGGGTGCCCAAACTTTTGCTTCGGACCCTTTTCCTTTTTTGTTATTTTGAAACTGTAAAAGATGGAAATAAAAGTAATCTTGCTTAAAATATTAAAGAAATGTGTCATCTTTGATGTTATGCCTTTTGGAAATCAGTTCATCTTTTACTTGCTTAGCTATTCACAGTAAAAGGAATTTTGACCGGGGTGTCCAAACTTTTGCATGCCACTGTACCTGTGGGAAGGTTGCATAGCCCAGATGGTGGGGACTTTTGATAATGGATTTTGCCTTCTTGAGGTGTGTGGTGGTGGTGGGGGGGGGGGGGTGTTGTAAATGTGCCCAAGATGTATTGGGCTGAATCCACTGCTCTCTGTAATTCTTTACGATACTGTGCATTTGAATTGCCATAGCAGACCATGATTCAAGCAGCCAAGATATCTTCAACAGTACATCCAAGTTTGTTCGGTAACCTCAGTCTCCTGCCGTGCTTCCCTTCTGGTTGCGTTTAAGTGCTGGGCCCAGGACAGACCATCTGATAATGTTAACACCCGGGAGTTTAAAGCTGCTGGCTCTTCACCACTGATTCCCCGACGTAGACTGCCACATGTTCGCCTTCCCTCCCCCTCTCGAAGTCGGCAATCGTTTTGTTAGTTCTACTGTCGCTCAGGGAGTGGCTGTTTTTGGTGCAGGACCAGTCAACCAGGTCAAGGTAGCACTGGACTGATTTGTGACATCAAGGAACCCCGGGAAAACTGAAGGTTCTGGGTATCAAAGTGGAAACAGTCCAATACATAGAACCATAGAACACTGCAGCCCAGAAAACAGGCCATTCGGCCCTTCTAATCTGTGCTGAGACTTTATTCCGCTAGTCCCATTGATACGCACCCAGTCCATAACCCTCCAGACCTCTCCCATCCATGTATCTATCCAATTTATTCTTAAAACTTAAGTGTGAGCCTACATTTACCAAGTCAGACAGCAGCTCATTCCACACTCCCACCACTCTCATGTTCCCCCAAAACCTTTCCCCTTTCACCCTAAAACCATGTCCTCTCATATTTATCTCTCCTAATCTAAGTGGAAAGAGCCTACTCCCATTTACTCTGTCTATAGCTCTCAATTTTGTAAACCTCTATCAATTCCCCCCTCATTCTTCTACGCACCAAGGAATAAAGTCCTAACCTGTTCAATCTTTCCCTGTAACTCAACTCCTGAAGACCTGGCAACATCCTAGTAAATCTTCTCTGCACTCTTTCAATCTTACTGATAGCCTTCCTATAGTTAGGTGACAATATAGAAACATAGAAAATAGGTGCAGGAGTAGGCCATTCGGCCCTTCGAGCCTGCACCGCCATTTATTATGATCATGGCTGATCATCCAACTCAGAACCCAGCCTTCCCTCCATACCCCGTGACCCCTGTAGCCACAAGGGCCATATCTAACTTCCTTTTAAACATAGCTAATGAACTGGCCTCAACAGTTTGCTGTGGCAGAGAATTCCACAGATTCACCACTCTCTGTGTGAAGAAGTTTTTCCTAACCTCGGTCCTAAAAGGCTTCCCCTCTATCCTCAAACTGTGACCCCTCGTTCTAGACCTCCCCAACATCGGGAACAATCTTCCCGCATCTAGCCTGTCCAATCCCTTTAGGATCTTATACGTTTCAATCAGATCCCCCCTCAACTTCTAAATTCCAACGAGTACAAGCCCAGTTCATCCAGTCTTTCTTCATATGAAAGACCTGCCATCCCAGGAATCAATCTGGTGAACCTTCTTTGTACTCCCTCTATGGCAAGGATGTCTTTCCTCAGATTAGGGGACCAAAACTGCACACAATACTCCAGGTGTGGTCTCACCAAGGCCTTGTACAACTGCAGTAGTACCTCCCTGCTCCTGTACTCGAATCCTCTCGCTATAAATGCCAGCATACCGTTCGCCTTTTTCACCGCCTGCTGTACCTGCATGCCCACTTTCAATGACTGGTGTATAATGACACCCAGGTCTCGTTGCACCTCCCCTTTTCCTAATCGGCCACCATTCAGATAATAATCTGTTTTCCTATTTTTGCCACCAAAGTGGATAACTTCACATTTATCCACATTAAATTGCATCTGCCATGAGTTTGCCCACTCACCCAACCTATCCAAGTCACCCTGCATCCTCTTAGCATCCTCCTCACTGCTAACACTGCCACCCAGCTTCGTGTCATCCGCAAACTTGGAGATGCTGCATTTAATTCCCTCATCCAAGTCATTAATATATATTGTAAACAACTGGGGTCCCAGCACTGAGCCTTGCGGTACCCCACTAGTCACCGCCTGCCATTCTGAAAAGGTCCCGTTTATTCCCACTCTTTGCTTCCTGTCTGCTAACCAATTCTCCACCCACACCAATACCTTACCCCCAATACCATGTGCTTTAAGTTTGCACACTAATCTCCTGTGTGGGACCTTGTCAAAAGCCTTTTGAAAATCCAAATATACCACATCCACTGGTTCTCCCCTATCCACTCTACTAGTTACATCCTCAAAAAATTCTATGAGATTCGTCAGACATGATTTTCCTTTCACAAATCCATGCTGACTTTGTCCGATCATTTCACCGCTTTCCAAATGTGCTGTTATCACATCCTTGATAACTGACTCCAGCAGTTTCCCCACCACCGACGTTAGGCTAACCGGCCTATAATTCCCCGGTTTCTCTCTCCCTCCTTTTTTAAAAAGTGGGGTTACATTAGCCACCCTCCAATCCTCAGGAACTAGTCCAGAATCTAACGAGTTTTGAAAAATTATCACTAATGCATCCACTATTTCTTGGGCCACTTCCTTAAGCACTCTGGGATGCAGACCATCTGGCCCTGGGGATTTATCTGCCTTCAATCCCTTCAATTTACCTAACACCACTTCCCTACTAACATGTATTTCGCTCAGTTCCTCCATCTCACTGGACCCTCTGTCCCTTACTATTTCTGGAAGATTATTTATGTCCTCCTTAGTGAAGACAGAACCAAAGTAATTATTCAATTGGTCTGCCATGTCCTTGCTCCCCATAATCAATTCACCTGTTTCTGTTTGCAGGGGACCTACATTTGTCTTTATCAGTCTTTTCCTTTTTACATATCTATAAAAGCTTTTACAGTCCGTTTTTATGTTCTCTGCCAGTTTTCTCTCATAATCTTTTTTCCTCTTCCTAATTAAGCCCTTTGTCCTCCTCTGCTGAACTCTGAATTTCTCCCAGTCCTCAGGTGAGCCACTTTCTCTGGCTAATTTGTATGCTACTTCTTTGGAATTGATACTATCCCTAATTTCTCTTGTCAGCCACGGGTGCACTACCTTCCTTGATTTATTCTTTTGCCAAACTGGGATGAACAATTGTTGTAGTTCATCCATGCAACCTTTAAATGCCTGCCATTGCATATCCACCGTCAATCCTTGAAGTGTCATTTGCCAGTCTATCTTAGCTAATTCATGTCTCATACCTTCAAAGTTACCCCTCTTTAAGTTCAGAACCTTTGTTCCTGAATTAACTACGTCACTCTCCATGTTAATGAAGAATTCCACCATATTATGGTCACTCTTACCCAAGGGGCCTCTCACGACAAGATCGCTAATTAACCCTTCCTCATTGCTCAAAACCCAGTCCAGAATAGCCTGCTCTCTAGTCGGTTCCTCGACATGTTGGTTCAAAAAACCATCCCGCATACATTCCAAGAAATCCTTTTCCTCAGCACCTTTACCAATTTGGTTCACCAATATGGAGCTGAACCTCGAGTCACTCGGACCCTCGATTATCATAGAATAATAGAGCATTACAACACAGAAAGAAACACTTCGGCAAATCTAATCTGTGCCAAACTATTATTTTGCCTAGTCCAATCAACTCGCACCCGAGCCATAGCCCTCCAACACCCTCCCCCCATCCGTGTACTTACCCAAACTTGTCTTCAAAGTTGAAATCAGACCCACATTTGATACATACACTGAAAGCTCGTTACCACCCTCTGAGCGAAGAAGTTCCACCTCATGTCCCCTTTAACTATGTCACCGTTCACCCTTAATTTATGACCTCTAGGCTTACCAACCTCAGTGGAGAAAGGTTGTTTGTATTTACCCTATTTATACCCTTCATCATTTTATAGGCCTTGTATCTCAGTTCCACAGCACAATGTGTGTCCTCCTCGCTTATCAAGACCCCATTGGAACTGCTTTGACTTTATTCCAGTACTCTGATTCCACTGCCCCTCGAGGGAGAGAGTTCCCAAGATTCAAAACCTCCCGAACGAAAAACGCTCAAAATATTAATGTCACACCAGACACGAGTGAAGGTGGTTGTTTCTGCTGAAGCTCCAGGACATCACCGCAGGAGATCGTTAAAACAATGAGCTCGTCCAAATCACAGAACACAGAACATTACAATCCACTCAAGATCAATCCAATCTTTTCCTCCGACATAGCCCTCCATCCTTCTTTCATCCGTGTGTCTAAGACTTTCTCAAATGCCCTTATCTTTAGCTTTAAAAAATCAAAATAGACATTCATAACAAAACAATTATTGACAAGAATAAACCGCACAATGCCTTTTCATTCTTACATTCATAGCCAATGTATTAAGTAGTGTCTCATTACATTCCTTGAAATCTATGGGACTGTTGCCACTCGTGTGGTCTGTTGGGCTGGTTCAAAGTTCAAAGTAAATTTGCACTTTACTCTGAGATTCATTTTCTTGCAGCCATACCCAATAAATCCATAATAGAACCGACTTAGGCATTCAAGAAACAACAAAGTGTGCAAATATAAAAAGAAATAATAATGAATAAATAAATAAGGCACACGTACAGAGAACATGAGATGGAGTCTTTGAAAGTGAGGCCATAGATGTGAGAACAGTTCAATGATGGGGCGTGAAGTCGAGTGGTTACCCCCTTTGCTTCAATAACCTGATGGTTGAGGGGTAATAATTGTTCCTGAATCTGGTGGTGTGCGTCCCGAGGCTCCTGTGTCCTTTTCCTGATGGTAGCAGTGAGGAGCGAGCATGGCCTGGCTGGTAACGCCGAGGATGGATGCTGCTTTCCTGCCACAATGCTTCGGGTAGGTGTGCTCAGTTGTGGGGAGGACTGTGATGGGACTGATCCGTATCCACTTCTTCTTGTAGGACTTTCTGTTCGAGGACATTGGTGTTTCCATACCAGGCTAGGATGCAGCCTGTCAACATACACCCTGCCACACATCTATAAAAGTTTGCCAAAATTTCAGATGTCACGCCAAAGCTTCACAAACTCCTAGAGGCGCCATCGTGCTTTCTTTGTAATTCCACTTATGTCCTGGGCCCAGGACAGGTCCCCCAAAATGCTAGCACCGATCCTCCGATGAGGACTGGCTCATGAACCTCTGGTTTCCTCCTCCTGAAGTCCATAGTCTCTCCTGGGGTCTTGCTGACACTGAGCAAGAGATTGTTGTCAGCCAGGTTTTCAGCCTGCCTCCTGTGTGCTGATTCCTGTGTGTCATCACCTCTGATCTGGCCAAAGGCAGCAGTGTCGGCAGCATCTTGAATTATGGCATCGGAGCTGTGCTTCGCCACACAGACTTTTCTTTTTCAATCTTTTTATTAATATCAAAATGTTAAACATAACATAGTATTAATACAAAGTTATTGGGAATATATTGTTAATAATTAACATAGATAAATATAAACTCAGTTGGCGCACAGGTATTAAACCTCCCAAAGTCGTACAAAATACGAATATAATATACAAAAATACCCCAGAAATAGCATGAAAAAGGAAAAAAAAAGAAAATACTCCCCCCCCCAAAAAAACTAATCTAAACAATGCTAACCAACTAAACTAAGGAAAAGAAAAAGACATGGGCTGTTGTGTAACGTCAAGAAGAACCATTAGTGTCAATAACGCTGCTCTTCTCTGCATATATTTAAAAGACATAAAATAGGTTTGGTAAAGGACGGTACAGAGTCATAAGTGTGAAGTAAGTAGAGCAAGGGGGATAAGTATACACCCTTCTGCTGATGAAGATTGTGGAGATGTTGTTGTCAATCCGAACTGATGGAGTCTGAAAGTGAGGAAATTCAGGATCCGGTTGAAAAGGAAGTATTGAGACCAAGGACTTTGAGCTTATTAATTAATTTTGTGGGAATGATGGTATTAAATTACAAATTGTAGTCGATAAAGAACTTCCTTCTGTAGGGATCTTTGTTGTCCACGTTCCATTGTTGAGTGAGGAGCCAATCAGAATCAGGTTTATTTTCACCTGCATGTGTCCTGTTCAGAGGGTCACGAGAATGAAAGAGAAGCGATTGATGGCTCGGGTGTCAGGACACTGGAGCGGGGATCCAATCACAGACCCAGTGCTGAGCACACACTGATATTAATTGAGTAACAGATCCCAAGGTGCAAACAAAATCGGCGTCAAAGTTCAGGCAGAGATCAACGCATCTAGAGAAATCCAAAAACCAGAATCAGGAAACAGGCAGAGTCGATATTCAGATGGACGGAGTACAGATACAAACGCTGGAAAGGCTCAGGAAAATTCACTGGCACAAACAGGTGAAAACACAGGACTGAAATACACTGAGCAATAAACAGAGAGGCAGATGATAGGTGGAGCACAATGAGACACAGGTGGCAGCAATACAGGTAATAATGAGAAACCGGTGAGAGCCGGAGTACTCAGTAATACAGGGGCCGGAGTAGAGCAGGAGCGGGGACAGGAGCACATGGGGCATGACAAGAAACAAGAGCACATGGCAATACAAAACCACAGACTGCCAGCTACGGGGAAACACACAAAAAGGCAGAGTTCGACTGGAGGTACTGACACATCCGTACAATTGAAGCAGGTGGGCTCCTCAGACTGCCGAAGCGAGAGGTTAAAGATCTCAGTGAAAACTACATCCAGTTGACCAACAAGGTCTTTAGTCCTTGGCCAGGTTGCCCGTCTAGGTCGGATGCTTTTCACGGGTTCACCCTCCTGAAGGCTGCTTGTGTATCGGACTCAGAGACTGAAATCACAGCATACTCGGAGGCTGTGGGAGTTCAGGATGGTGTCTCCACGTTTTTATGGTCAAAACAAGCAGGGAGGGCATTGAGCTCCCCTGGAAGCGAGGCCCTGTTGGTGCCTGTGTCACCTGATTGTACTTTATAAGAGATGATAGCATTCAAGCCCTGCCACAACTGTCAAGCATCCTTCGTTAATTCAAGTTTAGCCCAATGTTGTCACTTCACCCGGGACATAGCTTTCCGGAGGTCGTACCTGGACCTCTTGTAACTTTCTTTGACACCAGACTTCAATGCCTCTGATTTGTCCCTCAGCAGACTGCAGATCTCGTTGTTCATCCAGGGCTTCTGATTGGGAAGACTCTCAATGATTTTGTGGGGACACGCTTGTCTACAGCTGTTTTTAGAAAATCCGTGACAACCATGGTGTATTCATTCAGATCCACAGATAAGTCCTTGGACAGGGTCCAGTCCTCCGACTGGAATCAATCTCGTAGCCTCTCCCTCCGCCTGCCGCGACCACCTCAGTGTTCTGATCTCTGGAGCTTTTCTCTTTAGCCTCTGCCTCTATGCAGGTCGGAGAAGGAAGTGATCCAATTTCCGGGCATCGAACGATGGGCGTTCCTCATCTTAGTACAACAGCTGTCTAATGTGTTGGGACCTCTGGTGCTACAGGGTATATGCTGATGGTAACTGGGTAGGGCTTTCTTCAAACTAGTCTGATTGAAGTCCCCAATTATGATTTGAAATGCGTCAGGATGGACTGTTTCTTGATTAGAGATGACATCATGCGTACCTCAAGCGCTACTACAATGATTGAAGGGGTTCCTCATCCAACCCAGACCTTCCCTGTCCAGTAGTGGAAAACCCTAGACTGTGATCCTTCCCCACCGAGCCCTTGTGGTTGCTGCACGAAGCTTTAGTGTGTACTCCTGTAGCCTGGACTGGGTTCCTGGGCAGCATTCCCCCACGGAGATCTCAATGGGCTGGCAGACGGACCAGAGGGCGTCCTTCACCGAGCTGAAGATCGGCCAGCAACACTCGATGTCCAGCTCTGTGCGTGTCCCTGGGAACAGCCCGTGGACCGGAGTGTCCTCTATCACACAGCTGCCCGGAATGAACCGTGACACCGGCCCTTGCGTCTTTGCCCCTATCCTCTTCTCAAACTAGCAGCTCGCAATCATCTTCGTCTGCTTCAACGGCGATCACCTTTCCATGATAAGGTCAGAGGTGGCGAAATCAATCTGTTTGCAACTCCTCAACGTGGAGGCGCCCGTGCCTGCATGCAGCAAGACCATGACCACAGTGGGCAGGGGGAGGAGTGGGGAGGGAACGTCGACTCAGACCATGAGAGGCCTGCGTCGGGCATTTTCATGCCTTACAAGGCGCAGATTGGAAGTCTGTGTGGGGCGCTACTCCTTGTGCAGACACTAGAGTAATGTGTGGTTAAGTGCCTTGCTCAAGGACACAAACACGCTGCCACAGCCAAGGCTCGAACTAGCAACCTTCAGATCACTAGACGAATGCCTGAACCACTTGGCCCACAGTAGGCAAGTGGGCAGTAAATCTCTGGAATTCTCTGTCCCAATGGGTTGCGGAGGCTCTAACGCTGTGGATATTTAAGGAGGAAGCATGTATTCCAACTGAGAAATAAGAACGATATGACTGCGTTAATGGGGCTATATTACAGACTACCCAACGGTCCGGGGTATTTAGAGGAACAAATTTGTGGAGAGATCCAGACTGTTGCAAGAAGCATACAGTTGTTATAGTAGTTGACTTTAACTTTCCACATATTGACTGGGACTTTCATACTGTAAAAGGACTAGATGAGCTAGAGTTTGACAAGTGTGTTCATGAAAGTTTCCTTAATCAGTACGTAGAAGTCCCAGTGAGGGAGTGTGCGATACTAGATCTGCTATCAGGGACTGAGGCAGGGAAGCTGACAGAAGTTTGTGTCGGAGAATATTTTGCAACTAGTGATCACAACGCCATTAGCTTCAAATAAAATGGACAAAAAGATAGGTCTGGTCTGAGGGCTGAAATTCTATATTGGAGAAAGGCCAATTTTGATGGTATCAGAAATGATCTGGCAAGTGTGGATTGGAACAGGCTGTTTCTGGCAAAGATGTCATTGGTAGGTAGGAGGTCTTCAAAAGTGAAACTTTGAGAGTACAGAGATTGTGTGTACCTGTCAGAATAACAGATAACAAGTGTAGGGAATTTTGGTTTTTAAGAGATATTGAGGCCCTGGTTAAGAGAAAAATGGAGGAACATAGAAACATAGAAACATAGAAACATAGAAACATAGAAAATAGGTGCCGGAGTAGGCCATTCGGCCCTTCGAGCCTGCACCGCCATTTATTATGATCATGGCTGATCATCCAACTCAGAATCCCGCCCCAGCCTTCCCTCCATACCCCCTGACCCCCGTAGCCACAAGGGCCATATCTAACTCCCTCTTAAACACAGCCAATGAACTGGCCTCAACTGTTTCCTGTGGCAGAGAATTCCACAGATTCACCACTCTCTGTGTGAAGAAGTTTTTCCTAATCTCAGTCCTAAAAGGCTTCCCCTCTATCCTCAAACTGTGACCCCTCGTTCTGGACTCCCCCAACATCGGGAACAATCTTCCTGCATCTAGCCTGTCCAATCCCTTTAGGATTTTATACGTTTCAATCAGATCCCCCCTCAATCTTCTAAATTCCAACGAGTACAAGCCCAGTTCATCCAGCCTTTCTTCAGATGAAAGTCCTGCCATCCCAGGAATCAATCTGGTGAACCTTCTTTGTACTCCCTCTATGGCAAGGATGTCTTTCCTCAGATTAGGGGACCAAAACTGCACACAATACTCCAGGTGTGGTCTCACCAAGGCCTTGTACAACTGCAGTAGTACCTCCCTGCTCCTGTACTCGAATCCTCTCGCTATAAATGCCAGCATACCGTTCGCCTTTTTCACCGCCTGCTGTACCTGCATGCCCACTTTCAATGACTGATATAGGCAGGTTGGAACAAATGAGATGCTTATGGAGTTAAAGAAATGCAAGAGAACACTAATGAAGGAAATCCGGAGGGCTAAAAGAAGGCATGAGGTTGCCCTAGCAGACGAGGTGAAGGAGAATCCTGAAGGATTCTGTAGACAAGTTTAGAGCAAAAGGATTGCAAGGGACAAATCGGTCCTCTGGAAGATCAGAATGGAAATCCATGTCTGGATCCAAAGGAGATGGAGGAGATCTTAAATATTTTTTGTATGTATTTACTCAGGAGACGAACACAGAGTCTATAGAAGTGAGGCTTAGCACCATCAACTTCATGGACCCTGTACAGTTTACAGAGGAAGAGGTGTTTGCTGTCTTGAGGCAGATCAGGGTGGTGAATTCCCCAGGGTCTGAAAAGGTGTTCCCTCAGGCCCAGCGGGAGGCAAGTGCGGAAATTACGGGGGCCCTGGCAGAGATAGTTAAATCATCCTTGGGGACAGGAGAAGTACCAGAGGATTGTGGGATAGCGAGTGATGCTTCGCTGTTTAAGAAAGACTCCAAACATAAACTGGGAAATTATAGACCGGTAAGTCTAAGTGAGCTGTGGACGCGCTATGTTGGCGCTCTAAGCGGGGCTCCCCCAGCACAATCCTCGCTGATTTGATTTCACGCAAACGACGCATTTCACTGTATGTTACGATAGATATGTGACAAGTAAAAGCTAATCTTTAAATCTCTTCAATACTCTGGGTGTGACGAATAAAGCTGATCCGTTTTGAACGCTGCGTCTCAAATAAATCTAAACGTACTGCAGCTGTGTTTTCACCGGAAGAGCTGGTTCAGAAAGGAAGCTCACCGCCGCCTTTTCGGGCAGTTCGGGGCCGGTGTCCTGCAATATGAATAAAGAAAAGAAACATGTTTATAAAACATTCCTAGAACAATTCCTCATCAGACTGCATCATGTGTTATTGTGAGAGGCTAGGTAAACTTGGGGTTGTTTTCTCTGGCGTGGCGGAGGCTGAGGGGAGATCTGCTAGAGGTTTACAAGATCGTGAGGGGCAAGATGTGAGTAGACAGGGAGAAGTATCTTTTCCCCAGGATATAAATGTCTAATACCAGAGGGCATGCATTGAAGGTGAGAGGGGGCACGTTCAAAGAGGTAAAGTTTTTACTCAGAGAGTGGTGGTGAAGAATACATTAGAGGCTTTTAGAGACGTTTAGATGGGCACAGGAATATGAGGAAGATGAAGGGATATGGACATTGCGAGGGTAGCAGTTTTGGCATATTTTTAATTTGCTTTTAAGCTGGTTCGGCACAACTTTGTGGGCCGAATGGCCTGTTCCTGTGCTATATTTTTCTGTGTTCTTTGGGTTGGTCATCAGGACGTGGGGCTTGAGGAGAAAGACAACTGGAGAAGGGTCTCCTGATTTGTGAAGGGGTGCATCTTCAAATACATTCTGAATCACGCACAAAATTCATGTCAGCCTCAGTTGAAAGCTACTGTATCGAAATGGATTCGTGATATCTCCACAATGTAGCCCCTCTAAACTTTGGCATTGGCTGATCTTAAGGAACCTCAAGGCCCGAATTTCCCCTTCTTCCGTTCACACCTTGACCAGACACTGTCAGTCTCGGGTACGAACTAAACAACTGACATCATACTCATTGTCTTGACCTACACAGAACCGGGAGAGGTTTTCTCATTCACTGTGACTAAAGTTAAAAGTACAAAGTAACTCTGTACCTCTGTCCCAGAGCCAATTCCAACTCCCGTGTCTGGATGTTACTCTACAACCTTCCCTCTGCTCCGTCTCCCATCCAGGACAAGTGTTGCCGCTGGTGTCAGAGCAAAGTCTACGCAGGGTATCAATGGCAGTCCGTCTAACCACAATGCCCCGCGCTAGGAAAGCGCTCCGTGCCGCTGTCCAAGGACTGCGCATGCGCCGGACGTGGTGGGTCAGCAATGCTTCCTGAGTCAAGGTTGGTGGGACAGAGCGGGGCCGAGCCCGGCCCCCCGGGCACGGGCGGAGAGAAAGGGGCAATAACGGGGCTGTCCCGGTGCAGCGTCCCGCGGGGTTTCTGGAGTTTGCGTCGATTCTCTCCTAGTCTGCTGCTGCTGACCATCCCCGACTAGGAGTTGAGGATGCCATCGTCTACCTGCTGAACCGTGTCTACGCCCACCTGGACAAGCCAGCGAGCACTGTGAGGGTCATGCTTTTTGACTTCTCCAGTGCGTTCAACACCATCCGCCCTGCTCTGCTGGGGGAGAAGCTGACAGCGATGCAGGTGGATGCTTTCCTGGTGTCATGGATTCTTGATTACCTGACTGGCAGACCACAGTACGTGTGCTTGCAACACTGTGTGTCCGACAGAGTGATCAGCAGCACTGGGGCTCCACAGGGGACTGTCTTGTCTCCCTTTCTCTTCACCATTTACACCTCGGACTTCAACTACTGCACAGAGTCTTGTCATCTTCAGAAGTTTTCTGATGACTCTGCCATAGTTGGATGCATCAGCAAGGGAGATGAGGCTGAGTACAGGGCTATGGTAGGAAACTTTGTCACATGGTGTGAGCAGAATTATCTGCAGCTTAATGTGAAAAAGACTAAGGAGCTGGTGGTAGACCTGAGAAGAGCTAAGGTACCGGTGACCCCTGTTTCCATCCAGGGGGTCAGTGTGGACATGGTGGAGGATTACAAATACCTGGGGATACGAATTGACAATAAACTGGACTGGTCAAAGAACACTGAGGCTGTCTACAAGAAGGGTCAGAGCCGTCTCTATTTCCTGAGGAGACTGAGGTCCTTTAACATCTGCCGGACGATGCTGAGGATGTTCTACGAGTCTGTGGTGGCTAGTGTTATCATGTTTGCTGTTGTGTGCTGGGGCAACAGGCTGAGGGTAGCAGGCACCAAGAGAGTCAACAATCTCATTCGTAAGGCCAGTGATGTTGTGGGGATGGAACTGGACTCTCTGACGGTGGTGTCTGAAAAGAGGATGCTGTCCAAGTTGAATGCCATCTTGGACAATGTCTCCCATCTACTACATAATGTACTGGGTGGGCACAGGAGTACATTCAGCCAGAGACTCATTCCACCGAGATGCAACACAGAGCGTCATAGGAAGTCATTCCTGCCTGTGGCCATCAAACTTTACAACTCCTCCCTTGGAGGGTCAGACACCCTGAGCCAATAGGCTGGTCCTGGACTTATTTCATAATTTACTGGCATAATTTACATATTACTATTTAACTATTTATGGTTCTTTTACTATTTATTATTTATGGTGCAACTGTAACAAAAACCAATTTCCCCCGGGATCGATAAAGTCTGACTATGACTTCTCAAACTCGTACCGCAGCCGAGGTCTCGCAACCGGCTGAAGCGGAGGAACCGTCTCCGGTTGTGTGAGCTGGAAGGAGTTGCTGGTTCCATCCCGAGCGGAACCCCTGTCATCGCAGCAATTAACTCGTTTCCATGTTCTGACTGCGGCAAAAACTTTAAGGGGTCTGGTGATTTAATGAAACATTAGCGGGTCCACACGGGGGAGAGACCCGTCACCTGCCCCGAGTGCGGGAGGGGGTTTACTGTGTCATCCAACCTGCTGACACACCGGGGAGAGGCCGTTAAACCGCTCGGGGTGTGGAATGGGAATCAGTTGGTCGTCCAGCCTGCTGGCGCACAAACGGGTTCACACCGGGGAGAGACCATTCACCTGCCCCGAGTGCGGGAAGGGGTTTACCCAGTCGTCCAACCTGCTCAGGCACCGGCGGGTCCACACTGGAGGGAAGCCATTCACCTGCTCCCAGTGTGGGAAGGGATTCACCGGGGCGTCCAATCTGGAGATCCGCCAGCGAATGCACAGGGGCGAGAGTCTCTTCGCCTGTTTGGAATGCGGTAAGGGATTCAGTGAGTCATGCAACTTGAGAAGGCACCAGCGGCTTCACACCGGGGAGAGACCGTTCACCTGCTCCGAGTGCGGGAAGGAATTCAGCGAGCGATCAGACATGTTGACGCATCTAAGACATGTTAAAGGCCCACCAGCGCCTCTACTTCCTGAGAAAACTAAAGAAATTTAACCTGTCCCCTGAAACCCTCACTAATTTTTATAGATGCACCGTAGAAAACATTCTTCTGGGGTGCATCACAACCTGGTATGGAAGTTGTCCTGTCCAAGACCGGAAGAAGCTGCAGAAGATCGTGAACACAGCACAGCACATCACACAAACCAATCTTCCGTCCTTGGACTCACTTAACACCGCACACTGTCGGAGCAGTGCTGCCAGGATAATCAAGGACACGACCCACCCAGCTCACACACTTTTCATCCCTCTTCCCTCCAGGAGAAGGTTCAGGAGCTTGAAGACTCGTACGGTCAGATTTGGGAACAGCTTCTTTCCAACTGTGATAAGACTGCTGAATGGATCCTGACCCGGATCTGGGCCGTACCCTCCAAATATCCGGACCTGCCTCTCAGTTTTTTTTTGCACTACCTTACTTTCCATTTTCTATTTTCTATTTATGATTTATAATTTAAATTTTTAATATTTACTAACGATTTGTACTCCAGGGAGCGGGAAGTGCAGAATCAAATATCGCTATGAAGATTATACGTTCTAGTGTCAATTGTTTGGCGACAATAAACTATGAAGTATCGGCGCATTCACAACAGCGACCGGCTGTTCATCTGCCCAGACTGTGGGAAGGGATTCACTCAGTCCGCACACCTCCTGAGCATCAGCGAGTTCACACGGGAGAGAGGCCGTTCATCTGCTCCGAGTGCGGGAAGGGGTTCGCCCAGTCATCCTCCGTGTCGAAACACCAGAGAGTTCACGTTGAAAATAAACTTTAAGTTTGCTGTGTGTGGAATATTGAGAGACCGTGAAGCGCCTGAGTCTGTGGTTATTTCTGCAGCAGCTCAAGATGAAGTTAATAACACCTGTAGCAGAATTTCGGTTTAGTATTGTGGATCCGCGGTTTTGTTTCAAATACACTTGTCTCTCAATCCCTGAATGTCTCCCCGCGCAGAGAAGAAGCAATGTGCGATCACTCGAGTCGAGAACCACGTTTCCCAAGGGTTATTCCTGTGAATGGGACGTCTGTTTAACACGGCGGCTATAAGGTGGTCCTTGACAGATCGGCCCTTCCGCCACCTTCGCTCCCGTTGTGTTGTGGCATCGACTTCCACCAGCTCCGCCGCTGAGGGTCTTGTTTGGATCGCTCGTTGTCCGGAACCTCTCAGCCATGGTCACAGTGAATGCTGGTGCTGGCTCGAAGGGCTGAATGGCCTACTCCTGCACCTTTTGTCTATTGTCTATCCCTTGACCTTACCACCACGGGTGACCCCGTCGGTCGCTTGGCTCCAGGCAGCTTTGCTCTCAGGATCTGACAACCCCCTCCACCACAAGGCGACGACCGTGAGAGAGCACGGAGAATGTACTATCCAAAACGGGAAATTCAGCCTAGCCGGGGGGAGGGACCTGGGACACCCTCTTCTGCCAGTGTTTCTACCCCGCACCAGCCTTCCCGCAGCTCACCCTGCTGGAATATCCTCCAGCCTCTCTCTCCACTCTGTGTTCACCGAGCCTCCGCTTCCCGGTGTCTGTGCTGTTCGACCTGGCCGGGATCGGTGGCTACCTTGTCACCTCCCTGAGACAGGGATCTTCTCCTGAACTCCCCACTGGGGTTCCGGCAGGAACGGTGGTCTCGCACAATCGTTCCGCTCTGCTCCCATCTCTGAGGCCGGGTTTTAACTGTTTCAGCACTTCAAAGGTGAGCCACAGATGGCCGGGAACAAACAGCAGTCAGTTACAGAAACTTGGGGACCATAAGCTGGGGCGGTGGTGGTGAGGGGGGTGGGGGCGGTGTCTGGCTCTGATTTGCTAAGCCCGAGAGCAGAGAGCGAGAAGGTCCATCAAGTGATTGCCGAGCGCAACAGGGAGAGAAACCGGACACTGGTAGAGCAAAGCAACACAGGAACAGGAGCATCTACACATACTGTCCCGGACTTCTGCCTCGTCCCACCCACCTGCACCTGGACCATATCCACCCCCCCCCCCCCCCGCAAATCATCCCATCTATATACCTATCCAAATTTACAATCAAACCTACATCTACCATTTCTGCTGGCAGCTTATTTCACCCTCACACCACCCTCTGAGTGAAGACGTTTCCCCTCAGATTTTACTTCAATATTTCACCTTTCACCTTAAACCTATAATTTCCAGTTCTAGTCTCACCCAACCTGCTTGCGTTCACCCTACTTGTACCTCTCATAATTTTGTACACTCTATTAACTATTCCCTTATTTGCCTACAATGCAGGGAATAAACTCCTAACTTAGTTAACCCTTGCCTGTGACCCAGGTCCTCCAATCCCAGCAACATCCTTGTAAATTTCTTCTGCACTCTTTCAAGTTTTTGGCATCTTTCTTGCAGGTAGGTGATCGGAACTGCAGACTCCTCCTCAGCATCCAACTCGTGCCCAACTTCTGAAGCCAATACCTCTTCACGCCTCTGTGCTGCCACTTTTCGGATCATCACAGGGGAAGGGCAAGGATGTGAACTATGGACAGGGGTAGGACTTGGGTTCAGCACGTGTACGGGGGGAAGGGTGACAAGGAACAGAAGATGTATTGGATGAATCTAGTCAGAAAGGAACAGCAGTGATTTTAAGTTATGGGATAGGAAGGTGGCTGACATTGGGAATGGGGATGTGGGAGAAACACGTCAGGGAGCAACTCTGCTCTAAAGCAACATTTGTATTGAATCAGAAATGAGACCAGGTCCCAGACCAATGGGTGTAATTGATAGGATCCGGGAGAAGGGATGACACACTGACTCACTGCAAAGCCTCCCTCCCAATAATGAAAGGCGGACTTTCGTTTCTACAGCCCCAACCCCAGAGTCTCAGGACCTTCCACCGTGCTCGGCGGCCATGGTCAGCGTTGGAAAGTGGGAAATGCAGCGGCCGATTTGTGAATAGCAAGATGCCTCGGAGAGCTGGGGGAGGGTGACCTGACAATCTGTTTCAGTGGCGTCAGTTAAGGGGTCATTACTGGCCGGGACAGATGGAATGTTGCCGAGCAGGAATGGCTCCAGCCTGGGTTTTGAGGGAAGGTGAAGAAGGCGTCACTCTGCTTGTAATAAATTGGTGAAGATGGCGAGCGGTGCTACCGCAGGCAACATCCCCCAGGTGGTTCACCAAACTTTGATAATAAACGTACTTTGACTACTTTGAAATTGGTAAACTGGTTTACTACCGGTCAATGTACCGAGGTGCGTGAAAAACTTTGCTGCATGCCTCCCATACATTAGCATCGCGGTAGAACAAGGGAGAAGTAACAACAGAATACAGTCAACACAAGAGATTCTGCAGATGCTGGAAATCCAAAGCAACACACACACACACACACACACACACACACAATGCTGGAGGAATTCAGCAGGTCAGGCAGCGTCTATGGAAATGAACAACCAGGCCACATTTTGGGCCAAAACCCTTTATCAGGACTGGAGAAAAAGATGAGAAGTCAGAGTAAGAAGGTGGGGGAGGGGAGGAAGAAATACAGGGCGCTGGGTGAAACCGGGGAGAGGGGTGGTGGGGGAAGTAAAAAGCTGGAAAGTCGATTGGTGAAAGAGATAAAGGGCTGGAGAAGGGGGAATCTGATGGGAGAGGACAGAAGACTTTGGAAGAAAGGGAAGGGGGAAGAGCACCAGAGGGAGATGATGAACAGGTAAGGAGATGAGGTGAGAGAGGGAAACAGGAATGGGGAATGGGGAATGGTGAAAGGAGGGGGGGCATTACCAGAAAGTTCGAGAAATCGATGCTCATGCCATCAGGTTGGAATATAAGGTCAGTCGAGGCTGGAGTCGGGGTTGAAAGTTGCACAATCTACACTTTGAAGGTGTCCGAGCTCTTTGGAACCCGCACTGATGCGAATGGAATCCGGGTTCTGAATCGGTCGAGGTTGGAGATTGCGCGATCGGCACAGAATATAAGGTGCTGTTCCTCCACCCTGAGAGTGGCAGAACGAGAGGCTATTAACCGACATGTCGGAAAGGGAATGGGAATAGGAATTAAAATGATTGGCCACTAGGAAATTCCGCTTTTGGCGGATGGAACGGAGGTGTTCGAAAAGCGGTTTCTACGAACTACAGATATATAGTGTTATATTTGCAAGGCAGTGATGAGGTTGCCAGAGAAGTCAAGAATCCATCTCATTGTACAAGGGCACAGTTCAGGTCTTCAAACAACGAGATAAAACCTGTCCTTGGCCGATAGAAGGGATAAGAGAATGTCAGGCGTGGGAGGGTTGCTTTACAGGGGCAGTGGGAAATGCAGACAGTCCATGAAGGGGAGGTTGCTTTTCCCGATGTGCTGAGCTGTGTCCAAAACTCTCCCAGTTTCTTGCTGCAGAACAGTTTTGGCATCAAGCTGTGATGCATCCAGCCAAGATACTTTCTACAGTGCATCGATAAAAATTGGTGAAGGTCAAAGGACACATAAGGAAGTAGATGCGCTACTGCTGTGACGTTACGTAGTCGTGTTCCTACGAATAACTTAGAAAAGTTATCATTGTATAGCATAGAAGTTCGGAAAAGACATCATTGGAATTGTTTTCTCTAACTGTGCCAACCATTGACCCTCCTCGTGTTTGTTCGCTTTCAAACTTAGTCTGTTCCTAATTTTTCCCAGTCACCTTCTACCCTCCCAGTGATTTGTTTCCAGACTCGATACAGTGACTTCTGCAGCGAGTTTACAGCACGGACAGGAGCATTCTCTGACAGGCTCATCTGAGACACAGGCATACAAGCCTGATGACACTGAGGAATGGTAGGTATAATACCCATGATGCAGTGCGTTGGAGAATACTCCCTATTTACTTCATGCAGCCGGGGTCGCGGGAAGCACGGGGTTCCAGGTGTTGTTGATGGAGACGGGGGGAGGGGGTGGGGTGGGGAGCGGACTGGACGGAGGAACGGTCAGCATACTGGTCAATGCACGGCAAGAGCAGAGCTAATGATTCAGAAAGCCAAACAACAGGAATATGCAGATGCTGGAAATTCAAGCAACACACATCAAAGTTGCTGGTGAACGCAGCAGGCCAGGCAGCATCTGTAGGAAGAGGTGCAGTCGATGTTTCAGGCCGAGACCCTTCGTCAGGACTAACTGAAGGAAGACATAGTAAGAGATTTGAAAGTGGGAGGGGGAGTGGGAGATCCAAAATGATAGGAGAAGACAGGAGGGGGAGGGATGGAGCCAAGAGTTGGACAGCTGATTGGCAAAAGGGATATGAGAGGGTCATGGGACAGGAGACCTAGGGAGAATGAATAAGGGGAGGGGGAAAACCCCAGAGGATGGGCAAGGGGTACCGTCTCCGAGCCTATTTCTTCGGCAAGGACTCTTCCACCCCCACTGATGACCCCTTCTCCCGTTTTCAACCCTCCTCCTCTTCATGGACACCTCCCTCTTTTCTTCTACCTGCTCTGGATCTCTTTATTGCTAACTGCCGAATGGACATCAACCGTCTCGACTTCACCGCACCTTGTCCCCATTCCAACCTTACTCCTTTCGAACGCTCCGCTATCCACTCCCTCCGCACTAATCCTAACCTTATTATTAAACCCGCCGATGGGGTTGCTGTTGCAGTCTGGCGTACTGACTTCTACCTTGCCGAGGCACAGCGACAACTCGCGGATACCTCCTCTTATTTACCCTTCGATCGTGACCCCACTAAAGAGCACCAGGCCATTGTCTCCCACACCATCACCGACTTTATCCGCTCAGGGGATCTCCCATCCACTGCTACCAACCTTATAGTTCCCACACCCCGCACTTCCCGTTTCTACCTCCTACCCAAGATCCACAAACCTGCCTGTCCTGGCCGACCTATTGTCTCAGCTTGCTCCTGCCCCACCGAACTCGTTTCTGCATACCTCGACACTGTTTTATCACCCCTTGTTCAATCCCTTCCGACCTATGTTCGTGACACTTCTCACGCTCTTAAACTTTTCGATGATTTTAAGTTCCCTGGCCCCCACCGCTTTATTTTCGCCATGGATGTCCAGTCCCTATATACTTCCATCCCCCATCAGGAAGGTCTCAAAACTCTCCGCTTCTTTTTGGATTCCAGACCTAATCAGTTCCCCTCTACCACCACTCTGCTCCATCTAGCGGAATTAGTCCTTACTCTTAATAATTTCTCCTTTGGCTCCTCCCATTTCCTCCAAACTAAAGGTGTAGCTATGGGCACTCGTATGGGTCCTAGCTATGCCTGCCTTTTTGTTGGCTTTGTAGAACAATCTATGTTCCAAACCTATTCTGGTATCTGTCCCCCACTTTTCCCTCGCTACATCGACGACTGCATTGGCGCTGCTTCCTGCACGCATGCAGAACTCGTTGACTTTATTAACTTTGCCTCCAACTTTCACCCTGCCCTCAAGTTTACCTGGTCCATTTCCGACACGTCCCTCCCCTTTCTAGATCTTTCTGTCTCCATCTCTGTAGACAGCTTATCCACTGATGTCTACTATAAGCCTACTGACTCTCACAGCTATCTGAACTATTCCTCTTCTCACCCTGTCTCTTGAAAAAACGCCATCCCCTTCTCGCAATTCCTCCGTCTCCGCCACATCTGCTCTCAGGATGAGGCTTTTCATTCCAGGACGAGGGAGATGTCTTCCTTTTTTAAAGAAAGGGGCTTCCCTTCCTCCACCATCAACTCTGCTCTCAAACGCACTCCCCCATTTCACGTACATTTGCTCTCACTCAATCCTCCCGCCACCCCACTAGGAATAGGGTTCCCCTAGTCCTCACCTACCACCCCACCAGCCTCCGGGTCCAACATATTATTCTCCGTAACTTCCGCCACCTCCAACGGGATCCCACCACTAAGCACATCTTTCCCTCCCCCCGCCCCCGCCCCCCGCTTTCCACGGGGATCGCTCCCTACCCGACTCCCTTGTCCATTCGTACCCCCCATCCCTCTCCACTGATCTCCCTCCTGGCACTTATCCTTGTAAGCGGAACAAGTGCTACACATGCCCTTACACTTCCTCCCTTGCCACCATTCAGGGCCCCAGACAGTCCTTCCAGGTGAGGCGACACTTCACCTGTGAGTCGGCTGGGGTGATATACTGTGTCCGGTGCTCCCGATGTGGCCTTCTATATATTGGCGAGACCCGATGCAGACTGGGAGATCGTTTTGCTGAACACCTACGCTCTGTCCACCAGAGAAAGCAGGATCTCCCAGTGGCCACATATTTTAATTCCACGTCCCATTCCCATATGTCTATCCATGGCCTCCTCTACTGTAAAGATGAAGCCACACTCAGGTTGGAGGAACAACACCTTATATTCCGTCTGGGTAGCCTCCAACCTGATGGCATGAACATTGACTTCTCAAACTTCCGCTAATGCCCCACCTCCCCCTCGTACCCCATCTGTTATTTATTTATATACACACATTCTTTTACTCTCTGTCCTTTTTCTCCCTCTATCCCTCACCCCTTGCCCATCCTCTGGGTTTCTCCCCCTCCCCCTTTTCTTTCTCCCTAGGCCTCCCGTCCCATGATCCTCTCATATCCCTTTTGCCAATCACCTGTCCAGCTCTTGGCTCCATCCCTCCCCCTCCTGTCTTCTCCTATCATTTTGGATCTCCCCCTCCCTCTCCCACTTTCAAATCTCTTACTCACTCTTCCTTCAGTTAGTCCTGACGAAGGGTCTCGGCCTGAAAAGTCGACTGTACCTCTTCCTATAGATGCTGAGTGGTCGGCGCCGTGGGCCGAAGAGACTGCCTCTGGACAGAAAACAACTTACACCCGGTGCTAATCCTACAACTCCCAAAGGGAAATTGCAACGATAGCTCCCGAGGACAGGATGTTACAGCCACCAGCATTGCCGGGGCTTTGCAGCATCTGTAACGCATGTTTTATGAGGATGGGTAGAGAGAGATAAAGCTTTCTCTCGAGAGTGAATGGAGATGAGATCTGCCGCAGTTCAGGTGCATAAGGTGATGAGGCGTTGATCGAGTGGACAGCCAGAGACTTCCTCCCGACGGCAGAAATGGCCCATACAGGGGGACATAAAGTTAAAGTGAGTTGGTGGAAAGTAGAGGGGGAGGGGATGTTAGAGGTAAGATTTTTTTACACAGAGGTGAGAGTGTGAAACGTCCTACCTGGGGTGGAAATAAAGGCAAATACATTAGAAACATTTAAGAATCTTGGCTGGGTATGTGGATGATTTAAAAAACGGCAATGTGAGAGGGACAATAATCTGTTTACAATATATATTAATGACTTGGATGAGGGAATTAAATGCAGCATCTCCAAGTTTGCGGATGACACGAAGCTGGGTGGCAGTGTTAGCAGTGAGGAGGATGCTAAGAGGATGCAGGGTGACTTGGATAGGTTGGGCTGAAGTTATCCACTTTGGTGGCAAAAATAGGAAAACAGATTATTATCTGAATGGTGGCCGATTAGGAAAAGGGGAGGTGCAACGAGACCTGGGTGTCATTATACACCAGTCATTGAAAGTGGGCATGCAGGTACAGCAGGCGGTGAAAAAGGCGAACAGTATGCTGGCATTTATAGCGAGAGGATTCGAGTACAGGAGCAGGGAGGTACTACTGCAGTTGTACAAGGCCTTGGTGAGACCATACCTGGAGTATTGTGTGCAGTTTTGGTCCCCTAATCTGAGGAAAGACATCTTTGCCATAGAGGGAGTACAAAGAAGGTTCACCAGATTGATTCCTGGGATGGCAGGTCTTTCATATGAAGAAAGACTGGATGAACTGGGCTTGTACTCGTTGGAATTTAGAAGATTGAGGGGGGATCTGATTGAAACGTATAAGATCCTAAAGGGATTGGACAGGCTAGATGCGGGAAGATTGTTCCCGATGTTGGGGAGGTCCAGAACGAGGGGTCACAGTTTGAGGATAGAGGGGAAGCCATTTAGGACAGAGATTAGGAAAAACTTCTTCACACAGAGAGTGGTGAATCTGTGGAATTCTCTGCCACAGGAAACTGTTGAGGCCAGTTCATTAGCTATGTTTAAAAGGAAGTTAGATATGGCCCTTGTGGCTACAGGGGTCAGGGGGTATGGAGGGAAGGCTGGGTTCTGAGTTGGATGATCAGCCATGATCATAATAAATGGCGGTGCAGGCTCGAAGGGCCGAATGGCCTACTCCTGCACCTATTTTCTATGTTTCTATGTTTCTATGGAAGGATTAGAGTACAAGTACTTTGCTGTAAAGGGTAGCACGATCAGTTACAGTGATCACCAATTAGGGTTCTGCCGCTGCCTGTAAGGGGTTTGCAGGGTCTCCACGTGGGTGCTCCACAGTCCAAAGACGGTAGGTTGGGGTGGCTGAGCTGAGGCCGTGTCACGTTGACACTTGCCGGCTGCCTCCAGCACAACCCTGGCCGATTTGACTTGAACCAAATGACGCACTTCACTGTCGGTTTCAACGTACAAATAAAGGTCATCGAATACAAAAATATTCTTTCAGCAACTTCGCTTGAAAGCTGCCATAGCAACTTGCATTTACAGGGTCCGATAACAATAACAACCTCTGGCAGAGTGAGCATCACAACGATATTGTTAATGCTATAACTACCCACACTGTCTGGGAATTACTACTGCATTAACCACTCTCATTGACTGGGAATCACAACTCAATAACTACTCACACTGACTGGGAATCACAACTCAATAACCACCCACAATAACCGGGAATCACAACTCAATAACCACTCACACTGACTGGGAATCACAACTCAATAACCACCCACAATAACCGGGAATCACAACTCAATAACCACTCACACTGACTGGGAATCACAACTCAATAACCACCCACAATAACCGGGAATCACAACTCAATAACTACTCACACTGACTGGGAATCACAACTCAATAACCACTCACACTGACTGGGAATCACCACTCAATAACCACTCACACTGACTGGGAATCACAACTCAATAACCACCCACAATAACCGGGAATCACAACTCAATAACCACTCACACTGACTGGGAATCACAACTCAATAACCACTCACACTGACTGGGAATCACAACTCAATAACCACTCACACTGACTGGGAATCACAACTCAATAACCACCCACAATAACCGGGAATCACAACTCAATAACCACTCACACTGACTGGGAATCACAACTCAATAACCACCCACAATAACCGGGAATCACAACTCAATAACCACTCACACTGACTGGGAATCACAACTCAATAACCACTCACACTGACTGGGAATCACAACTCAATAACCACTCACATTGATGGGGAATTATAACTGCTGTCCATCTAGCATTGCCATGTTGCCACTATAACTTGCAATAACTAAAGTCCTCCTCTATAGGCCAAAATAAAGTGGCAGGATCTTTCCTAAATGACAGCGAGGACTTTACAACTACAGTACTAGGCTATCTGCAGTCTGATGGCCGCACAATTTGCCAAGTATCATAATCCACTTTTGAGCCTGGCCTCTTCTCTCTCTTTTATTTCATTTCTCTGGTTTTGAACTCATTTCACAATGTATTAGTGACAGACGTTGTGTGTCGTGAGGTTATATAAATGTGAGATTACCCACTTTGGTGGCAAACACAGGAAAACAGATTATTATCTGAATGGTGGCCGATTAGGAAAAGGGGAGGTGCAACGAGACCTGGGTGTCATTATACACCAGTCATTGAAAGTGGGCATGCAGGTACAGCAGGCAGTGAAAAAGGCGAATGGTATGCTGGCATTCATAGCAAGAGGATTCGAGTACAGGAGCAGGGAGGTTCTACTGCAGTTGTACAAGACCTTGGTGAGACCACACCTGGAGTATTGTGTGCAGTTTTGGTCCCCTAATCTGAGGAAAGACATCCTTGCCATAGAGGGAATACAAAGAAGGTTCACCAGATTGATTCCTGGGATGGCAGGACTTTCATATGATGAAAGGCTGGATCGATTAGGCTTATACTCGTTGGAATTTAGAAGATTGAGGGGGGATCTTATTGAAACGTATAAAATTCTAAAGGGATTGGACAGGCTAGGTGCAGGAAGATTGTTCTCAAAGTTGGGGAAGTCCAGAACGAGGGGTTACAGTTTGAGGATAAAGGGGAAGCCTTTTAGGACCGAGATGAGGAAAAACTTCTTCACACAGAGAGTGGTGAATCTGTGGAATTCTCTGCCACAGGAAACAGCTGAGGCCAGTTCACTGGCTGTATTTAAGAGGGAGTTAGATATGGCCCTTGTGGCTAAAGGGAACAGAGGGTATGGAGAGAAGGCAGGTACAGGGTTCTGAGTTGGATGATCAGCCATGATCATACTGAATGGCGGTGCAGGCTCGAAGGGCCGAATGGCCTACTCCTGCACCTATTTTCTATGTTTCTATGACGCAGAAAGCTCCAGTCAAATAAAAAGCCTGAGTCACTTGATACGTTTGGATAGGAATATATTTTGAAGCAAAACAAAAATCCATTCACACCCTGAGGGAAAGCTAAAGTGGGAGAGGGGAAATTAAATAGAGTTTGAATTGAGGGGGAGCTTTCATGGTGGCTGGGAGAAACTCTTTCCATTGGCAGACACATTCTCATCCTGCACTAGTCACTCAACTTCACTCGTCCCATCACCGAAATGTTCCCACAACTTACAGACTCACTTTCAAGGACTCTTCATCTCAGGTTCTCGATATTTATTCCTTATTTATTATTATTATTATTATTATTTCTTTTTGTGTTTTGCAGAGTTTGTTGACTTTCGCACACTGGTTGCTTGTCCATCCTGTGTGAGATCTTTCACTGATTCTGTTATGTTTCTTGTATTTGCTATGACTGCCCATAAGAAAAAGAATCTCAGGGTTGTAGATGATGACATATACTTGGATAATAAATTTACATTGAACTTTATTGCTGCTGTTTCACATATTTACACTACAGCTTGCTTTCATTATAATAGTGCTGGTAACATTACAGTCTTAATTAAGCATGCAAATCAGACTTTATGTCAACCTGTCAATTTTCAGGCCCTGCCATTCAAGGATTTGTGTTACTATAGCTTTGCAGCGGTATGTGCTGGATCGTGAATATACATGCGGTGTGTGACTCTATGTACAGTGTTTTGCACCTTCACCCCAGAGGAATGATGGCAGGATACCTGGTAGTGTGGAGGAGCAGAGGGATCTGGGGGGTACATGTGCACAGATCCCTGAAAGTTGCCTCACAGGTGGATAGGGTAGTTAAGAAAGCTTATGGGGTGTTAGCTTTCCTAAGTCGAGGGATAGAGTTTAAGAGTCGCGATGTAATGATGCAGCTCTATAAAACTCTGGTTAGGCCACACTTGGAGTATTGTGTCCAGTTCTGGTCGCCTCACTATAGGAAGGATGTGGAAGCATTGGAAAGGGTAGAGAGGAGATTTACCAGGATGCAGCCTGGTTTAGAGAGTATGGATTATCATCAGAGATTAAGGGAGCTAGGGCTTTACTGTTTGGAGAGAAGGAGGATGAGAGGAGACATGATAGAGGTGTACAAGATATTAAGAGGAATAGATAGAGTGGATAGCCAGCACCTCTTCCCCAGGGCACCACTGCTCAATACAAGAGGACATGGCTTTAAGGTAAGGGGTAGGAAGTTCACGGGGGATATTAGAGGAAGGTTCTTTACTCAGAGAGTGGTTGGTGCGTGGAATGCACTGCCTGAGTCAGTGGTGGAGGCAGATACACTAGTGAAGTTTAAGAGACTACTAGACAGGTATATGGAGGAATTTAAGGTGGGGAGTTATATGGGAGGCAGGGTTTGAGGGTTGGCACAACATTGTGGGCCGAAGGGCCTGTAATGTGCTGTCCTGTTCTATGTTCTCTATGTTTCGATTAGCCACTTAACGTGTATGGTTAAATGGGTATATAGTTAAACTTGAGATGGGCTGTCGATCAGTGACACACAAAATGCTGGAGGAGCTCAGCAAGTCAGGCAGCCTCTACGGAAAATAATGAACAGTCGACGTTTTGGGCCCCAGACACTTCAGCAGGGACTCGTGGGGCTCAGCCCAAAAGCGAGAACTGTTTAATCCTCTCCACAGATGCTGCCTGACCTGCGGAGTTCCTCTGTGTGTGTTGCTCTGGGTTTCGATTGTCTGCAGAATCTCTTGTGCTTAAGATCTGTTGATCAGTGTCACAGCTTCAACATAAAAGCTTAAAAAGGTAGGGGCAATGAAGAGAAATGCTTTGTATGTGGGGAATCGTGACCTGGATACCCAATCTGAAGGGACAGTGGAAGAGATGCAACATGATTCTTCACAAAGGAATTAGACTGAAAACAAGTTTAAAAGAGAAGAGTTGCAGGGTGAATGGGGAAAGAGCACAGGAGGAGGGACTAATGGGACGCCTCCTCATCAGGGTCAGGCTCCAGATCAGGGGTTCCCAGCCCGGAGTCCACGACCCCTCAGTTAACGGCAGGGTCCGTGACAGGAAAGAGGAACCCCTGTTCTTGATGGAGTCATGGTCTCAGAATGAAGGATCAACTGTTCTGGATTAAGGCAAGGAGTTTACTTACACTTTAAGTGGTGCAGTTTGTTCCCCCAGAGGAAGAGATTGCTCAGTCACTAAGTGTATTCCAGGCTGAAATCAACATTTACTTGGAGATTGTGAAAAAGAATAGGGAAATCGTGGATGAATCAGCCAAGGCCCTACTGAATGGTGAAGCCTGAGTATTCCATGGCCAACTCTTGATATGTTAACTTCCCTGGGCCAATCCACTTCCACCTACTGCAGCCCCCAACTCGTAACTCCAATCCCCTTCCTCCTGCCCAAACTCACAAATCCAATCCCCTTCCTCCTGCCCAAACTCATAACTCCAATCCCCTTCCTCCTGCCCAAACTCCAATCCCCTTCCTCCTACCCAAACTCATAACTCCAATCCACCTTCCTCCTACCCCAACTCGTAACTCCAATCCCCTTCCTCCTACCCAAACTCATAACTCCAATCCCCTTCCTCCTACCCAAACTCATAACTCCAATCCCCTTCCTCCTACCCAAACTCATAACTCCAATCCCCTTCCTCCTACCCAAACTCATAACTCCAATCCCCTTCCTCCTACCCAAACTCATAACTCCAATCCCCTTCCTCCTGCCCAAACTCGTAACTCCAATCCCCTTCCTTCTACCCAAACTCATAACTCCAATCCCCTTCTTCCTACCCAAACTCATAACTCCAATCCCCTTCCTCCTACCCCAACTCGTAACTCCAATCCCCTTCCTTCTACCCAAACTCATAACTCCAATCCCCTTCCTCCTACCCAAACTCACAACTCCAATCCCCTTCCTCCTACCCAAACTCATAACTCCAATCCCCTTCCTCCTACCCAAATTCATAACTCCAATCCCCTTCCTCCTGCCCAAACTCACAACTCCAATCCCCTTCCTCCTGCCCAAACTCACAACTCCAATCCCCTTCCTCCTGCCCAAACTCATAACTCCAATCCCCTTCCTCCTACAGCAGCCCCCCCAACTCGTAACTCCTGCCCTATGCTGATGCCTCTTTGATCACTGACCCTGTTCCAATGAACATAGACCCAATGGGACCTCACACTCCCCCACCTTCCCCCCCCACCCCCCGGTCATCAGTCAGAGCAGAGTCCTGGTATTGCAGGGACCCAGTCGTGTGTCTCCAACCCTTCTCCTGATGAAGGGTCTTGGCCCAAAACGTCGACTGTTTACTCTTTGCCATAGATGCTGCCTGGCCTGCTGAGTTCCTCCAGCATTTTGTGTGTGTTGCTTCGCAGGAAACTTCGTTCTAGAGTTGGTGCGTGCGGATGGGAGCCAGGGAGGCAGAAAAGGGGCTTATTCTACTCACACACGAGGAATTCTGCAGATGCTGGAAATTCAAGCAACACACATCAAAGTTGCTGGTGTACGCAGCAGGCCAGGCAGCATCTCTAGGAAGAGGTACAGTCGACGTTTCAGACCGAGACCCTTCGTCAGGACTAACTGAAGGAAGAGCTAGTAAGAGATTTGAAAGTGGGAGTGGGAGGGGGAGATCCAAAATGATAGGAGAAGACAGGAGGGGGAGGGATGGAGCCAAGAGCTGGACAGGTGATTGGCAAAAGGGATATGAGAGGATCATGGGACGGGAGGCCTAGGGAGAAAGAAAAGGGGGAGGGGGAGAAACCCAGAGGATGGGCAAGGGGTGAGGGACAGAGGGAGAAAAAGGACAGAGAGTAAAAGAATGTGTGTATATAAATAAATAACAGATGGGGTACGAGGGGGAGGTGGGGCATTAGCGGAAGTTTGAGAAGTCAATGTTCATGCCATCAGGTTGGAGGCTACCCAGACGGAATATAAGGTGTTGTTCCTCCAACCTGAGTGTGGCTTCATCTTTACAGTAGAGGAGGCCGTGGATAGACATGTCAGAATGGGAATGGGACGTGGAATTAAAATGTGTGGCCACTGGGAGATCCTGCTTTCTCTGGTGGACAGAGCGTAGATGTTCAGCAAAGTGGTCTCCCAGTCTGCGTTGGGTCTCACCAACATATAAAAGGCCACATCGGGAGCACCGGACACAGTATATCACCCCAGCCGACTCACAGGTGAAGTGTCGCCTCACCTGGAAGGACTGTCTGGGGCCCTGAATGGTGGTGCTCCCGATGCAGCCTTCTATATATTGGCGAGACCTGACGCAGACTGGGAGATCATTTTGCTGAACACCTATGCTCTGTCCGCCAGAGAAAGCAGGATCTCCCAGTGGCCACACATTTAAATTCCACATCCCATTCCCATTCTGACATGTCTATCCACGGCCTCATCTACTGTAAAGATGAAGCCACACTCGGATTGGAGGAACAACACCTTATATTCCGTCTGAGTAGCCTCCAATCTGAACTTCTCAAACTTCCGCTAATGCCCCACCTCCCCCTCGTACCCCATCCATTATTTATTTTTATACGCACATTCTTTCTTTCTGTCCTTTTTCTCTCTGTCCCTCTGACTATACCCCTTGCCCATCCTCTGGGGTTCCCCCACCTTCCTTCTCCCTGGGCCTCCTGTCCCGTGATCCTCTCATATCCCTTTTGCCAATCAGCTGTCCAGCTCTCGGCTCCATCCCTCCCCCTCCTGTCTTCTCCGATCATTTCGGATCTCCCCCTCCCCATCCCACTTTCAAATCTCTTACTAGCTCTTCCTTCAGTTAGTCCTGACGAAGGGTCTCGGCCTGAAACGTCGACTGTACCTCTTCCTAGAGATGCTGCCTGGCCTGCTGCGTTCACCAGCAACTTTGATGTGTGTTGCTTATTCTACTGTTGTTCTTTTGTTTGTCGTTGTGTTCAGTGTTCCGAGCACCATGGACACGCTGTGTTGGCGCTAGTATGGTGACACTCGGGGTTGTGTTCTTTAGGTTGTGTTGGTTGTTGACACCAGCAACTCGTTTCACTGTACGTTTCGATGTTCAACACGTGGGATACAGAAATCTAAATTGGAATGTTGTAAGGAGCTGAGAGTAAAGAGTTGCCACACTGGTAAATCCTCCCAAAGACAAGACACCATCCAGTCCTAGTCTTGTCCTCGGTCTGCAGAAAGTCCTGCAGGGAATTCACCGGAAGCCTGTTCACTCACAGAGCGGGAGGGATTAAGGCAAACGTGGGGGTGCATTTACAAACATAACATCAAAGGATAAGAGAGGTTCCTGGAGATTTTAGGCAGTTACGATGGATGGAAATGGCGTGCAGCTGAAATTCTAGCAGCCATCAATGGGCTGAATAGCCCTTGTGCCTGTGCACTGTTTTTTGGAGAATTCTCTGCATCAGTTAAATGTTTGAGGCACAGTGTTTCAAACACAATGGGTGGATTTGACGTGGATCCAGAATATTAAACTCCATCCCAGTTGTAGGGGTGACCGACAGCAGCAGAAACGAACCCGAGCCGGGGCCAAAGCCCGGGGTTCGGTCCCGGCTCTGATGAGCTGCAGAATCGAGCGCCCGCGGTCACTGGTAAGCCTGCGGCCAGCTCAGCTGCAGCTGCAGCTGCAGTTAAATATTCAGGGTGACCCATGTCTAAACTTTCCCCTCAGTGTGAACTCGCTGGTGTCTCAGCAGATGGGACGACCGGGTGAATTCTCTCCCACACTCAGAGCAGGTGAACGGCCTCTCCCCAGTGTGCACGCGCTGGTGTCGCAGGAGGTTGGACGATTGCGTGAACCCCTTCCCGCACTCATTGCAAGTGAATGGCCTCTCCCCGGTGTGAATCCGCTGGTGTATTATCAAGTCTGACGAGCGTGTGAATCCCTTGCCGCACTCGGAGCAGGTGAACGGCCGCTCGCCGGTGTGAATGTGCTGGTGTGTCAGCAGGTTGGATGACTGCGTAAATCCCTTCCCACACTCGGTGCAGACAAACAGTTTTTCCCCACTGTGAACCCGCTGGTGTGTCAGCAGGTTGGCCAGCCGAGTGAATCCCTTCCCACAGTCGGAGCAGATGAAGGGGCCCTCCTCGCTGTGGACCTGCTGGTGCCTCATCAGGCTGGACGACCGAGTGAATCCCCTCCCGCACTCAAAGCAGGTGAACGGCCGCTCGCCGGTGTGAACCTGCTGGTGCCTCATCAGGCTGGAGGACCGAGTGAATCCCCTCCCGCACTCGGTGCACGTGAACGGCCGCTCGCCAGTGTGAACCTCCTGGTGCCTCATCAGGCTGGACGAGCGAGTGAATCCCCTCCCGCACTCGGAGCAGATGAACGCGTGACCTTGCTCGTGCTTCATCGGGCTAGATGATTGAGTGAATCCCTTCTCATGCACTGAACAGATGAATAATCACTCCACGTCAGTTCTCTTGTGTCTCATTAGATTAGAGACAGAGCAAACTGTTCTCACACTGGGAGCAGGAGAATAATGTATCACCAGTTGAAGATGTTCTGAGTGGCCTGCAGCATTGATGAAAATACAATATCATTTTCAACAGGCGAGTTATGTATCCCCAGGTGAAGATATGCTCAGAGGCCTATGATATCGATGAAAAGACCATGTTGTTTCCAACAGGAGGATAAGTCAGTGAATATTTTTCCAGACACAAAACAGGCAAAGTCTGACTCCATAATGAAGCTTTTCACTGTGGTTGCACCAAATTCCAGATGAAATGGGGGAATTACTCTCCCCCCCACCCCCACAGCACTGGAATCTAGACTGACTGATCACTTTTATCAAGGAAACTTTTCCTGCTCCTTCAGAGATCTGAAGAAAATTACGTTCTGCGTGGCTCCTTCCCAAGTCAGTTCACGGAAATTTCTCTCTCTCTCTCACACACACACGACACGTGCTTGGTTTTACCTGCTTATGCTCTCCCCTCATGGTCTTCCCTGGCTGTGTCGCTGGATTAAACCTCGTTCCAGGAAGAGTGCAGGACACTTTCAGTTGAGCTGAGTGTGTCTCACTGCTTTGCAAAAGACAAGCAAATCCCACTCCATGGTTCAAAGATCAACGAGATTCAGGAGCTGGAGAACACTAAAGATCTGATGAGATGTTGGGTTTGAGATTCTCATACACAATCCACCGCTTATTATACCCTGTAAAATAGTTTGTTTTAAAACCGTTATTACGTATAAGACAGCAATTAGGAAAAAAAAGGAGATAATCGGAGTTGTGATGGCGAACTGTGTGTGTTAGATGATTGCATGTCAGAAGCCTAGGTCCTACTCTGATAGGAACACAATGAACAAGTCCCAATGGAACGGCTAGAGTTTGCTGCAGCGTTGGAGGTGATGCAGGAATCTTTATGCTGATGGGTGGACGCCCCTGAGCATAATCTGGAGATGAGTCAGGAAGATATCCTGGAATAATTCATGGGATGATGGATTTCCTTTAGATTGGAAAAGCTGGGTGGTACACCTGGGAGTGTAGGAATTTGAGAGGGGATCTGCTAATAATCATTAGCTATCCTAATAAGGCATAGGAGAACCAGGCTATTTAGCACCTCCACCGCATCTTGGCTGATCCAATTTTCCTCTCAGTGTGTTCTCCTGCCTTCTCCCTGTAACCTTTGACACCTTTACGAATCAAGAACCTATCGACTTCCACTTTAAATACACCCAATGACTTCGCCTCCACAGTTGGCAATGAATTCCACACATTCATCACCCTCTGGCTAAAGAAATACTTCCTCATCTCTTTTCTAAAGGGATGTTTTTCAAATCTGAGGCTGTGCCTTCTGGTTCCACTACGTCCAGTCTATCTAGCCATTTCAACGTTCAATATGATCCACCCCATTCTTCTAAACTCCAGTGAGTACCGGCCCAGAGCCGTTAAACACTTCTTACATGTTAACCCTTTCATTCCTGGGATAATTCTCCTGAACCTCCTCTGGACTCTCTCCATTGCCAGTACAAATTAAGAACCTGGTGGCATGGTGCGAAGGCAATAACCTATCCCTCAACGTCAGCAAGACGAAGGAATTGGTTGTTGACTTCAGAAGGAGTAGCGGACCGCATGACCCAATTTACATCGGTGGTGCGCAAGTGGAACAGGTCAAAAGCTTTAAGTTCCTCGGGGTCAATATCACAAATGACCTGACTTGGTCCAACCAAGCAGAGTTCACTGCCAAGAAGGCCCACCAGCACCTTTACTTCCTGAGAAAACTAAAGAAATTTGGCCTGTCCTCTAAAACCCTCACTAATTTTTATAGATGCACCATAGAAAGCATTCTTCTGGGGTGCATCACAACCTGGTATGGAAGTTGTCCTGTCCAAGACTGGAAGAAGCTGCAGAAGATCCTGAACACAGCACAGCACATCACACAAACCAATCTTCCGTCTGTGGACTCACTTTACACCGCACGCTGTCGGAGCAGTGCTGCCAGGATTATCAAGGACATGACCCACCCAGCCAACACACTTTTCGTCCCTCTTCCCTCCGGGAGAAGGCTCAGGAGCTTGAAGAATCATACGGCCAGTTTTGGGAACAGCTTCTTTCCAACTGTGATAAGACTGCTGAGCGGATCCTGACCCGGATCTGGGCCGTACCCTCCAAATATACGGACCTGCCTCTTGGTTTTTTTGCACTACCTTAATTTCCATTTTTCTATTTTCTATTTATGATTTATAATTTATACTTTTAATATTTACTATCGATTTGTACTCCAGGGAGCGGGAAACACAGAATCAAATATCGCAATGATGATTGTACGTTCTAGTATCAATCGTTTGGTGACAATAAAGTATAAAGTATCCTTTCTTAGATCAGAGGCCCAAAGCTGCTCACCACATTTCAAATGTTGTCTGAATGATGCCTTATGAAGCCTCAGAGTTACATTCTTGCCTTTATATTCTAGTCTTCACAAAATGAATGCTAACATTGCATTTGCCTTCCTCACCACTGACTCAACCTGCAATTTAACTTTTAGGGAGTCCTGCATGAAGATTTTCAAGTCCTTTTGCCCCTCCAGTGTTTAAATTTGTTCCCCATTTAGAAAATAGTCTAAACCATTATACTTTTTATCAAAGTGCATCACCAGATGGAATACTGCCACTTCTTTGCCCATTCTCCTAATCTATCCAAGTCCTCTGGAGACTCTCTTCCTCCAAACTATCTGCCCCTCCAGTTATCTACGTATCACCTGCAGATTTAGCCACAAAGCCATCAATTCCGTTATTCATATCAGTAACATACCATATCATATGGAGAGGAGAGGACCCAACTCCAACCCCTGTGGAACACCACTAGTCACCGGCAGCTAACCAGAAAGGTCCCATTTTATTCCCACTCTTTGCCTCCTATCAGTCAGCTAATCTTCTATCCATGGTAGCATCTTTCCTGTAATACCATGAGCTCTTATCTGGTTAAGCAGCCTCATGTGTGGCAGCTTGTCAAAGGCCTTCTGAAAATCCAAGTACACAACACCCACTGACTCTTCTTTGACTATGCCCCCACTCTGGAACCATTCCAGGATCAGTGATTCTTGACTGATCATTACTAATACCTCCACAATCTCTTCATCCACCTCTTTCAGAACCCTGGGGTGTACACCTCTGGTCCTGGTGACCTATCTACCTTCAGACCTTTCAGCTTCCCAAGCACCTGCTCTGTAGTAACAGCAACTACACTCACTTCTGGTCCCTGACACTCGTGACTTTCTTCCACTGTGAAGAGAAATGCAAAATACTTATTAAGTTCATCTGCCATTTCTTTGTCCCTCATTACGACCCCTCCAGTGTCATTTTCCAGTGTCTGATATCTATTCTTGCTTCTCTTTTACTCTTTATATATCTGAAAATCCTTTTGCTATCATCTTTTATATTAATGGCTAGCTTACCTTTGTGATTCAATTTTTCTCTCCTTATTGCGCTTTTAGTTGCCTTCTGTTGGTTTTTAAAAACGTCCCAATCATCTAGGTTCCTATTAATTTTTCCTCTATTGTGTGCCCTCTCTTTTGATTTTAGACTACCCTTAACTTCCCTAAAACACAAAATAATCTACAGATGCTGTGATCAAAGCAACACTTTCAGTACGCTAGGTGAACTCAGCAGGTCGGGCAGCATCAGTCAGAAACGATGAGTCGACTTTTCGGGCTGGAACCCTTTGTCCTGACTCATCGTTTCTGACTGATGCTGCCCGACCTGCTGAGTTCATCCTTGAATTCCCTTGTTGGCCATGGTTGCCTCAGCCTCCCTTTAGAATGTTTCTGCTTCTAGAAATATAGAAACATGGAAAACCTACAGCACAATACAGGCCCTTCAGTCCACAATGCTGTGCCGAACACATACTTACCTTACAAATTACCTCGAGTTACCCACAGCCCTCCATTTTTCTAAACTCCATGTACCTATCCAGGAGTCTCTTAAAAGACCCTATTGTATCCGCCTCCACTACCGTTACCGGCAGCCCATTCCAAGCACTCACCACTCTCCGTGTAAAAAATTACCCCTGACATATGCTTCTTTGGAATAAACTGAACCTGTATCTTCTGAATTATTCCTAGAAACTCCAGCCAATGCTGCTTTATTACTGTCACTGCTGGTGTCCCTTCCCAATCAGTTTTGGCCTCTCATGCCTCTAGTATTACCTTTACTCAACTATAATACTAATACATCCAATTTTATCTTCTCCCTCTCAAACTGCAGGATGACTTCTATCATATTATGATCACTGCCTCCTAAGGGTTCCTAATCAAACCTTAAGCTTCCTAATCAAGTTGGTTCATGACACAAACCCAGTCCAGAATTGTCTTTCCCTTAGTGGGCTGAACCACAAACTGCTCTTAAAAAGCCATCTTATAGGCATTCTATAAATCCTTTCTCTTGCGATCAGTACAAATCTGATTTTCCCTAACTACCTGCACATTGAATTTCCCCATGACTACCATAACACTGCCCATTTCACGTCCCTTTTCTATCTCCCATTGTAATTTCTACCCCAAGGATGAGGCTACTGTTCAGAGGCCTATATCTAATTCCCATCAGGATCATTTACCCTTATAGTTTATCGACTCTCCCCATAAGGATTCTACATCTTCCGATCCTATGTCACTTCTTTTTAAGGCTTAGAATTCAGTTGTCTTTTTACCAACAAGGCCAACCCACCCCCTTTGCCCACTCCCTTTCAATATGACATGTATCCTTGGATATTAAGCTCCCAGCTGTGATTATCTTTCAACCATGACTTTGTAATGTCCACTATAAATAGAGTTGTTCCATTTGGGCGAATGCCCAAGAAAGAGGAGAAGTAGAATGAAGCTGACTGGCAAACTAACACAAAGAAAAAATTGCTTACACAGTGTTCAGTTGATATAATTAGCACCTAGGTTCATTGAATCCGAGAATCTTAAGTTTATTCTTTCAGAACGAAATTAAGATTTTTGGTTTTCGAAATTAAAATGTTGCAGGTGTTGGAAGTCAAAATAACACCATAAAATGCTGTAAACATTTTAATTATGGGACCATCAGTCATAATAGCTCAGGTCGGAAACATTAATTGTCTCTCGTTTTCTGCTTTTATATTTAAAATAATTTTTGGTATTACAGTAGTCCCAACTACGGCATTTGAATACCGGTCAGGTCTGTGGAGGCCATAGGCCCGAATCAGGCTATCTGCATTTACAGATTTAGTTAATAGGCAGAAGTACTGCAATCGATGGCCGGCTTATTACCCATTATGCATAGCGCTGTAGGAACTGCTGTATGGATAACAGCGCCAAGAAAATACGCATGCGCGGCCTGAGCCCCGCAATGCACGATGGGCCGGACTGGAGAAGAAAGCGGGTAAGTCCCTGGGGTCACGGGTGCGGGGGGCGAGGGAGCGTCGGCATAAGAGCGTACGGCGGCCCGCGGTGCCTCCGGAACTTGGATCGGTTCTCCAGTAACCGGAGGCCGCTCTTGTTGGTGACTGGAACTGCGCCCCTGTGCTCCGTTCCTACCTGCCGCCAACCTTCGAAAAGCGCCGATGTCGGAGGGCGCACTGCGCATGCTTGTGAAATCACTTCCCCGGGTGGCTTTCGCGCATGCGCCCCTGCTCCTTCTGCAGGGAAATTGTGAATGAACGGTCGCGGCTCGAAACGCCGCCTATTCATTCATCTCCATAGGCGCTGAGTGCCCCCGGCATGCGAATTCTATAGTGATCGGGCGCTTTCCACGACACGGAGGTTCTGGGTAATCCGGGCCACCATAACAGGGTTGCTTGCTACGCACGCCAGCCACCTCTTAAAACTGGTAATTGGCCTATTACCGTCACATGTACCTACGTACAGTGGAAAAAAAAGCGAATCACACAGATTATTTCATCACCTTAGCACATAGAATTAGTTTATTATTGTCACATGTATTCTAAAGGCAACCGTGGCTGACAAAAGGAGTCAAAGATAGCATAAAAGCAAAAGAGAGGGCATATAACAAATCAACAAATAGTGGGAAGCTAGAGGATTGCGAAGTTTTTTAAAAAATCAACAGAAAGCAACTATAAAAAATAAGGAGAGAAAAGATGAAATATGAAGGTAAGCTAGTCAATAATATCACAGAGAATACCAAAAGTTTTTCAGACATAAAGAATAAAAGTCAGGTGAGAGTGGATATCAGACTGCTGAAAAATTAGGATAGATAGTAATGGGGGACAAAGAAATGGTAAACAAACTTAAACAACAGGAATTTTGCAGATGCTGGAAATTCAAGCAACACACATCAAAGTTGCTGGTGAACGCAGCAGGCCAGGCAGCATCTCTAGGAAGAGGTACAATCGACGCTTCAGGACAAGACTCTTCCATTTAGGAGACCCTCCTAAATATCACCAACATATGTCATGAAATTCATTAATTTAAGGCAGCAGTACAATGCAATACATGATAAATAGAGAAAATCTGAATGACAATAAGTCTAATAAATAGTGTTAGGGGATATAAGTGAGTGTAGTAGCTATTAAGGAGAAGTTGCTTGGGAAGCTGAAAAGTCTGAGGGTAGAGAAGTCATCTGGACCAGACAGTCTTCAGCCCAAGGTGCTGAAAGAGTTAGCTGAAGAGATTGTGGGGACATTATCAGTGATGGTTCAAGAATCACTAAATTCTGGAATGGTTCCAGATGACTGGAACATTGCAAATGTCACTCCACTCTTTAAGAAACTAAGGAGGTAGAAGAAAGAAAGTTACAGGCCAGTTAGCCTGACTTCAGTGGTTGGGAAGATTATTTTCTAAAGGTTGAGTAAATTCAAAAATCAGAGTTGCAAAGGGGGTTGGGAGCCCTTTTGCATGATTCCCTAAAGGTTAATGTGCAGATTGAGTTGGTGGTAAGGAAGGCCAATGCAATATTAGCATTCATTTGGAGAGGACTAGAATATAAGAGCAAAGATGTGATGCTAAGGCTTTATAAGGCACTGGTTAGACTACACTTGAAGTATTGTGAACAGTTTTGGGCCCCTTATCTAAGTCTTGGCATTGGAGAGAGTCCAGAGGGATGCCTCAAGAATGATTCCAGGAATGAAAGAGTTAACATATGAGGAGTGTTTGATGGCTCTGGGCCTGTACTCACTGGAATTGAAAATAATTTCTTGTTTTTGCATTTGCACAGTTTGGTGTGTTTTCACGCTGGTTGTCCAGCCTTTTGGTGCAGCCTTTCATTGATTCTATTATGGTTATTGGATTTATTGAGTATGCCCACAAGAAAATGAATCTCCAGGGGTATATGATCATTTATATGTACTGTTACCTTGAACCTTGAATAAAGGGGGACTTCACTGAAACCTATTGAATATTAAAAGGCCCAGAAAGAGTGGATGTGGAGAGGATGTTTCCTATAGTAGGGGAGTCTAGGACCAGAAGACACAGCCTCAGAATACAGAGATGTCCATTTCGGATAGACATTAGGTCATTTCTTTAGCCAGAGGGTGGTGAATCTGTGGAATTAATTGCCACGGACATCCATCAAGTCATTGAGTACGTTTAAAGTGGAGTTTGATAGGTTCTTGGTTGGGCACGTGGCTAAGTGGTTAAGGCGTTTGTCTAGTGATCTGAAGGTCAGTAGTTCGAGCCTCAGCTGTGGCAGCGTGTTTGTGTCCTTGAGCAAGGCACTTAACCACACATTGCTGGCACCCCACACAGACATGTAAGGCATGAAAATGCCCGACGCAGGCCTCTCATGGTCTGAGTCGACGTTCCCTCCCTCCCCCTCCCTTTGGTTAGTCAGGATGTCAGAGGTTTCAAGGAGAACGGGATTGAGAGGGATAGTAAAGCAGCCACGATGGAATGGCGGAGCAGACTCAATGGACCGAGTGGCCTAATTCTATCCCTTTGTCTTATGTACTGAAGTACAATGAAAGACTTTATTTTGCATGTCACCCGTACAGATCATTTCACCGCGTCAATACATAGAGGTGGTGTGAGGGGAAACAATAACAGAATAAAGTGTTACAGAAAGAGTGCAGTGTAGGCATCAGATCAAGATGGATTGTGAGGTTAGGAATCCACCTGAGCATCATTATAGTGGCTGCTGTCCTGAGGCGCTGAGGTGTAGGTAGAATCCATGGAGGGAATGCTCTTTCTTCATGATGTTCTGCGGTGTGTCTCTGTAGTTTCCTGCGGTGTCGGGCCCAGCATTTACCATGCCAAGCCGCGATGCATCCATACAGGATGATCTCTGTGGTGTGAGATGCTTCCTAAGGGATGTGTCCTAGATTTTCCAGGACTCGATTAGAGTTTTGTCATAGGTTTTATTTTTTTAGAGACACAAGAATCTGCAGATATTCTTTTGTTATCCATTGGTCACTCTCCAATGGAGAGGACCTTTGTTCTCCACCCTGTCCCAGATAGAGCAGGAACGGTGTTCCTTACGTTCCACCAAACTCCAAATTCAAGAGATCATCTCCAACTTCTGTGGGCTGTGTTAGCATTCCACTAACACATATTCTCTCAACTCTTTCAATTCCTCCGTCTCCGCTGAATCTGCTCTTAAGATGAGGCTTTTCATAGCAGAGTTAAGGGTATGTCTTCCTTCTTCAAAGAAAGGGGCTTCCCTTCCTCCACCATCAATGTTGCCCTCAGCTGCATCTCTTCATTTAGCATACGTCTGTCCTCACCCCACCAGGGATAGGGTTCCACTGGTCCTCACCTATCATCCCACCAGCCTCCATGTCCAGCGCTTAATTCTCCATAACTTCCGCCACCTCCAATGGGATCCCACTACCAAGCACATCTTCCCCCTCCTCCGCTTTCTGCTTTCCACAGGGATTGCTCCTACACAATTCATTTGTCCATTTGCCCCTCCTCACTGACCTCCCTCCTGGTACTTATCCTTGCAAGCGGAACAAGTGCTACACCTGTCCTACACCTCCTCCCTCACTACCATTCCGGGCCCTAAACAGTCCTTCCAGGCAAGGCATCACTTCACCTGTGAGTCTCTTGGGGTCATTTGGTGCTTCCGGTGTGGCCTCCTGTATATCGGTGAGACCCGATGCAGACTGGGAGATCGCTTTGCCAAGCACCTACGCTCCGTCCGCCAGAGAAAGCAGGATCTCCCAGTGGCCACCTGTTTTAATTCCACATCCCATTCCCATTCTGACATGTCAGTCCACGGCCTCCTCTACTGTCACAATGAGGCCACACTCAGGTGTGAGGAGTAACACTTTATATTCTATCTGGGTAGCCTCCAACCTGATGGCATGAACATCGATTTCTTGAACTTAGGGTAATGCCCCTCCTTCACCATTCCCCATTCCCATTTCCCTCTCTCTCCTTATCTCCTTACCTTACTGTCACCTCTCTCTGGTGCTCTTCCCCTCCCCTTTCTTCCATGATCTTCTATCTTCTCCTATCAGATTCCATCTTTTCCAGCCCGTTATCACTTTCACCAGCTCTTTAATTCACCCCTCCCCACCTCCCGGTCTCACCTGTCACCTACCGCCTCGTACTTCCCCTCCCCCACCTCCCGGTCTCACCCGTCACCTACCGCCTCGTACTTCCCCTCCTCCACCTCCCGGTCTCACCCGTCACCTACCGCCTCGTACTTCCCCTCCTCCACCTCTCGGTCTCACCCGTCGCCTACCGCCTCATACTTCCCCTCCCCCACCTCCCGGTCTCACCCGTCACCTACCGCCTCGTACTTCCCCTCCCCCACCTCCCGGTCTCACCCGTCACCTACCGCCTCATACTTCCCCTCCCCCACCTCCCGGTCTCACCCGTCGCCTACCGCCTCGTACTTCCCCTCCCCCACCTCCCGGTCTCACCCGTCACCTACCGCCTCGTACTTCCCCTCCCCCACCTCCCGGTCTCACCCGTCACCTACCGCCTCGTACTTCCCCTCTCCCACCTCCCGGTCTCACCCGTCACCTACCGCCTCGTACTTCCCCTCCTCCACCTCCCGGTCTCACCCGTCACCTACCGCCTCGTACTTCCCCTCCCCCACCTCCCGGTCTCACCCGTCACCTACCGCCTCGTACTTCCCCTCCTCCACCTCCCGGTCTCACCCGTCACCTACCGCCTCATACTTCCCCTCCCCCACCTCCCGGTCTCACCCGTCACCTACCGCCTCGTACTTCCCCTCCCCCACCTCCCGGTCTCACCCGTCACCTACCGCCTCGTACTTCCCCTCCCCCACCTCCCGGTCTCACCCGTCACCTACCGCCTCGTACTTCCCCTCCCCACCTCCCGGTCTCACCCGTCGCCTACCGCCTCGTACTTCCCCTCCCCCACCTCCCGGTCTCACCCGTCACCTACCGCCTCGTACTTCCCCTCCCCACCTCCCGGTCTCACCCGTCACCTACCGCCTCGTACTTCCCCTCCCCACCTCCCGGTCTCACCCGTCACCTACCGCCTCGTACTTCCCCTCTCCGACCTCCCGGTCTCACCCGTCACCTACCGCCTCGTACTTCCCCTCTCCGACCTCCCGGTCTCACCCGTCACCTACCGCCTCGTACTTCCCCTCTCCGACCTCCCGGTCTCACCCGTCGCCTACCGCCTCGTACTTCCCCTCCCCCACCTCCCGGTCTCACCCGTCACCTACCGCCTCATACTTCCCCTCCCCCACCTCCCGGTCTCACCCGTCACCTACCGCCTCGTACTTCCCCTCCCCCACCTCCCGGTCTCACCCGTCACCTACCGCCTCGTAGTTCCCCTCCCCCACCCGTCGCCTACCGCCTCGTACTTCCCCTCTCCGACCTCCCGGTCTCACCCGTCACCTACCGCCTCGTACTTCCCCTCCCCCACCTCCCGGTCTCACCCGTCGCCTACCGCCTCGTACTTCCCCTCCCCCACCTCCCGGTCTCACCCGTCACCTACCGCCTCGTACTTCCCCTCCCCCACCTCCCGGTCTCACCCGTCACCTACCGCCTCGTACTTCCCCTCCCCCACCTCCCGGTCTCACCCGTCACCTACCGCCTCGTACTTCCCCTCCCCCACCTCCCGGTCTCACCCGTCGCCACCGCCTCGTACTTCCCCTCCCCCACCTCCCGGTCTCACCCGTCGCCTACTGCCTCGTACTTCCCCTCCCCCACCTCCCGGTCTCACCCGTCACCTACCGCCTCGTACTTCCCCTCCCCACCTCCCGGTCTCACCCGTCACCTACCGCCTCGTACTTCCCCTCCCCCACCTCCCGGTCTCACCCGTCACCTACCGCCTCGTACTTCCCCTCCTCCACCTCCCGGTCTCACCCGTCACCTACCGCCTCGTACTTCCCCTCCTCCACCTCCCGGTCTCACCCGTCACCTACCGCCTCGTACTTCCCCTCCCCCACCTTACTGCTCTGACTTCTTCCCTTCCTTAGGACACTGGAAGATTATCGATGTTCATGCCATTAGGTGCGAGGCTAGGACCACTATCAGAGAAATCGATGAAGAAATTGGTTGGAAGTTAGGACCACAATCAGACTCAGACCAATTGAAAGTATCTGAAAGGGCTGCTGAACAAAGTCATCCAGCACAGACGCAAGCCGCTGGTCCAAACCCTCCGTGCTGACGAAGACGCCCTCCTATGTTGATCTCATTTGCTCTCTGTTGGCCCAGTTCCCTCTAACTTACCTGTCCGAAAGTATTTTAAATGTAGTTGTCGTACCTGCTTCAGCTACTTCCCTGGCAGATCCTACCATATTCCACCCTCCAGGTGAAAAACCTGCCCTCTCAGGTACAATTTTAAATCTTTCCCTTTCATCGTAAACCTATGCCCTCTAGTTTTTGGTTCCCTTTCATTTGGAAAAAGACTGTGTGCATCCAAACCAGCTATGCCTCTGTGAAAGTCACATCTCGGTCTCCTACCTTCAGGGAATGCCTGCCCAGTCTCTCCTTATAATTCAGGCCCTCGAGTTCCAGCATGTAACAAAGAAGACGTAGCACTGCCTTTATTTTCTTCAAAATTTGAGAAGATTCAACATGTCATCTAACACTATTACAAATTTTTATAGATGTGTGGGGGCAAGTATACTGACTGATTGCATCAAAACTTGGTATAGAAACAGCAATGTCTTTGAATGGAAAATCCCGAAAAAAAACTAGTGGATACAGCCCAGTCCATCTCAGATAAAGCCCTCCACAAAGTTGAGTACATCGACAAGGAACACTTTCAGGAAAGCAGCATCCATCTTCAAGGCCTCCCATCATTCAGGCAACGCTGTCATCTCAATGTTATCATCAGGAAGGAGTCACAGGTCCCACACCACTGGGTTCTGGAAGAATTGTTACCCCTCAACCAGATGGGATAACTTCACTCACCCCAACACTGAACTGATTCCACAGCCTATGGACTCACTTTCAATTACCCTACAACTCATGTTCTCGATGTTTATTTATTCATATTATTTTGTTGTTTTTTTTGTATTTGCACAATTTGTTGTCTTTCTCGCTTCGGTTGTTCATCCACCTTCGCTGTGTGCAGTTCTTCATCGATGGCTTTGTAGCCAAGTTTGCGGATTGAAATGAAGATAGGTGCAGGCCAGGTAGGGTTGAGGAAGCAGGGAGTCTGCAGAAGCACTTGAGCAGATTAGGGGAGTAGGAAAAGAAGTGGCAGATGGAATAGTGTCGGGAAGTGTGTGGCCGTGCACTTTGGCAGAAGGAATGAAAGCAGAAGAAAGTTCAGAAATCCGAGGTGCAAAGGGACTTGGGAGTCCTTATGTAGGATTCCCTAAAGGTTAATTTTGCAGTTTGAGTTGGTAATGAGGAAGCCAAATGCAATGTTAGCATTCATTTAGAGAGGCCTAGAATACAAAAGCAAAGATGTAATCCTGAGGCTTTATTGGGCACTGGCAAGGCCTCACCTGGAGTATTGTGAGTCATTTTGGGCCCCTTATCTAAGAAAGGATGTGCTGACATTGGAGAGGGTTCAGAGGAGGTTCACAAGGATGATTCTGGGAGCAAAAGGCTTATCATATGAGGAGTGAATGATGGCTTTAGGCCTTTACTCACTGGAGTTTAGAAGAATGAGAGAGGATCTCAGTGAAGCGTATTGAATATTGAAAGGCAGGGATAGAATGGAGGTGGGGAGGATGCTTCCTCTTGTGGGGGAGGCCACAGCCTCAGAATAGAGGGATGTCCACTTAGAATGGAAGTGAGGAGGAATTTCTATAGCCAGACAGTGGTGAATATAACAATTACAGCACGGAAACAGGCCATCTCGGCCCTTCTAGTCCGTGCCCAACGAATCTGTGAAATTCATTGCTACAGGGGGCCGTGGAGGCCAGGTTATTGGGTGCATTTAAGGCAGAGGTTGACAGGTTCTTGAGTAGTCAAGGCATGAAAGGTTATGGGGAGAGGGCAGGAGACTGGGGTTGAGAGGGAAAAGGATCAGCCGTGATGAAACAGTGGAACAGACTCGAGGGGGTTAATGGCCTAATTCTGTTCTAAGTCTTATGGAGTCTAAGGTGATTCTCTGTATTTACTGTGAATGCCCACAATAAATTTACTTTGAACTTTGAACATCCTTGCAAATCTTGACTGCATTCTTTCCAGGTTAACCATGTCTTTTCTGTAACAGGACAGAACTGTACTCAGCATTTCAGTGTGGCCTCGGCCACGGCTTGTACAACTGCATCATAACATTCCAGCTCCTGACATGAAGGTCACTGTGCCAAACACTTCTTCATCACCCAGTGCTGCCACATCAGCGACCTACGTCCTTTCGTGCTGAGAGTCGAGGCAACGGAGATGAATTAATACACGAACGTCAGACTAGGCCAAGGCACTTCAGCCTTGTTCTCCTGATCTTTGCGCACCCAATGTGGATGAGGGGTAGGAGGGGGGATCGAGGGGGACGTCAGTCTGCTTCTGGGCCTGACCCAGGTGTTCCCCCACTCAAACCTACATTATTCTCCCCATATTCCTATCAACTCCCTGGCCAGATTCGACCCCCTCACTCTGCAATTTACAGTGGTCAATGAACACACTTAGTTTTGGTTGTTCATTTTCAATTCCTTTAGTGTATCCCAACAGTCCGAGGCTTTGCTGTGATGTTCCTGTCGCAGTTCTGGGGAGAAACCATGGAAACGCAAGGGCCGACCGGAGCTGGGGTTGGTGCAGACTCGTTCACGTGACAGTATTGTTCTCACACTACTCATCTACAAGACAAAGGTCTTCTCCCTCTGTGTGACAACGGCCTGACAGCGGGCTGGGGCGGGCGCAGTCAGCTGTTTACCTCCTCTGTGAGTACAGGAGGGAATTCTCCTTGCTCAAACAGCGGTGAGCTGAGCGGGAAGGAACCGTCCTCCTGCCCTGTGTCGAGGCTGGGTTTAACTCAGACCACCAGGCAGCAGAATCTGCGACATCCAGCCTGGGAGAGGCTCCATTCGCCAGGAAGGGAATCCTCAGAGATCCTGCTGGCCGAGAGGCTGTTCACCCGCCCAGCATATAGGAAGGGGCTCTCCTGTTCATCAGGTCAGCAGAGCCACCAGTGGGTTTACAGGGGTTGAGATATGCAGTTGAAAATAAAAAGAAATGCAGTCAGAATCAGAATCAGGTTTAACATCACCGGCAGATGTTATGAAATGTGTTAACTGCATCAGCAGTACAATACATGATCATAGCTAGCTGTAAAATACAGGAAGTGTTAAATAGTTAAATTAAATAAGTCGTGCAAAAACAGAAATGAAAAAGTAGTGAGGTAGTGTTCGTAGGTTTAATGTCCATTCGGACATCGTAGGGCAGGGGGAAAGCAGCTGTTCCTGAATCATTGAGTGTGTGCCTTCAGGCTCCTGGACCTCCTTCCCGATGGTATCAATGAGAAGAGAGCTTGTCCTGGGTGGTGGGGGTCCTTAACGATGGAGCTGACTAAGTTTACAACACGCTGCAGCTGACTTCGGTCCTGTACAGTAGCCGTCCCCACCCCCCCATACCAGACAGTGATGCAGCCAGTTGGAATGCTCTCCACAGTACATCTGTGGAGACTTTCCAGTATCTCAGCTGATATTCCAAATCTCCTCAAACTCCCAATGAAATATAGCCACCTTTTTTGCAGCTGCATTGAGTTCCAGAGGCCAGAAAGAAAACCAGGACAGGCACACAGCATCTCAGGCAGCATCTGCGGAATGGGGAACAGGTCAGAGGCTTGTCGTTCTGATGAAGGGTCTTGGACCCGATTGATTCACTCTTCTCTTTCTATTGATGCTGCCTGCCCTGCTGAGTGTTTTCAGTGCTTTCTGCATTCCCCTGTTGTCGGTCCTGTTAAACATTACTCTTGGTTCCCACTTCCTACATTGGTAGAAGCCATACTCAAATCATTAAACAACCCAAAGCTGGTTCCATGAATGGGAGACTTTGATTTACTAATTGGGTAGGGTTCTTTGGATGTAACAGTTAACATGAATACAAGTAGATGTGGTGTACTTGGATTTCCATAGGGCCAAAAGACAAAGGAGCAGAATTAGGCCATTCAGCCCATCGAGTCTGCTCCGCCATTTCATCATGCTGATCCATTTCCCTCTTAACCCCATTCCCCATAACCTTTCACACCCTGACTAATCAAGAACCCATCAACTTCCATAGCCGCTTGGGCAATGAATTCCACAGATTCACCACCCTCTGGCTAAAGAATTTCCCCCTTATCTCTGTTCAAAATGGACATCCTTGTATTTTGAAGCTCTGTCATCTGATCCTGGACTCCCCCCTCCACCATAGGAAACATCCTCTTCATATCCACTCTGTCTATGCCTTTCAACATACAATCGGTTTCAATGCGATTTCCAACCCCCCACCTAATTCTTCTAAATTCCGGAGACTACAGGCCCTGAGTCTTCAATCACTGCTCCTATGGTAAAACGTTCATTCCCAGGAATATTCTCGTGATATCTCCTCTGAACCCTTTCCAATGTCAGCACATCCTTTCTTAGATAAAGGTCCCAAAACTGCTCACAATACTCTACAAGTGAGGTCTTGCCAGTGCCTTGCAGAGCCTCAACATTATTGCTTTTATCTTCTAGTCCTCTCGAAATGAATGCTAACATTGCATTCACCTTCCTGACCATCGATTCAACCTGCAAATTAACCCTTAAGTAATCCTGCACAAGGATTTCTAGGTCCCTTTGCACCTGATTTTTGAATTTTCTTTCCACTTAGAAAATAGTCTATGCTTATATTCCTTCTACCAAAGTGCATGACCACACACTTCCTGACACTGTCCATTTGCCACCTCTGTCCACTCTCTTAATCTGTCTAAGTCCTTCTTCAACCTCTCTCCTATCTCAACCCTATCTGCCCCTCCACCTATCTTTGTATCATCTGCAGACTTGGCCACAAAGCCATCAATTTCATCATCCAATTCGTAGGCATACAACTCAAAAAGAATCAGTCCCAACACAGACCCTTGTGGAACACCATTAGTCACCAGCGGCCAATCCAAAAAGGCTCCCTTCATTCCCACTCCTGCCTCCTGTCCACCAGTCAATGCTCTATCCGTGCCGGTATCTTTCCTGTGACACCCTGGGCTCTTAACTTGTTTAGTAGCCTCCTGTGCAGCACCTTGTCAAAGGCCTTCTGAAAATCCAAGTACAAAACATCCACCAATTCTCCTTTGTCTATCCTGCTTGTTATTTCCTCAAAGAATTCCAAATACATGTCAGGCAAGATATTTCCTTAAGGAAACCATGCTGACTTTGCCTCTAAGTACCCTGAAAACACATTCTTAACAATGGACTCCAACATCTTCCCAACACTGAAGGCTGGCTAACTGACCTATAATTTCCTTTCTGCTGCCTCCTTCTTGAGGAGTGGAGTGACATTCGCAATTTCCCAGATGTCCGGAACCATATCAGAATCGATTCTTGAAAGACCATTACTAATGCCTCCACAATCTCTTTGGCCACATCTTTCAGAACCCTGCTGTGTAGTCCATCTTATCCGGGAGATTTATCAGACCTATCAGCTCCCCAAGCACCTTGACCTTAGTAAAATACAACTACACAAACCTCCGGCCCGACATCCATGAACTTCCCGCATACTGCTAGTGTCTTCCTCAGTGAAGACTGATGCAAAATATTTATTCAGTTTGTCCGTCATTTCCTTGTCCTCTATTACTACCTCTCCAGCCTATTTTCCAGTGGTCCAATATCTAATATCATATCTAATATCATATTCCATCTTTTTCTTCCACCCCCCATGGTTTTTTTACTTGACTTCTGTTGGCTTTAAAATTTTCCCAACCCTCCTATTTCTCATTAATTTTGCTCTATTAGATTCGATCCAACTTTATTGTCATTGTGCCAAGTACAGATACAAAGCCAATGAAATGCAGTTAGCATCTGACCAGAAATGCAAAGAATAGTGTTATTTACAAAATAACTGCGAATAAAAAGTAAGTGTTGCAGCACACAAATATAAAAGTACTGAGACAGTACAATACAGATGCAATAGCGCTGTGATGTGAGGTTCAGTAGGGTCACAGCCTCAGGGAAGAAGCTGTTCCTGTGCCTGCTGGTGCAGGAGCAGAGGCTCCTGTAGCGCCTACCGGATGGGAGGAGAGTAAAAAGTCCATGGTTAGGGTGAGATGCATCTTTGATAATGCTATCACCTGTCTTTTGCTTTTATGTTGGCCTTAACTTCCTCTATCTGCCACAGTTGCATCATTCTACCTTTATAATACTTCGTTTTTTTTTGGATATATCTATCCTGTGCCTTCCAAATTGCACCCAGAAACTCCAGCCATTGCTGTACTGCCACAATCCCTGCTAGTGTGCCTCCCAATCAACTTTGGGCAGCTCCTCTCTCATGCCTCTGTAATTCCCTTTACTCCACTGGAATACTGATACATCTGACTTAAGGTAATGGAACGCTTAGGTAACAGTGATCATAATATGATAGACTTCTCCCTCTCAAATTAGAGGGTGAATTCTATCACATTATGATCACTGTTACCTAAGCGTTCCATTACCTTAAGCTCCCTAATCATATCCAGTTCACTGCACAACCAGAGTTGCTGATCCCCTAATGGGTTCAAACACAGCTGCTCCAAAAAGCCATCTCGGGGGCATTCCACAAGTTCTATCGCTTGGGATCCAGCATCAACTGGATTTTCCTAACTATCTGCATATTAAAATTCCCCATTACTAACATAACGTTGCCTTTTTGACATGCTTTTTCTATCTCGCACTGTAATATATAGACCACATCCTGGCTACTGTTCAGATCAATTCCCATTAGGGTTTTCTTACTCTTGCAGTTTATTAACTCTACATCTTCCAATCCAATATCACCTCTTTCTAATGATTTGATTTCATTTTTTACAGGCAGAGCCTCTCCTCCTCCTCTGCCTACCCGCCTTTCCTTCTGATAGATTGTGTATCCTTGGATATTAAGCTCCCAACTACAATTGTCTTTCAGCCATGACTCTGTGATACACACATCATACCTGCCAATTTCTAAAATGTGCTACAAGATCATCTGCCTTATTTCTTATACTGCGTGCTTTCGAATACAACACTTTCAGTCCTGTATTTGTCCCCCTTCCCACTGACTGCAATTTTACCCTATCATTCGCCTGTCCTTTCTGTCTCACTATAGACTACCTCTGCTTGTCAACCAACCTCTGGTTCCCATCCTCCTGCCAAATTAGTTTAAACCCTCCCCAAAGCTCTAGCAAACCTGCCCACAAGGATATTGGCGCTCATTGGGTTCAGGTGTAGCCCGTCCTTTTTGTACAGGTCATACCTTCCCCAAAAGAGATCCTAATGATACAGAAATCTGAAACCCTGCCCCCTGCACCAGTTCCTCAGCCACACATTCACCTGCCAAATCATCCTATTCTCACCCTCAATGGCACATGCAGCAATCCAGAGATAGTTACCCTGGAGGTCCTGCTATTCAGCTTTCTAATTAGCTCTCTAAATTCTCGATTTAGGAGCTCCTCTCTTTTCCTTCCTATGTAATCGGTGCCAGTATGTACCAAGATGTCTGGCTGCTCACCCTCCACCGTTAGAATGTTGTGGACACAATCTGACCACGGCACCTGGGAGACAACGTAAAATTTTGGCCTCTCTATTGCATCCCCTATCTACTCCTCTAACTCTGGAATACCCAATCACCACTGCATTCCTCCTCTGTCCCCTTCCCTTCTGAGCCACAGCGCCAGAGATCCGATCACTGTGGCCCCCCGTTAGGTCTTCCTACCACCCCCCAACAGAATTCAAAATGGTATTCTTGTTATTGAGGGGTCAGGCCATAGGCTGCCTTCCCTGTCCTGACAGGCAACCATTCACCTGCCTCCTGCAACCTAGGGGTGACTACCTCCCTGTAGTTCCTAGCTATCATTTCAGCTTCCCTTATGAGCCAAAGGTCATTGAGTTTCCAGGAGGAGTTTGATAAATTATTACATGAAACCATATTGCGTACCTGTATGTACTGCACAAGGTAAGTGTACACCAGCTTAGGGGAATTATGTTGGTATGGAATATGGAATTGATCAACAGAAATCACAGAATTGCAATAGATGGCTCATTTTTGGCTCCACAGTAGTCCTGTGGAAACCTCAGGTCCCACACTATCGGGTTCAGAAACATCATTACCCTGCGACCATCAGGCTCCTGGACCAGTGTGGATAATTTCACCCACCTCAACTCTGAACTGATTCCACAACCTGCAACTCACTTTCAAAGACTCTACGACTCATGTTCTCAGTATTATTTATTCCTCAGTTCGCACACTTAGTCTTTTTTTGCACATTGATTGTCTGTCAGTCTTTTTATGTATAGTTTTCATAAATTCTATTGAATTTCCTTATTTTCCTGCAAGAAAATGAGCCTTATGACAGTGTGACATCTTCATACTTCGATAATACATCTACGTTGATTTTTTTTGTCTTTGGGACATGACACAGGGAGCCTCAGCTATTTATTCAATTGTGAGGTGCAGCCAGCTGCCTTGACGAAAGGTGGGTTAGCAAGATTCAGGGGGCACCCAAAGGGATAGAGACAAACTGTGCAAGTGGGCATAAAGATGGCAGATGAAATTGGCAGAAGAATAGAAAATAGTTATTTCAAAATGATGGGAGTGCATGGAGATCTGGGTTCCTCCTTCGTGGAACACGAAAGGTGAGCATTCAGGTACGGCAAGTGATTTGGGAAGGTTCTAGAGCAATACAGCACAGAAACAGGCCCTTTGGCCCGATTGGTCCATTCCGACCACAGTACCTCCTGCTAATTCCAGCCGCTTGCCTTCGGCCCTTCCCCTCCATGTACCTGTCCAGGTGCCACTTAAACTTTGAAATTGTGTTTGCCTCGACCACTTCCTCTGGCAACTCGTTGTGAGATGGATGTAAGAAATACAAATTCTAATTCTAATTCTTTCCAGGTACTCAAAAGACAGTAGACAATAGGTGCAGGAGTAGGCCATTCGGCCCTTCGAGCCAGCACCGCCATTCACTGTGATCATGGCTGATCATCCACTATCAGTATCCAGTTCCTGCCTTATCCCCATAACCTTTGATTCCGCTATCTTTAAGAGCTCTATCCATCTCTTTCTTGAAAGCATCCAGAGACCTGGCCTCCACAGCCTTCTGTGGCAGAGCATTCCACATATCCACCACTCTCTGGGTGAAAAAGTTTTTCCTCAAATCTGTTCTAAATGGCCTACCCCTTATTCTTAAACTGTGACCTCTGGTTCTGGATTTACCCATCAGCGGGAACATGCTTCCTGCCTCCAGCGTGTCCAATCCCTTAATAATCTTATATGTTTCAATCAGATCCCCTGTGTGTACAGTAAGTCACTTCTTTCCAATCTGCCCCCTCTCATCCTGTATCTTTCCATGCTGGGGAAAAGCCTATGACTGTCCATTTTATCATATCCCTCAACCTCGCATTCTCCAGGAAATAAAGATCCAACGTAGCCAACCTCTCCCTTTATCTCAGGCCGTTTAATGCAGGCAATCTCTTCCGGCTTGAAGGCTGGCCTTTATTGGAAGGGGTGTGAAGTGTAAGGGATGCTTTGATGCAACACTACAGGGTTCTGGTGAGACTTCATGTGGACGATTATGGCGATTTCATCTCACTGTACTTCCGAGACAATATACTGGCACGGAGGAACAGCAAAGAAGCTTCACTGAGCCCATTCTTGGAAGGTAGGGTTTTTGTATGAAGAAAGATTGAGTAGTTTAGCCCAGACTCACTGAAGTTAAAAAGAAAGAGATGTGATCTTTTGGAAACACACTTGATTCTGAAGAAAACGCTGAGACAGTGCTTTCCTTGCTGGGGCAATCTAGACCTAAGGGGTGTAGTTTTAGAATAAGAGGGCCACTATTTAATATGGGTAGAAAGATGAATTTTGTCTCTGAGAAGGTTGTGACATGAGGTGAAGGTATTGAACATGGAATACAGGAAGGAGATGGAGAGACTGGCAACGTGGTAACATTTCAACAATCTTTCCCTCAAGGTCAGAAAAACAAAAGTGACTTCAGGGAGTGGGGCGGTGTGGCTTACATCGAAGGTGCATCAAGGAGCTGTTTCGCCTTGGGTTATTGCACGGACCAGGCCCTCATACTGTGGCATTGCCTGTTACAGCCACCCAGGGAGGAAGTGCCAAGTGCTGGAATCTGTGCTAATAACACCTGCAGGCCGGCTCTCCCATCAGTAATGCTCTCTAGTGTTTGCTCGCTGGAAAACAAATTGCATTACCTTTGTCTGCAGCTGACCCAGAGTGAGATGAGGAAATGCTGTGGGCTTATTCTTACAGAAACATGGCCCCAGGACAAAATCCCATGCACCATCAATCTACAGGAATCACTCTGAGACTTGTGCTAATATTATTTTGTGATCTTATTGTGATTTATTGTAACTATATGTGCTGTATGTGACTATAAGGACACGACCCACCCAGCCAACAGACTTTTCGTCCCTCTTCCCTCCGGGAGAAAGTTCAGGAGTTTGAAGATTCATACAGCCAGATTTGGGAACAGCTTCTTTCCAACTGTGATAAGACTGCTGAACGGATCCTGACCCGGATCTGGGCCGTACCCTCCAAATATCCGGACCTGCCTCTCGGTTTTTTTCGCACTACCTTACTTCCCATTTTTGTATTGATTTTAACTAATTTTAATATTTTTAATATTTAATATTTGTAATCCAGGGAGTGTGAAGCACAAAATCAAATATCACTGTGATGATTGTACGTTCTAGTACCAACTGTTTGGCGACAATAAAGTAAAAAGTATCCTGTGGTTTGCACTTTGGCCCCGGAGGCACAGTACATGTGTATGCTTGAATGACAATAAACTTGAAGTGGAAGTGGTTGAGTGCTTCGAGTTCCTAAGAATGAACATCACCAATAGTCTGTCCTAGTCCAAGCATGTAGACGCCTGGCCAAGAAAGGACACCAGTGTCTCCGCTTCCTCAGGAGGCTAAAGGAATTCAGCAGGACCACATTGACCCTTCTCAGTTTGCATTGATGCCCCTTAGAAAGCGTCTTGTCTGGATGCATATCGGCTTAGTGTGGTGTCTGCTCTGCAACTTTTGGGAGCAGTGGAGTCAGGTCACCACATCATGAACACCCACCTCCTCTGTGGACTTCATCTTCCTTCTGGTTGGTGAAGCTGCCAGCGTAATCAAAGATCACTCCCACCGTGGGCATCGTCTCTTCTCCACAAACCCCACTCCCCTCTCCCTGCCTCCCATCAGGCAGAGTCCTGGTGCCTGTAAACGTTGAGGAGCCGAGCCCTGTGTGAAAAGCCTCTCAAGCACTTGAAACATTCTCCAAGGAGGTCATGATTGGCCATGACCAGAAAGAAGGTATAAGAACAGAATTGGGCCATTCTGCCCTGCCATTCAATGATGGCTAGTTTTTTTTACCCCATTCTTCCACCTTCTCTCTGTAACCCTTAACCCCCCTCACTAATCAATACTTATCAATTTCTGCCTTATACATATCCACAGGACTCGGCCTCCAGAGCCCTCTGTGGTTTCTAGTTCCACAGATTCACCTCCCTCACGGTAAAAAAAATTCCTCATCATCACTGTTCTAAAGGGACGCTGTAGAGCAGTGAGCAGAACTGGCCCGACCCTCTGCCTTTTCAATCTATCTGGCCCAGCGTTCAAACCGTCCAAGCATCGGGTCATTCTTTACACCAGGACCTGGGCCTTGTCGCATCAATATGCTCTGGGCCTGGACCTCGCCGCCACACTTCGGCCTGTACCTGATCTTTCCAAATCAACCTGGGGTTTAGATCAGTCAGGCTCTCGGTTTAGGAGGATGGGTCTCGAATCTGCCTCTCCTCCACTCTACTCTGCTCACTCCAGCTTTCCTCGACCTCACCCCAATTTTGCCTCGCCTCGCAGCCGTACACTCCAATGTTTGACTCAGCCTCGCCTTTGCTCGACTCTCCATTGTTTGCGGTGATTGTTTACCATAAATTTTACAAGAGGAAGTGCTGGTAATAAAGTATTTCGTAGTATTCTTCGGTTTGTTTGCCACCAGTAAGTAATCACTGGGCATAACCAGCACCATCTTAAGCCAGCTGTTAATGAAAAGACTTTTGCACAGAACCGTGGTAATTTTATGTATTGCACTGTACTGTCACACACACAAAAAAAAAACAAATTTCATGATGTATGTGAGTGATGATAAACCTGATTCTGATATGGGTCTCCCAAGGTGAACTGAGAGTGGGAAGGGGGGCATGGTTGGGAAAAGAGGAAGGAAGCGGGAAGCACCAAAGAGAGATTCAGTAATGGTCAATAAACCAATTGGTTGGAATGAAGTGACGTTGCCTGCTGTCTCAAGGCTGGGTGTGTCTGCACCTGCCCCGGCACTCCTTCTCCATACCCCACCCGCGGCGTTCCACCCTCGCCATTCTCAACATCCTTTGCTCCCGCCAGATTTACAAACTCGCTCTCCGCTCCACCTTGACAAATGCAAAAGTCCTATATAGTTAGGGTGTCCATATGTGCCAAAGACTTTTGCACATGTGATAAATAAATCTGAATCTGAATGATTGGCTCCAACTTGTCAGGGTTAGTTGTACAATCAAATAAATGATACTAAAAGAAGCACATAAGAATAAAGCACTTCAGAACAAATCATCTCTGTGACACGGTGTCAAGAAAACAACCTCTCCCTCAATGTTGCAAAAACAGAGGAGCTGGTTGTGGATTACAGGAGGAATGGAGACAGGCTAACCCCTATTGACCTCAATGGATCTAGGGTTGAGAGGGTGAACAGCTTCAAGTTCCTCGGCATTCACATCACTGAGGACCCCACGTGGTCTGTACATACCAGCTGTGTGGTGAAAAAGGCACAACGTTTCCTCTTTCACCTCAGATGGTTGAGGAAGTTTGGTATGGGCCCCCAAATCCTAAGAACTTTCTACAGGGGCAACAATTGAGAGCATCCTGACTGGCTGCATCAGTGCCTGGTATGGGAACTGTACCTCCCTCAATCGCAGGACTCTGCAGAGAGTGGTGCGGACAGCCCAGCACATCTGTAGATGTGAACTTCCCATGATTCAGGACATTTACAAGGGCAGGTGTGTAAAAAGGGCCCGAAGGATCACTGGGGACCCAAGTCACCCCAACCACAAACTGTTCCAGTTGCTACCATCCGGGAAATGGTACCGCAGCATTAAAGCCAGGACCAACAGGCTCCAGGACAGCTTCTTCCACCAGGCCATCAGACTGATGAACTCACGCTGATTTGAGTGTACTCTATATTACATTGACTGTTCTATTTATTCTAAATTATTATAAAATTACTATGATCGCACATTGCACATTTAGACAGAGACGTAACATAAAGATTTTTACTCGTCGTGTATGTGAAGGATGTAAATGCAATTCAGTTCATAGTTTTATTTGTAGAAAGTGGAAATGGAATTAATTTTTGCTGCGCTGGGATGCTTATTTTCCTCCACAAATGCTTACAAAAAGTGGTGGACACGGCCCAGTCCATCACAGGAAAAGCCCTCCCCACCACTGAGCTCATCTACATGATGCATTTCCACAAGAGAGCAGCATCCACTATCAGGAATCCCCACCAACCAAGCCATGCTCTCTCCTCACTGCTGTCACCGGAAAGGAGGTACAGGTCCCACCCCACCAGGTTCAGGAACAGTTATTACCCCTCAACCATCAGGCTCCTGAACCAGAGGGGATAACTTCACTCACCCAAACCCTGAACTGATTCCACAACCTACAGACTCACTTTCAAGGCATCTACAGCTCATGTTGTCAGAACTATTTAGTGATCTATCTATTTATTGTACAGTATTTGCACAATTTGTCTTCATTTGCACAGTGGATGTTTATCAGTCTTTGTGTGTGGGTTTTCATTGATTCTATTGTATTTCTTCATTCTACTGTGAATGCCTGCAAGAAAATGAATCTTAGGGTAGTATATGGTGACATATACTTTCATAATAAATTTATTTTGAATTAAATATACACCCCTTAAGTTAACACATGAGAAAATTACAAATAATTGAAGTATTTACAGTTAATCAATGAAGGGAGGCTCTTGTCCTTCCTTCCCGTGCTCCCAACCTTTGCCCTTCCTTCCCGTGTCTCCCGACCTTTTCTCTTCCTTCCCGTGTCTCCCGACCTTTTCTCTTCCTCCCCGTGTCTCCCGACCTTTTCTCTTCCTCCCCGTGTCTCCCGACCTTTGCCCCACATTCCCAGTCAACATTAGTGTGGTCACGGATCCCTACGCCGGCTCTGACCAGGTTCAGCACTCCGGAGGTGATTCCCTGGTGTTACCCGGGCTGGCTCTACACAGACCGGTGCAACGACGTGGAGGGGCTCGAATCTGGTTTTCATCTCTGACCTGAGCTTTTCCCAACTTCCATTCCACGTTAATGGCTGTTTAAGTGGTTGAGCGCTTGTGAGTTCTGAAAGGAGCTGCAGGTAAAATCCAGCACAGTGTGTTTAGAGCAGTTGTGATGTAGATTCGAAATGGAATCAAACTCTTGAATTCCAGCTGTTTTGATGGCAGGGGAAATGAACCCACAAGTTCAAGTTCAGCTCATTGTTATTCAGCCATAGACAATGTAGTCATAGTCAGACTTTATTGATCCCGGGGGAAATTGGTTTTCGTTACAGTTGCACCATAAATAATAAATAGTAATAAAACCATAAATAGTTAAATAGTAATATGTAAATTATGCCAGGAAATAAGTCCAGGACCAGCCTATTGGCTCAGGGTGTCTGACCCTCCAAGGGAGCAGTTGTAAAGTTTGATGGCTACAGGCAGGAATGACTTCCTATGACGCTCTGTGTTGCATCTCGGTGGAATGAGTCTCTGGCTGAATGTACTCCTGTGCCCACCCAGTCCATTATGTAGTGGATGGGAGACATTGTCCAAGATGGCATGCAACTTGGACAGCATCCTCTTTTCAAACACCACCGTCAGAGAGTCCAGTTCCATCCCCACAACATGACTGGCCTTAAGAATGAGTTTGTTGATTCTGTTGGTGTCTGCTACCCTCAGCCTGCTGCCCCAGCACACCACAGCAAACATGATAACACTAGCCACCACAGACTCGTAGAACATCCTCAGCATCATCCGGCAGATGATAAAGGACCTCAGTCTCCTGCAGACAATGAGACTATGTTCCTCTGGGCTAAGGTGTGCGACACTATATATATACAGTGTTAGATTATGAGGACACGCAGTCCTCTTTTATTGTCATTTAGTAATGCATGCATTAAGAAATAATACAATATTTCCTCCGGTGTGATATCACAAAACACAGGACAGACCAAGACTGAAAAAACTAACAAAACCACATAATTATAACATATAGTTACAACAGTGCAACAATACCATAACTTGATGAAGAAATCCACGAGCACAGTAAAAAGTTCAAAGTCTCTCAGATGTCCCACACCTCCCGCAGACGGGAGAAGGAAGAAAAACTCTCCCTGCCATGCCCGACCACAGTCCGACTCTGAGTCGTCCAAAAACTTCGAGCGCTGATCAGCTTTCCGACACCAAGTACTGAGCGCCATCTCTGTCCGAACGATTCGACCTCAATCTCGGTCGCCAACAGCAGGCAAAGCCGGGGATTTTGAGGCCTTCCCTCTGGAAGATTCCCGACCACGCAGTACCAACAGCTGCGAACTGGCATTTCAGAAATTTCTCCAGATGTTCCTCAGTGCTTTCACGTCTGTCTCCATCAAATCAGAATTGTCCACGGCCCCTATTTAACGGATATGATGTCATTTTTCACCGGAGGGCTGCGCACGAGCAGCACGCTGCTCTCGCTCCTCCCGCATATAACACACACATAGCACAAAAAGTTATATTACCAGAAATAAATGAACAAATAATAAGTTGAAAAGTAAACTGTATCTCTGAGGATCTAACCTGGTCCCAATATAATGATGCAGCTATAAAGAAGGCAAGATAGTGCCTTTATTTCATTCAGAGTTTGAAGAGATTTGCCTTGGTTAAAGCAATTGAAAACTTCTACAACTGCACCACGGAGAGCGTTCTGATTGGCTGCATCACTGTCTGGTATAAGGGGTGGGGTGTGGTACTGCACAGGACCAAACGAAGCTGCAGAAAGTTGTAAAATTAGTCAGCTTCATCTTGGGTACCAGCCTCCATAGTACCCAAGACATCTTCAAGGAGTGGTGCCACAGGAAGGCGTCGTGAAGGACCCCCATCACCCAGGGCATGTCCACTTCTCATTGTTACCTTCAGGAAGGAGGTACAGAAGCCTGAAGGCACACACTCAGCGATTCAGGAACAGTTTCTTCCCGTCTGCCATCCGATTCCTAAATGGACATTGAACCCATGAACACTACCTCACTATATAGTGCCTCTGCTTTTGCACTATTTTTAATCTATTCAATATACACACATACATATACTTACTGTAATTGATTTATTCCTTTCAATATTATCATGTATTGCATTGAACTGCTGCTGCTAAGTAAACAGATTTCACGTCACATGCTGGTGATAATAAACCTGATTCTGACTATTTAATGCTACTCGCAGACCTGGGTGGTGGCAGGGAGTAGTCTTACAGACAACAGGAGAAAGCTGTTCCCCATCCTAACAGTTCTTGTCTTAATTCTACGGTAAATCCTGCCTGATGGTAGAGGGTCAAAGAGATTGTTGGACAGTTGGGATAGGTCCTTGATAATGCTCAGGGCCCTGTGTATGCAGCGCTCCTGTTAAATATCTCTGACGGATGGAAGAGAGACCCCAATGAGCCCCTCAGTCATTTTCACAATCCTTTGTAGTGACTTGTGGTCAGATGCCTTGCAATTCCTGTACCAAACGATGATGGTGACCTCAACAGCAATCGTTCAGCTCTGCGAGTGATATCTCAGTAGTAACTGCAGAACTTCAATTGGTAAAACATCTTCTCCTCGCTGACAAAGTTCCAAATTCAAAGTAAGTTTCTTATTGAAGTATATATATGTCACCCTGAGATTCATTTTCTTGTGGGCAAGAAAGCACAAAGGAACACAAAAGAATCAATGAAAGACCGTACACAACAGAGATGGAGCAAACACCAATTGTGAAAAAAACAGCAAACTGTACAAATACAAGAAGAAAATTAATAATAATAATAATTAATTAATTAACAATAAATTTTGAGAACACAAGATGAAGTGTCCTTGAAGCTGAGTCCATCAGTTGTGGGAACAGTTCAGTGATGGGGTGAGTGCAGTTCAGGAGCCTGATGGTTGAGGGGTAATAACTGTTCCTGAACAGTCAACACCCAAAGAATGTGTTCTGCGCCTGCTGCTCCACTCTCTATATGGTCGTGATTGTGTGGCTAGGTGCAGCTCAAATGCTGTCTACAAAATTGCCGAAGACGTAACTGCTGTTGGCTGAATCTCAGACGAGGAGGGACACAGGAGCGAGACCGATCAGTTAGTTGAGTGGTGTCACAACAACAGCATCACACACAACATCAGCAAGGCGAAGGAATTGATTACCCTTCAGAAAGGGGAAGTCGGGAGAACACATACCAGGCGCCATCGAGGTGTCAGCAGTGGAAAGAGCGAGCAGCTTGAAGTTCCTGGGGTCAGCATCTCGGAGGATCTATCCTGGTTCCAATACATCGCTGAAAGCACACTGGTGGCTTTACTTCATTAGGAATTTGAGGAGATTTGGTATGTCAAGGTTCAAAGTAAATTTATTATCTAAGTACATATATGTCACTACATCCTACCCTGAGGAGATTCATTTTCTTGTGGGCATACTCAATAAATCTATAGAATAATAACCATAATAGAATTAATGAAAGATTGCACCAACTTGGGAGTTCAACCAGTGGGCAATAGACAACAAACTGCAAATACAAAAAGAAAGAAATAATAATAAATAAACCAGCAATAAATATCGAGAACATGAGATGCAGAGTCCTTGACAGAGAGTCCATTGGCTGTGGGAACATTTCAATAATGGGGCAAGGGAAGCTGAGGGAAGTTATCTCCTTTGGTTCGAAAGCCTGATGGTTGAGGGGTAGTAACCGTTCCTGAAGCTGGTGGTGTGAGTCATGAGGCTGCTGTACCTTCTTCCCAATGGAAGCAGAGAGAAGAGAGCGTGTCCTGGGTGGTCGGGGCCATTGATGATGGATGTGGCTTTTCTGTGACAATGCTTCGTGCAGGTGTGCTCAACGGTGGGGAGGGCTTTACCTGAGATAAACTGGGCTATATCCACTGTCTTAGCAATTGTCTATAGATGTACTGTGAAGAGCGTTCTGACCACTTCCACAGCTGGTACAAAGGCTCCAATACATAGGATCGCAAAAAAGCTGCAGAGGATTGTAGTCTCAGCCAGCTCCATCACGGGCTCAAACCTCCCCAAGACTGAGGACATCTTCAAAATGCAGTGTGTCAAGAAGATGGTATCCATTATTAAGGACCGTCACCATCCAGGACATGGGCTGACCAGAAATGCACTGAGAGCGGTAAGCGTAAAGGAGGGGGGCTTGCCGTTCTGGTTAACAACGGATGGTGCAATCCTGGTCATATTACGATCGAGGAACGTGTTTGTAGCCCGGATATTGAACTTTTTACTGTTGGACTCCGGCCATATTCCACCGAGATACAATACTGGGCATCATTGGAGGTTGTTCCTGCCTGTGGCCGTCGAGCTTTGCAGCCCCTCCCGTGGAGGGTCAGACACCCTGAGCCAATAGGCTGGTCCTGGACTTATTTCCATCTGGCATAGTTTGCATATTGTTGTTTGATTGTTTGTGGTTTTTGTATTGCTATATTTATGCTCTATTCTTGGTTGGTGCAGCTGTAACGAAACCCAGTTTCCCTCGGGATCAATAAAGTATGTCTGTCTATCTATCTATCTATGTTCTCTTCTCGGGGAGGAGGTACAGGAGCATGATCTGTGATTAAGAACTGTTTTTTCCCCATCCACTGTCAGACATCTGAATGGTCCATGAACACTATTCATTTGATTTTGTAATTTATAGGTTTTTATGTCTCTGCATCGCTGCCACAGGACAACAAATTCATTCCTCTCTCATATTTGCCTCCACTCGTACTTCTGTCAGCACATGCCAGGCACTCTGCCCTCTCTGTGCAAACGAGAACTTGCCCTGCACACCTCCTTCTCACTTTAAATGAATGCCTGCTAGTATTAGACAGTACAACTCTGGGGATAAAGATACTGCCTCTCTGCTCTTTACTTCTGCAAAAATTGTGTATAGTTTATGTTTAATGTATGTTTTTCTTGAGAATGCTGCTTATCTGATGTCATGTGCTTGTGATGCCCCTGCAGGTAATTTTTCATTGCACCGGTACACACTTGTACGACAATAACCTCGACATGACCAAGCCTTGCAGAATTCTTATAAACTTCTATCAGGTCCCCCCATCACAGCCCTCCCAGGGCCTTTGAGAAAACAACACAGGTTTATCTACCTTCTCCTTGGACCACATGCCATTGAATGCAGGCACCATCCTGGTAAGCCTCTTCTGCGCCCTCTCCAAAGTCTCCACATTCTTTCTACAATGGGGCAACCAGAATTGAATGTAGTATTCTGGATGTGACCTAACCTGTTATTTTATGTAATCAATTCCTGACTCTTGGGATTCAGTGCTTTGATGAATAAAGGAGTCCACTTCTTTACCATCTTATTGACCTGCGTAGCCACTTCCGACTTGGACCCCAAGAATTTTCCGTACATCAGCTCTGTTGGATCCTGTAGCAGTGTACTTCCCTTTTACATTTAATCTCACTGGGTTAAATTTAATCCATAATTTCTGCACCCATATCTGCAACTGATCTGTATCCGGCTACATACGTCCCTTGGCAACCTTCTACACCATCCACACCACCACCAATCCTTGTACTGTCTGCAAACCCACCCATCCACGTTTTCACCCGAGTCACCGAGGCACCTGTATGGATCCCTGCAGAATGACACGAGTCACAGGACCCAATCCAGAATGGATTTGCTTTGGGTACAGAAAAAAAACGTGTTGCTGCAGATAATCAGTAGACTAGTCAGCACCCGAGGAGGGACATGGCAGTTGATATTTTGGGTCGGGACTCTACATCCTGGCTGGGAGAGTTCACGTTCCTAGTTGTCAGCACCTCAGAGGATCAGTCCTGGTCCCAATGCTTTGAGACAAAGAAAGCACATCAGCTGCTCTACTTCATTTGGTGTTAGAGCAGATTTGGTCTATCGCCTGGTACAGATGTGTAGCAGAGAGCATTCTGACTAGTTACATTACAGTTATGGAGTAGAGCTATAGAGTATTACAGCTCAGGAACAGGCCTTTTGGCCCATCTAGTCTGTGCCAGCCTGGTCTTATGGCTAGATCTATCGCCTTCCATACCTCATCCATGCACCTGTCCAAACTTCTCTCACACTTGCACTCAAATCTGCATCCACTCATTCCACATGCTGAGTGTAAAAGTTCCCCCTCAGGTTCTCCTTAAATGCTTCACCTTTCACCCTGACCCTATGACCTCTAGTTCGAGTCTCACTCAACCTGAGGGGAAAATACCTGCACGCGTTCACCCTTTCTGTACTCCTCATAATTTTGTATGCCTCCATACGATCATCCCTCACTCTCCTACGCTCCAGGGAATAAAATCCTAACCTATTCAACCTTTCCCTATAACTCAGATCCTCGAGTCCTGGCAACATCCTTGTAGGTTTTCCCTGTATTCTCTCAATCGTATTAATATCTTTCCTTTTGGCAGGTGACTGGAACTGCACACAATGTTCCAAATTCAGCCTCACCAACATGTTACACAACTTCAACACAACATCCCAACTTAATGCTGTGATTTATGAAGGCCAATGTGCCAAATCTCCAACACACAGGATCACAGAGGCTGTAGAGTCAGTCAGGCACAACCCTCCCCACCATCAAGGACACCCTCAAGAGGCAGCATCCATCATTGACAACCCTCATCATCCTGGATACGTCCTCGACCATTGGGATGGAGGTACAGGAGCCCGAAGACCCACTCAATTCTTTTAAGAACAGATTCTTTCCCCTCCTGCCCACCAGCCATCAGATTTCTGAGTGATCCGGGTCATTAACTCATTATTCATCTATATACTTTCTAACTGAGAGTAATGTTTATGTCTCACACTGTACTGCTGCCGCAGAAAAAACAAATTTCGCGGCCTACATCAGTGATAGTACACCTGATTCTGATTCTGTGAGCAGAGGGGGGTGGCCACTGCGGAGAGGTGACAGGGTGGGATGCAGCAGGAGCTGACGAGAGGGCGGTGGGATCCAGGTGAGGAAGGGTTGTTGGACAGATGGAGTTTGGTGGAGGGGAGGGAAGGGCAGAGGCACGGAATGGTGGTTGGGGGGGGATAGAAGCCAGGAGGCGACAGGTCCGGACAACAAAGGGCTACAGATTGTGTAATCTGATAGGAAAGGAAGGGGAAGGGGAGATGTGGTGGGCAAGAGGGAATGCGGAGAGGAGCCAGTGGGAGGAGGGGGTGTTTGATGCTCAGATGGGAATGGTCAGGGGACTCACCTGGAGAAAGGTGTGAGGATGGTCAGTGTGCAGGAGTGAGATTGGACACCCAGGTGAGTGACACTGCAACAATGTGACGTAGCAGCAAAACCAGGCCATTCAGCCCATTGCCCCACCTTCCTATCGTGGCCAACTCGCTGAGCGTCATGAAAGCTAAGTGCTGATTTAGGAAGAGGAACGAGGGTGAACACGCCCCAGTCTACACTGGGGGAATCGATGACGGAGAAAGTCAGCTGCTTTCAATTCGCCGGTGACTAGAGGTGTCCCACATGGGGTCTGTGTTGGGACAGATTCTTTTCCTGTTAAATGTCAGTGATTTGGGTGATGGAATTGATGGCTTTGTGGCCAAGTTCGCGGACGATACAAAGATAGGTGGGGAAGCAGGGAGCCTGCGGAAGGACAGGTTAGGAGAATGGGCAAAGAAGTGGCAGATGGAATACAGTGTCGGGAGGTGTATGGAGATGCACTTTGGTAGAAGTAACAAAAGTGTAAAACTATTTTCGAAAACGTGCAGAAAATTTAAAAGTCGAAGGTGCAAGGGGACCTGGGAGTCCTCGTGCAGGAATCCCCAAAGGTTAACTTGCAGGCTGAGTCGGTGGTGAGGAAGGCAAAGACAACGTCAGCATTGATTTCAAAAGGACTGGAATATAAAAGCAAGGATGTAATGTTAAGGTTTGAAGGCACTGGTGAGGCCTCACTTGGAGTTCTGAGAGCAGTCTTAGGCCCGTTATCTAAGAAAGGATGTGCTACATTGGAGAGGGTCCAGAGGAAGTTCATGACAACGATTCTGGGAATGGAAGGGTTAAAGCACGAGGAGCATTTCATGGCTCTGGGCCTGTACTTGCTGGAATTTAGAAGAACGAGGGGCAGGGGATCTCACTGAAACTTATCAAAAGGCCTAGTGATGTGAAGAGGATGTTTTCTATAATGGGAGAGTCGAGGACCAGAGGGCACCGCCTCAGAATAGAAGAACATCCATTTCGAATGGAGAGCAGGGGGAAATTTCTTTAGCCAGAGCCTGGTGAATCTGTGGAATTCGTTGCCACAGGCGGCTATGGAGGGCAGGTCATTGGGTGTGTCTAAGGCAGAGGTTGGTAGGTTCTTGATTAGTCAAGATGGAAAAGATTATGGGGAGAGTGGGGTTGAGAAGGAAAATGGATCAGCCATGATGAAATGGTGGAGCAGAATCGATGGGCAGAATGGCCTAATTCTGTTCCTATCTCTTCTGATCTTACGGACAGGGTGCTTTCTTCAGTCTCCCGCCTCCAACAGACTCAGAGTTGGACTGCATGGCTGAATCTCAAATGGCTTGCCCCTTATCCTGAGGCTGTGACTCCGTCTTCTCCTCAGCCGTACTGCACTCTGGGGTGCGTTTCAAGGTGTCTGTAAGCTTCAAATAGATCTACTCTCATCCGTCTACACCTTAGGGAATGCAGGCTTGTTGTGTTCAACATTCCCTCGAAGGACAAACTCGCCATCGCAGGAACAAGCCCGTGGAGCCTGCACCTCTCCCTTTGTAGCAACGAGCACCACGCGCGCGCGCGCACACACACACACACACACACACACACACACACACACACACACACACACACAAAATGCTGGAGGAACTCAGTGGGCCAGGCAGACTGGGAACGTTCGACTGTTCATTTTCTCCCACAGCTGCTGCCAATGTGTGTTGCCTAAGATTTCCAGCGTCTGCAGAATCTCTGGGGTCTCCTCTGTGGCAAAGGTATTCTTTTCTAGACAGGGAGGACTAAACTGGGCAGTGTACTCCACTTGGTATCTCTCCAAGGCCCCCTTATTCCTGTACTCAGACCCTCCCAGGAAAAAGGGCAACGTCACTTGGCTTCTTTCCTGTGCATTGCTCCGCACGACAGCTTTCACTGTTTGTGCGCAGTGATAGCCGGGTCAGAATACCCAGCCTACAATCCAATTCAGATTCACACTTACTTACTTGTCACACGTACATCAAAACATTCAGAGAAACGTGTCGTTTGCGTTAACCCAAAGATGCGCTGGGGCTGCCCGCGAGAGTAGCCACACATTCCAGCGACAACACAGCACGTCCACAATGCTTGGCAGCACAACAAAGCAGAACGTACCAAGCGAGAAAGCAACAACAGCTAACCGAGCCCCGTTCCTCCCTCCCACCCACATACAGTCCTCTAACCCCAGGACAGGCTGCCTTTGTTGGCCTTCAACCTCCGTCCACACCCTGCTTGTGCTCTGAACCACTGCCTCAGGTTCCAGACTGGTGTGCAAACCAAACGCTGAAACACCGGGAGTCCCAAACGTTTTGGATGCCGGATCATTGGAGTTTCGCAGCAGATTGATGTATCATTGTGTAGGATGCACCATCCAATATCTCAGAGCACCGTAGACCCTGTTTCAACCCTAACCTCAGCTGTTGTCTATGTGGAGTTCACCCCTTCTCCCTGCGCCTGCACGGGATTACCCTGGAATCTCCAAATCCCAATGGCGTGCGGCTGAATGTTTCATTGGCTGCTATCGTGTAAATGAATTGCAGAATCTGTGTGGGGGGAATGTGGGGAGAATGGCAATGGAATTAATGTGGATGAGTAGAGACGTGTAGCTGCTGGTCAGCAGGGCCTGGCTGGGCCAAAGGGCCTGTTTTCCTGTGGTATCTTTGTGACTGGATGGCCATCTAATCAGCGGTTGGAAATGTTTGAACTTGTACCTACCTACCTGGACTCCTTTTTGTCACCCATAGTTCAGTCCCACCCCACCTACATCCGGGATACATCCCATGCCCTCCACCTCTTCAATAACTTCCAGTTCCCCAGTTCCGACCGCTTCATTTTCACTATGGATGTCCAATCCCTATACACCTCCATTCCCCATGAAGAAGGCCTCAAAGCCCTCCACTACTTTCTGGACAATAGACCTCACCAGTTCCCCAGCACCACTACCCTCCTCCGGTTGGCGGAACTGGTTCTCACACTCAATAACTTCTCCTTTGGCTCTTCCCACTTTCTTCAGACCAAGGGTGTAGCTATGGGAACTCACATGGGCCCTAGCTATGCCTGCCTCTTCGTTGGTTATGTGGAACAGTCTGTGCTCCAAACCTATTCTGTTACTGCTCCCCAACTTTTCCTTCAGTACATTGATGACTACATTGGTGCTGCTTCCTGCACCCATGCTGAGATCGTCAATTTCATCGACTTTACTTCTAACTTCCACCCAGCCCTCAAATTCACTTGGTCTATCTCGGACACTTCTCTCCCCTTTCTCGATCTCTCGGTCTCCATCTCTGGAGACAGACTGTCCACTGACATCTTCTACAAGCCCACTGACTCTCATAACTACCTCAACTATACCTCTTCCCACCCCGCCACATGCAAAAATGCCATTCCCTATTCCCAGTTCCTCCGTCTCTGCCACATCTGCTCCGAAGATGAGGTTTTCCGATCCAGGACATCTCAAATGCCCTCTTTCTTTAAGGATCGTGCTTTCCCTTCTGCCGTCATCACTGATTCCCTCACCCGCATATCCTCCATTTCCCGCACTTTGGCCCTCACCCCATCCTCCCGCCACAACAGGGACAGAGTTCCCCTTGTCCTCACCTACCACCCCACCAGCCTCCGGATCCAGCACATTATCCTCTGCAACTTCCACCACCTTCAGCAGGACCCCACCACTAAGCACATCTTTCCCTCTCCACTTCCCACAGGGATCGGTCCCTCTGCGACTCCCTGGTCCACACATCCCTCCCCACGGATCTCCCACCCGGCACTTATCCCTGTAAGCGCAAGTGCTACACCTGTCCCTACACCTCCCCTCTTGCCACCATTCAGGGCCCCAAACAGCCCTTCCAGGTGAGGCAACACTTCACTTGTGAGTCTGTTGGGATCATCTATTGCATCCGGTGCTCCCGGTGCGGCCTCCTCTACATTGGTGAAACCCGACGCAGATTGGGGGATCACTTCATCGAGCACCTCCACTCCGTCCGCCACAACAGACAAGATCTCCTGGTTGCCACCCACTTCAACTCCGTTTCACATTCCCATTCGGATATGTCCATACATGGCTTCCTCTACTGCCATGATGCTAAACTCAGGTTGGAGGAGCAACACCTCATATACCGTCTGGGTAGTCTCCAGCCCCTTGGTATGAACATAGAATTCTCCAACTTCTGGTAATTCCCTCCCCCTCCCTTCCCCTATCCCTATTTCTCTCTGCCCCTCCCCCAGCTGCCTATCACCTCCCTCATGGTTCCACCTCCTTCTACTACCCATTGTGTTTTCCTCTATTCCTTCTTCACCTTTCCTGCCTATCACCTCCCTGCTTCCCCTCTCCCACCCCTTCATCTTTCCCCTTACTGGTTTTTCACCTGGAACCTACCAGCCTTCTCCTTCCCACCCTCCCCCCACCTTCTTTATAGGGCCTCTGCCTCTTCCCCCTTCAGTCCTGACGAAGGGTTCCGGCCCGAAACGTTGACTGATCGTTTCCACGGATGCTGCCCGACCTGCTGAGTTCCTCCAACGTGTTGTGAGTGTTGCTATCCAATCAGGCGGGAGTCCAAGTGGGCGGGACTTGGGCTCTCTTTATGACACGCCTGCTCTGCGATTGGTTCCTTTGTGATGTCGTCACGACTCGAGCTTCAGTCCCCGGCTGGGCCAGGTCAGTCAGAACTGGAGTGGCCACATAGCGACTCTTCCTAACAAACAGGGAAAATGGAGGACTATCCAACGTTACCACTGATACTATCATGACCCTGGCCTTCCTCCCAGATTCCGCTCTTGACCAAGACGCTGAATTCCCAGATAACCCGGGTTTTTGAGGTAAACAGTGTCCATCCTCCTGAGTAAGGGGAGTAGAAAGTGCTTGTTCCCTGGCACTAAACTGTGAACAGCCAGATTTTTGGGGAAGTCAGCTACACTCTCTTTATTCTTTTCTGTAATTGACAAATGTCGGCAACAGCGTTTCACTGTTTTAAGTGTGGGAGGAACGTGAATGGAAATTTCAGCTACTGGAGGAACCAACCACAGATTAATCTGCAGTTCAGGTGGGTGTGAGCTTGCATTTCAGTTCTCCATCGGACTCCCACTCTCATCTCTGTCCTCCCGCAGTGCTCCAATGAAGCCCAACCCCTCATCTTCTGAGCATGTTGTACCTTCCAGAACTCAATATTGAATTGAAGAATTTCAGATCACCTGTCTTTCTGGTTCAGATCTGACAAGTGGGGTAAATAACCTTAACTATATGTTTTCACTCACCGCATAAGCCACCTGACCTTGCGCTACATTCTGAAAGCCACTGGCAACCGAGGAAATGCATTGAATCAGTATAATATTCCCATTTTAATAGCGTAAGGATGTGTTTCATCTGGTGCAAAGTGATTTTGATAATAAGCCTGATTGATAGATACTTTCTGAGAAGGCACAAACAGGAGAAAATCTACATTTGCTGGAAATCCAGAGCTGCACACACAGAATGCCGGAGGAACTCAGCAGGTCAGGCAGCATCAATGGAAAAGGGTAAACTGACAACATTCCAGGCCGAATGGAAAGGAAGAGGAGGACAAGTCAGAGTAAGAAGGTAGGGGGAAGTACAAGGTGGTAGGTGATGCCAAGAACATCGATTTCCTGAACTTCTGATAATTGCCCCCCATTCCCCATTCCTGTTTCCCTCTCTCACCTTACCTGCCCATCACGTCTCCCTGATACTCCTCCTCGTTCCCTTTCTTTCATGGCCTTCTGTCCCCTTCTACCAGATTCCCCCTCCTCCAACCCTTTATCTCTTTTCCCAGCTCTTTACTTCACCCCTCCCCTCTCCCAGTTTCACCTATCACCTACCACCTCATACTTCTTCCTCCCCTCCCCCACCTTCTTACTCTGACTTCTCTCCTTCCTTTCTGAGAAGGTTAAGGAGACTTGGCGAGTCACTGAACACCCTAACAAATTTCTGTAGATGCACTACAGATTGTACCATGGTCTGGTAAATCAGTTCGAAGATACGGGAACGTAAGGAGCTGCAGAAAGTAGTGGACTCAGCCTAATACATCCCAGACACATCCCTCCTCACCAACGATAACATCTACACGAGGCATTGCCTCAAGGCGGCCTGATCTACCATCAAAGTTCAACGCCATCCAGATCAGACAGTCTTCTTGCAGGCAGGGGCGGGAGGAAAGTGGCTTCTTTAGTTGCTCGCAAACACGAGAAAATCTGCAGATGCTGGAAATTCAAGCAACACACATCAAAGTTGCTGGTGAACACAGCAGGCCAGGCAGCATCTCTAGGAAGAGGTACAGTAGACGTTTCAGGCTGAGACCCTTCGTCAGGACTAACTGAAGGAAGAGTGAGTAAGAGATTTGAAAGTGGGTGGGGAGATCCAAAATGATAGGAGAAGACAGGACGGGGAGGGATGGAGCCAAGAGCTGGACAGCTGATCGGCAAAAGGGATATGAGAGGGTCATGGAACAGGAGTTCCCGGGAGAAGGAAAAGGGGGAGGGGTGGAAAATTCAGAGGATGGGCAAGGGGTATAGTCAGAGGGACAGAGGGAGAAAAAGGAGAGAGAGAAAAACAATGTGTGTATATAAATAAATAAATAACGGATGGGGTACAGGGGGAGGTGGGGCATTAATGGAAGTTTGAGATGTCAATGTTCATGCCATCAGGTTGGAGGCTACCCACACGGAATATAAGGTGTTGTTCCTCCAACCTGAGTGTGGCTTCATCTTTACAGTAGAGGAGGCCGTGGATAGACATATCAGAATGGGAATGGGACGTGGAATTAAAATGTGTGGCCACTGGGAGATCCTGTTTTCTCTGGTGGACAGAGCGTAGGTGTTCAGCGAAACGATCTCCCAGTCTGCGTCAGGTCTCGCCAATATATAGAAGGCTGCATCGAGAGCACGGGACGCAGTATATCACCCCAGCCGACTCACAGGTGAAGTGTCGCCTCACCTGGAAGGACTGTCTGGGGCCCTGAGTGGTGGTAAGGGAGGAAGTGTAAGGGCATGTGTAGCACTTGATCCGCTTACAAGGATAAGTGCCAGGAGGGGTGGGGGGGGACGAATGGACAAGGGAGTCACGTAGGGAGCGATCCCTGCGGAAAGCAGAGGTGGGGGGGAAGGAAAGATGTGCTTAGTGGTGGGATCCCACTGGAGGTGGCGGAAGTTGTGGAGAATTATATGTTGGACCCGGAGGCTGGTCGGGTGGTAGGTGAGGACCAGGGGAACCCTATTCCTAGTGGGGTGGTGGGAGGATGGAGTGAGAGCAGATGTGCATGAAATGGCAGAGATGCGTTTGAGAGCAGAGTTGTTGGTGGAGGAAGGGAACCTGCCCCATTTCTGACACCTCCCTTCCCTTTCTAGATCTTTCTGTCTCTATCTCTGGAAACAGCTTATCGACTGATGCCTACTATAAGCCTACGGACTCTCACAGCTATCTGGACTATTCCTCTTCTCACCCTGTCTCTTGCGAAAATGCCATCCCCTTCTTGCAATTCCTCTGTCTCCGCCGCATCTGCTCTCAGGATGAGGCTTTTCATTCCAAGATGAAAGAGATATCCTGTTTTTTTAAAGAAAGGGGCTTCCCTTCCTCCACCATCTCTGCTTTCTGCAGGGATCGCTCCCTACGCAACTCCCTTGTCCATTCGTACCCCCATCCCTCCCTACCAATCTCCCTCCTGGAACTTATCCTTGTAAGCGGAACAAGTGCTACACATGCCCTTACATTTCCTCCCTCACTACTATTCAGGGCCCCAGACAGTCCTTCCAGGTGAGGCGACACTTCACCTGTGAGTCGGCTGGGGTGATATACTGAGTCCGGTGCTCCCGATGTGGCCTTCTATATATTGGCGAGACCTGATGTAGACTGGGGGATCGTTTCACTGAACGCCTACGCTCTGTCCGCCAGAGAAAGCAGGATCTCCCAGTGGCCACACATTTTAATTCCATATCCCACTCCCATTCTGATATATCTATCCACGGCCTCCTCTACTGTAAAGATGAAGCCACACTCAGGTTGGAGGAACAACACCTTATATTCCGTCTGGGTAGCCTCCAACCTGATGGCATGAACATCGACTTCTCTAACTTCCGCTAATGCCCCACCTCCCCCTGTACCCCATCCGTTATTTATTTATTTATATACACACATTGTTTTTCTCTCTCTCCTTTTTCTCCCTCTGTCCCTCTGACTATACCCCTTGCCCATCCTCTGGGCTTCCCCCGTCCCCCTTTTCCTTCTCCCTGGGCCTCCTGTCCCATGATCCTCTCATATCCCTTTTGCCAATCACCTGTCCAGCTCTTGGCTCCACCCCTCCCCCTCCTGTCTTCTCCGATCATTTTGGATCTCCCCCTCCCCTCCCACTTTCAAATCTCTTACTAACTCTTCCTTCAGTTAGTCCTGACGAAGGGTCTCGGCCCAAAATGTCGACTGTACCTCTTCCTAGAGAAGCTGCCTGGCCTGCTGTGTTCACCAGCAACTTTTATGTGTGTTGTTTAGTTGCTGTTGCTTTCCGTGTTGTTCTGCCGAGCATGAGGGGCAGGTAACGCTGGCGCCGGAATGCGAGGCGACAATTCCAGGCGTGTGGACTGCTAACGCAAATGACACACCCCACTGTACACTGGCAAACCTCAATCTGAATCTGAACCGAACACAACCCTGGGTAAGCAACACTACTTCTGCCTCTGCTTGGTACTGCGCAAGCACTGCCGGACGGCTGTTATAACGCGCAGTCGGTCTGAGAGTTAAACTGCAAAATAAGCTTTCTTGACTCTCACCACTTGGGTCACTTTGCACTAAAATGGGCTTTGCTTATCTTTGTTCTTCCTTGTAAAATGTGTGTACAAATTGTGTTTATTCTTTTTGTGAGTGTTGTGTCTCTGATGCTCTGTGCCTGTGGAGAGGCTGCAAGTTAAGTTTTTCATTGTACGAGTGCATGCGACAATGAACTCGACTTGGATAATAATAGGCCAGGGCAGTGTAGCGGTCAGCGTGACGCTTTCACAGCTCAGGCACTAGAGTTCTGAGTTCGATTCCAGCGTCCTCTGTAAGAAAGTTTGTGCTTCCTTCATGGTCATCATGGGTTTCCTCCTACGCTCCAGATTCAAAGACCTACAGGTTTGTGGGGTAATTGGTCATTGTAAATTGTCTTGTGATTTATTTGATAGCCATCTGTTAGTCTCATGAGACCATGGATTTGTGCCTTGGAGGGTTTCTAGGGTGCAGGCCTGGGCAAGGTTGTATGGAAGACCGGCAGTTGCCCATGCTGCAAGTCTCCCCTCTCCACGCCACCGATGTTGTCCAAGGGAAGGGCACTAGGACCCATGCAGCTTGGCACTGGTGTCGTCCCAGAGCGATGTGTGGTTAAGTGCCTTGCTCAAGGACACAACACGCTGCCTCAGCCACGGCTCGAACTAGCGACCTTCAGATCACTAGACGATCGCCTTAACCACTTGGCCAGCGCGCTGAGTCTTGTGATTAGGCTAGTATTAAATTGCTGGGGCAGAAGGGCCTGTTGGGTGCTGTGTTTATTTACTGGCACACAGCACGGAATAAGCCCTTTGAGCCACGCCGCGCAGAAATCCCCCGATTTAATCGGCCAATCACAGGACAATTTACAATGATCAATCAACCTACCAACTGGTACGTCTTTGGACTGTGGGAGGAAACCGGAGCACCCAGAGGAAACCCACGCGGTCACGGGGAGAACGTACAAACTCCTTATGGGCAGCGTTAGGAATTGAACCCGCGTCGCCTGTACTGTAAAGCGTTGTGCCAACCACTGCACTACCATGCCGCAATCCCCAAATAAAAATAAAATAACAGTAGAACTTCTGAATGATGATCTAAATCAGTAAATCTACCTCAGCTGGCGATTGCACCAATAACAGTGTTGCAAAAAATCCAAAGATTTATTTTGATAAAATAGTTTTATGATGCAATAACGAACTGATCCCCTACCCCTGGCCCTCGTCCATTCCAGGGTTTCCCTCAGGCAGAGGCTGTCCGTCACTCCGGAATCCAGGAGCGCTGGAAAATCGGTGTGTAGCCTGAAGCGCTGGGAGAGGAGGGTGTCTGCTGGCATCGAGGCCAGTGAGCAAGCATCTGGAAGGCCAGCAACACTGACGTCAGTGACGGACAACACCAATACTGTCCACCCCTGAGCAGGAAACATCAGTCTGTTACAGCGAGACAGAAATTAACTGCAGCATCCAAACCTGCACGGGCCGGCAGCAGCTCAGGTTTAAATATTCTGCATCCAGCGCATTTAAACTCACAGCAACAATACCTGCTGGAAGAATTCGGCACACCGAACTGAGTTGTCCACATTGAGTCTAAACAGTGCACCAGACCCTCCTTCACTGATTCCTCCTCCGCAGCGACCCTCTCACCGACACTTAAACTTGCTCCCTCGTGTGAACCCGCTGGTGTATCAGGCGGTCTGAAGACTGGGAAAAGCCCTTCCCGCATTCGGAGCAGGTGAACGGCCTCTCCCCGGTGTGAACTCGCTGGTGTCTCAGAAGGCTGGAGGACCAAGTGAACCCCTTCCCGCACTCAGTGCAGATGAACGGCTTCTCCCCGCTGTGGACTCGCCGGTGGGCTACCAGGTGAGATGACTGATCAAATCCGTTGCCGCACTCGGAGCAGGTGAAAAGCCTCTCCCCGGTGTGAACTCGCTGATGTGTCACTAACTTGGACGACTGCGTGAATTGCTTTGCACACTTGGAGCAGGTGAACAGTCTGTCACTGCTGTGAAGTCGCTGGTGTGTAATCAGACTGGATGAGCGGGTGAATCTCTTCCCACACTCGGAGCAGGTGAAAGGCCGCTCCCCGGTGTGAACCCGCTGGTGTCTCAGCAGGCTGGAGGACTCGGTGAACCCCTTCCCGCACTCAGAGCAGGTGAAGGGCCTCTCCCCAGTGTGGACTCGCTGGTGGGTGAGTAAGGAAGATGACCGACTGAATCTCTTCCCGCAGTCGGAGCAGCTGAACAGCCTCTCCCCAGTGTGGACGCGCTGGTGCGTCAGCAGGGAGGACGACTGAGTGAATCCTTTCCCACACGCGGAGCACGTGAACGGCCTCTCCCCGGTGTGAACACGCTTGTGTTTTATGAGATCACTGGATTGTTTAAAATTCTTCCCACATTCGGAACATGGAAATGGTTTCATTGGCCTAAGATAATACTGCGCAAACAAAATGATAAATCAGGAACAGCGTCTTCCCAATCCGATACCAACTAGGCAGTGCAATTGCTCCTTTTGCAACATCAACAGTCGACTTTTAACAGTGAAATATTTATCTTGAAGAAAGATTACTAGCTCTTGCAATCGGCTGGTCAATGACCACTGGCTCTCCTGCACTCACAGCACATGCTTGCTTTCTCCCGGGGGCGAATGCAGAGGTGACCCTTCTGTGTGGTTTGAAAGGTTGGTCTTCTGGAACACTGCCAACTGAAGGGAAATCTCACTCCCTTGCCGTTGACACGACAGTTTGAAATGTTTTCCCTGAGACAGAAGAGGAAAACATTCCTCCTCCAATAAGCTTCAGGTGTTGATGTGCAGAGTGATTGTCAGGTTCTGTTGTGATGCTCGGTTTGAAGCAAATTCTTCTCCTGGAATACTCTGTTGAAGAATTCATTGAAAAGAAGTACCAGTAAGTACAGGAGAGAAATATGGAAATGATATTCGAATATTCTTTGGTCAGCTGTAACTTGGTGGGTAGCTTTGATTCAGAAGTTTGTGTGTTTTAAAACCAATTCCACAAGCTCAAACATCGAGCCAGTTGCTCTAGTGCAACAGCAGAAGAAGAAGACCACCTCACATTCTGACTGGGTGGTCCGCAACCTGAACACCTAATTCCAAAACTTCTAGGAACTCTTTTATCCAGTTTCCCTCCTCCCCTAATCCACCTGGCCCCATTTCACCCTATATCATTCCCTTCCCCACTTCCATGCTCCACCTCCCTCTCTGACCAGATTCCATCATCTTCAGCCCTTTGTCACTTCCACTTGTCACCCCCCGCAGGCTGACACCATTTCTACTCTAATGCTCCCATCACCTGGATACACCTATCACCTCCCAGCTCTCGCTCCACCCGATGTTTTAGATTGGCTATCTCCCCTTCTTTCCTTCAGTCCAGATTGAAAGTTTCCAACCCGAAACATCGACTTCCATGGATGCTGCCTGACTTGCTGAGATTCTCCAGTGCTTTGTGTGCTAGGTGGTGCACTGTTGGAATGCTGGGTTTAATGTCTACTTGTTCTCTCAAGTGGACATCGAAGATCCCCGGAATGTTTGGAGGAAATGGTGGGAGAATTTTTTCTAGGATCCTACTTTACTATCAGAAATGACGATGATCGTTTTTTTGCTCGTGGAAGCATGCCGTGTATAATTTGGGTACCGTGTTCCCCACTTGGAAATAATCATAGGGTTTTAGTCTATTGGCATAAGCACGAGTTGAGGCTATCCAATGGCGTCCTACTTACCCAGAAATCTCCACGCGCTAGGCAGCGGCTTACCTGCGTGACGGAACGAAGAGCGCGGGCACTAAAGCACCGGAAATTGGATCAGAGAAATGCGCCTGCGTGCCTAGGAAGATTCCAGAAGCTTGGTGACAATTGGGAACATGGCGTTGGTCGCTCAGAGCCGGAGCTCGGCCAGGGTCCAAGGTGTGGTTCCCGACTGGTGTGATATGAGTGCGAACTCCAGAGGCATTGCGGGTCGTCGCTCCGGGTAAGTCCCGGCCCTTCCTCGCTCTCGTTTCGTACCGGGACTCCGGGGATTTTTCCCGCTTCTCGCCGGAGGTCTGGTCGATGACCCGGCCCAGCGTGCTCTGCGACCCAGGTGTGCGCATGCGTGCGACTGGGACCTGTGTCAGATAGAAGGGTTTCTGGAGCGCGTGAATTGTGGGTCGGGCGGCAGCCATTGGTTTCCCTGCTGTTGATGTTTGGCTTTCGGTCCGCGGACAGCGTTTGCAAATTAGGTTGGTAGAGTTGGAGAGAATGGGCTCCCCAAATGCACCAGTGATTGAGATTGCGACCGAAGAGTAAGAACTGAATTTAGCTTGCAATATCTACTGATCTTCTCGGTCGTGTAAGCGACCTTAAGATACAGGAGGAGAAGTCGGCCATTCCACCCGTCGAGTCTGCTCCACCATGGGCTGATCCAATTCTTTCAGTCATCCCCACCCCCCTGCCTTCTCCCCATACCCTTTGATGCCCTGGCTAATCAAGAACCTATCTAGCTATGCCTTAAATGCACCCAATGACTTGGCCTCCACAGCCGCTCATGGCAACAAATTCCACAGATTTATCACTCTCTAACTAAAGTAATTTATCGGCATCTTTGTTCTAAATGGACGTCCTTCAATCCTGAAGTTGTGCCCTTTTGTCCTAGACTCCCCTATCATGGGAAATAACTTTGCCATATCTAATCTGTTCAGGCCTTTTAATACTTGGAATGTTTCTATGAGATCCCCCTTCTCTCCCCCCTCCCATTCTCCTGAACTCCAAGGAATACAGCCCAAGAGCTGGCAGACGTTTCTCATATGGTAACCCTTTCATTCCTGGAATCATTCTCGTGAATCTTCTCTAAACTCTCTCCAAAGTTAGTATATCCTTTCTAAAACTGCACACCGTGGGCTCTTATCTTGCTAAGCAGCCTCATATGCGGCACCTTGTCAAAGGCCTTCTGAAAATCCACTGCATCTCCTTTTCCTACCCTGCTTGTAATTTCCTCAAAAAATTGCAGTAGGTTAGTCAGGCAGGATTTGCCTTTCAGGAAACCATGCTGACTTTAGCCTGTCTTGTCATGTGCCTCCAGGTAGTCTCATCCCTAACAATTGATTCCAACAACCTCCCATCCACTGATGTCAGGCTAACAGGTCTATAAGTTTCCTTTCTACTGCCTCCAACCCTTCTTAAATAGCGGAGTAACATTTCATTGAAGTTCTCCGTCCATTTGAACACCTGTGTTCTATTGCCCCTTCAGGTTTTTTTCGAAGCACAACTATCTCGGTTTCTCTTCTTTCTGGTGAAAAACACCCCATCCGGACACCATTATTAGTCAATCTTCCCAAAGTCCGATGTTCAGAACTGGAGCCAGTACTCTCGCTAAAGTGTGTATAACAAAAAAACCGCTCCTTACTTCTGTATTCTGCAACTCGGTGCATAGCTCTGTTGCCTCAGAGTCAGAAGGTCGGATTTAGAGATTTGCCTTAGTTGAGTGTTGCTTAACCCCTGTAATTTCAGTGGAGACATTGACCTGAATTGCACTGGTGGTTCTGTTGAGGACCTTGGGCTTGTGATAGTTTGTGCTAGCAAATTCCAAATCTCTGTGCCAACGTATTGCAGAGCAATATGGTATGTGCTAGAATTGAGCAGCTATATTGAATTTCATTCACTTTGTCTTTGGCCTCTCAGCTTTACACCAATATTGAATGGTCTCGTTAATTTAAATGAAGACACTGACCTTCAGTAAATAGGGAGACAGCGGTATGCTTCATGTATTTCACTATACGTATAAAATGAACATTAATAAAAAATTAAAATATTCAATTAGTTTTTAAATGGTTTAAAATTGAATGCTAACTGACTGTCAGAGACCGTTAAGTGGAGTGAAACCGGCCTTTGTCAGCACTGGCCCTGGGACTGAGGCCCTTGTGTTCATGGGGCATCAGTCAGTGGACCAGGCACCACTATGGCCCACTAAACTGTGTAATCTGGTCTTTTGGCAGGCTATAAAAGACCCCATATCACTATACTGGGGAGAGGTAGGGTAGGTTTTCCCTGGTATCTTGGTAACGGTGTCCCTCATTACTGGTGCCAGACAGATTGTCTGGTTATTATTACACAAGCTGTTTTTGGGATCTGACTTTGCATAAATTTGTTGTCACGGACTCTACTACATTAGCTGCGCAGTGCTTTGGGAAGTGCCGCGGTTCTGAAATGTTCTTTATCAGCACGTCACCTTTAATAAAGGAAAGGATCGTGATCAGCTGTCTCATTGATCTGCCCCAGCACCTTCAAAGATTGAGGAGATTCTCCCCTGAATCTCTGAGCCTGAACCTTCCTTAAAGCCCATTGAGTTTATGCTGCCTCAGCTCATCTCCCCACCACCAGCCATTGGCTGTGAATCACTTCAGGATTCCTGGGAGTGGGAAGCCTGTTGAATGAGCTCAGCAGCTTCAGATCCCATTGAATGTAGGTTCTGTGACTGAGATTAATTTCAGGTTTTGACATTTACACGTAATCATTTTATTGTAGCAGGAATTTCAGCTGCTTTGAGCAAACAATAACAGAGGATGGCTCCAACTTTAGATGTCCGGCTGACAGGTTGGTAGCTTTTTTCCCCTCTCTTTATCTTCTGTTAGAAAGTAGAATCACACTGGCGACGTGGTATTTCAGGTGTAGTCTCAACAAGGCTGCATAATTTCAATAAAGCATCTTTATTCTTGCACTCAAGCCCTCTAACAGCCTCCCCTTGCGCCTTTGACTCCCACTCCCTCTCTCCTGTCTATCCCCCTCCCCACTCAGTAGCCACGTCATCAGATACACCTGCTTGACAATGCAGATATCTAGCCAGACAATTGTCTAGAAGCAGCCTGGCTCATTAAAGCATGCAGACATGGTTAAAGGGTTCAGACCAAGCAATCAGAGTGAGGAAGAAATGTGATCTAAGTGAATTAGACTGTGGATTGATTGTTGGTGCCAGACAGGGTGATCTGAGTATCTCAGAAACTGCTGATATTTTGGTATTTTCACTCACAACAGTCTTTAGAGTTTACAGAGAATGGTGCAAAAAAAAAAACCAAAAAAAAATCCAGTGAGCGGCTTTTTTGTGGGGCAAAAAGGCCTTGGTAATGAGGGAAGTCAGAGATGACTGGTCAGACTGGTTCAAACTGACAGGAAGGTGACAGTAACTCAGATAACTACACTTCACAACAGCGGTGTGCAGGAGAGCATCTCCGAATGCACAGCATGTCAAACCTTGAAGTGGATGGGCTAGAGCTGCAGAAGACTACAGTGGGTTCCACTCCTACATCTACCAAGTGGGCACTGAGTGCATATCGGCCAATCTCCAATCTATCATCCTACTCAGCCCAGGGGGCATTGTTGTGAAGACGCCTGCCTACGTCAGAAGGGATATACTTGCAGTGAACTGAGAACAACAAAAGGTTCGCCAGGATGAATTTTGTTATGAGGTGGGAGTTCCCCATGAGGGAGAACAGAATTGGCTTGATTTACTCTCTGGAAGAATGAGAGGTAATTTATTTGAAACATACAGAATTCTTCTGTGGCATTTACTTTGCTCAGTGTGTCTGGAATCAGAAGTGGGAGAATTTGGAGAATTCATGGGTAAATAGGGAACCTTCAATTACCTTGCTTAATTTTAAAGTTTTGAACTTTTGGGAAGACAGACAACTAAAATAAAGTCGATTATTTACTGTATTTTTAATAATCTTTAAATGCTTTTGGTTGTTAGGAATCAAAATAAAAATCCCTGAAGAAGATGGCAGAGTTTGTCATTGATACCTGTACCTGACTGGTAGTCCGAGAAGAGTTTATTTATCATATACACTGGGAAAGCACTAGATCCTTTTTCAAAGTGAAAATCTGTTGAAGTCAGTGATTTGTACAGCTGGTCAGGCCCTGCCCCCAGCTTTACTAGCTTTCAAAAGCTGTCAGAAGTGATTTGGGAGCATGATTTTGACTCTGCCACCCGAGGCCCTGTCCCGTCCAGACCAGGCTGTTAAACTTCAGTATAGAAGGCTGTGATTCTAGTTAGCAAGCCTGGATTCCCACCACATTTCCAACAGCTCATTTTGCTGATCTATCAAATGGCCATTCAGCCCAAATGGTGCTAACCACTTTACTCTCTAGATCTGCCTCTTCCAATCACCTTCACAGCTCCATGTTGTCACCATACTCTGGCTAAAGGTGTTTTATCTACCCTCCATATTGTATGATAAATGTACGCTTCAAGATCAATGCACTATTACAGGCAGCTTACAGAACAACCCTGCTAAATGTAATGTACTGGAAAGAACGGCCTGAATACTTCCATAGAAATGACAGTGAAACTGCCCACAGACACTAATGACACTGTAAAGCTGACAGCGAGTTTGGGCAACTGATGCTTTTCCAACTGTTCTCAGCACAGTCTACAACCTTAATCCGAACGGGAGGGTGGGAAACAAGTATATATCCAGGTTGGTTTATCACACCAAGTCAAGTGGTGTTGTGAGGGGGAGCCTTCAAGATATACAGTCAAGCGAATTGTTGAGAACAGGGCAGGTAGGATATTACGTCAGATGGTTCAAACCAAGAAGTATTTCTTTTCTAACGGTGAGAAACTGGAAGGTGTTAATGTTTAGAATGACTGGTCTTTGTACAAATTACTTGGGGCGGGGGTTTTGCACTTGTAGTTGTCTGCTATGCTCCCTATACACATGACAGTGTGACTAAGCACAAGTTGCAGGGCTGCATTCAAAATTGTTGATGGAACCAGTGTTGTCGGACGAATCACAAGTGGTGATGAGTCAGGTTGCTGGAGCGAGACGGGTCATCTGGTTGAGGGGTGTTGTAAAGAAGCCCCTTGTTCAGCTAAAGAGCTAGATGTTGGCTTCAGCAAGGAGAAGCGGCTGCAAACACGCATCAGTTTCCACTGGGGGAAGTCAGAGGTGGAGAGAATCAGCAGCTTTAAATTCCTGGGTGTTAACGTGTGGGATGACTTGTCCTGCTCCCAGCGTATACTGCAGATGCAATCGTGTGTGTGTGTGTGTGTGTGTGTGTGCGTGTGTGTGTGCGTGTGTGTGTGCGTGTGTGTGTGCGTGTGTGCGTGCGTGTGTGTGTGCGTGTGTGTGTGCGTGAGTGTGTGTGTGCGTGAGTGTGTGAGTGTGTGAGTGTGTGAGTGAGTGTGAGTGTGTGTGAGTGTGTGTGAGTGTGTGTGTGTGAGTGTGTGTGTGAGTGTGTGTGAGTGTGTGTGTGAGTGTGTGTGAGTGTGTGTGAGTGTGTGAGTGTGTGTGAGTGTGTGTGTGAGTGTGTGTGTGAGTGTGTGTGTGTGTGTGTGTGTGTGTGTGTGTGTGAGTGTGTGTGTGAGTGTGTGTGTGTGTGCGTGCGCGTGCGTGTGTGCGCGTGCGTGTGTGCGTGCGCGTGTGTGAGTGCGTGTGAGTGCGTGTGTGTGTGTGTGTGTGTGTGTGTGTGTGTATGTGTGCGTGTGCGTGTGTGCGTGTGTGTGTGTCCTCTTAGCACAGTGGTTATGGTCCTTTTTTAAACTGAGTTCTTTGGGTTTCTTCCTCTGTGGAAACCAGTCTGAAGGTGTGTAATTTATACACTCCTTGATGATAAATGTGCTTTGAATCTTTGACGAAAGCTGTGCCTGCACCTTTACTTTCTGGAAAGGAAGACTGGGGAGCTTCAGGCTGCTCCTGAGCAGTCTGATAAATTTTACAGATGTGATTCGAATACGTCACAAGCATATCGCAGGACTTCAGAAAAGGTAAGATGAGGAAACACACACCAGCCCTCAGAGGGACCAGAAGTGGAGAGAGTGAGCAATTTCAAGTTCCTGAGTGTCAATATTTCTGAGGATTTATCCTGGACCCAACATATTGATGCAGCTACAAAAAAGGCACGATGGTTATATTTCATTGGGAGTTTAAGGATATTTGGTATGTCATCAGACACTTGCAAGTTTCTGCAGAGGTACTGTGGAGAGCATTCTAACTGACTGCATCACTGCCCAGTATGGATGGGCATGGGCTACCGCACAGGATCGAAGTAAGCTGCAGAGAGTTGTGAACTCCGTCAGCTCCATCATGGGCACTGGCCTCCGTGGCATCCAGGGCATCTTCAAAGAGCAGTGCCTCAGAAAGGATCCCCATCACCTGGGTCACGTCTTCTGTCTGCTGCCATCAGGAAGGAGATACAGGAGCCTCAACGCGCACACTCAACAATTCAGGAGCAGCTTCTTCCCCTCTGCCATCTGAATTCTGAATGGACATTGAACCCGCGAAACCTACCTCACCACTTTTTATTTCTATTTTTGCACTACTTATTTAATCTAACTATTTTACATATAGATGTATACTTGCTGTAATTGACAGTTTTTCATTATTTATGTATTTCATTGTACTGCTGCCGCAAAGACAACAACTTTCACAACATATACCGCTGTCGTTGAGACCAATTCTGATTCTCGTGGACC